>NC_133770.1:42773740-43101309 GCF_003597395.2 Chelonoidis abingdonii
GGGGGGAGCCCAGGGCTGGGGGAGCAGCAGGGTGGGGGCAGGGTACTGGTGTGGGGGAAAGGGGGAAGGCCAGCGCTGGGGCGGCAGAGGGTGTGGGTGGAAGAGCCCAGGGCTGTGGCAGCAGGGGGCGTGCACGGAGGAGCCCAGGTCTGGGATGAGGGGCAGCCAACATTTTTTTGCTTGGGGCAGCAACAAACCTAGAGCCGGCCCTGTAGATGGACTATTGATCTGACCAGTATGGCCATTCGGATGTTCTTAGAGGGATCCCTTGCATTTGCCAAATGCATGTCACATAAGATTTTAATGAAATTCTGTGTCACACTGGTTATCATAATTCTTGCAAGATGTATGTTCAGAAAATATGTGGAGATATATATATATATACACACACACAAACACACACTAAAAAATATGTTCATTAGGTCTGTAGTTAAAAACTGGTCACCCGAAGGTAGCATGCCTTGAGATAAACTCCTCCAGACACTTATCTCCACTGGGTGTTGTATGTAATATACAATAGCAGTCTCTTAGCGTTCTAAGTCAAATGTTAATGAAGAGCTGGTGGAGACTTCCTAACAGGGGCAGCTCTAGCTTTTTTGCCGCCCAAGCATGGCAGGCAGGCTGCCTTTGGCAGCTTGCCTGTGGGAGGGCCCTGGTCCCGCTGATTTGGCGGCTTGCCTGTGGGAGGTCCGCCGGTCCCACGGCTTCAGCATACCCGCCGCCGAATTGCTGCCGAATCACGGGACCAGCGAATCTCCTGCAGGCAAGCCACCGAATCCGCAGGACCAGGGACCTCCTGCAGGCAAGCTGCCAAAGGCTGCCTGACTGCCACCCTCGGAGGGACCGGCAGGGCGCCCCTCATGGCTTGCCGCCCCGCGCACCCGCTTAGAGTGCTAGTGCCTGGAGCCGCTGCTGCTAACACCAACAAAATTCCCTTGCTTTTATTGGAAACACTGTGGAAGTCAAGAGAGCTTTCTGGCATAGGGAACACAGTCCACAAAATCTGTGTGCAGATGCTACAGCTGAGACTGTCACAATCCTTTCAGAAACATTTAAGGCATCTCTCATGTTTTTCACAATGAACATCTTGTGACCACACTCATTACAATTTTTAAAAAGCCACTAGCTAACTTCTTCTACATGCTGAAATCCTGAAGAATCAAGGAGAGGGGAAAATAGACCCAGCAAAGCAATATAAAGGGTATGATATATACCAGTATTAAGATTTAGGAAAATCCGGGGGAGATTAAAGGAATTTTAGCAACTAAAACTCTGTGATGCACCAAAACCAGCCTGCCTCAGAGTTCACAGTATCATTTCACCTTTTGGAAAATATTGCATGGGAAAAGTAGAACTAATTAAAAATCTAAGATTAAATAATGGAGAATTAGTAAATTATGCCCTAACATCGCTGTGGTAAAGTAGCATCAGGGACACAGGGGAGCTCATTTACCCCTAATAGTAAGAAAGAATCAGAGTTGGAAGCCATTAAACCTCTTCAGAAGGGATAAGGAAATGGCTTGTATAAAAAGTTAAGAAATCTAGCTAGGAGAATTCCTGCAAGCCTCACATCATTAATAATAATAAAATATTGTAATACTGTACTTTGCATTTCTATAGGTTTTGTAATTCAAGGATTTCAAAGCAATTTACAAACAGTTAATTAATCTTCACAGTACATCTGTGAGATAGATATGTGTTATCACTTTATTATAGAGGGGAAACTGAAGCACCCAGAGTTTGTGACTTGCCCAGTGTCACATAGCGAATCAACTTTCAGGGTGGGCAGGGAACTACACTTGCTTCCCCCATTACACACCTTTGGAGAAAAGTAGTGTTTTGCATACCAAGTAGTGTTTTGTATATATGATGGACAAATGTCAGCCTAAAGAGGGATGTGTATGTGATATTTCTGTTAGTCTGGTAGGCAAATAATTAGCAAACAGCACAAAATGAAGATGGTCTCTGTTTTGTTACACTCAATATATTCATAAATTAAGCATGTGAGCTTTGGAAAAAGACTATACCTCTCATCAGGCTATAGAAAGAGAATGTGTTAACTATAAATATAATAGCAAGATGCCCCTGTGTTTGTAATCTCAGAAGTTATGAGGTCTGAATCAACTCTCACTACATGTGCTGGCCCATTGTGTTCCATTCCCTTTGCATCTCACTTTATGAAAAAAAAGTGATTCTGAGGCTGTCACCTATTTTAGTTTGAATTAGTTCAGCTAACTGATTGATTTTTGTTAGTGTTCTAATTTAAAACAGAAAATTATCTACCTTTCTTTATTTGAGAAATCCAGTTAAGAAAATATCCATGTGCCATATCATCCCATTTTATGGAATGCTGTTCTGACCACTCCACAGAGTTTATTTCTGGAGCTAAATTGCTAATTTTTATACTTCACCTATGGTATAAACACAACTTTAATTGTTGTTTCTTGTTAAAGGACAGTAGTTATACTCTGTAATTATATATACTTGCAATCACTAGATGTCACTGTGGGCTGTACCGAGTTCCAGACAATATATGGTCCCTATATATAAAGTTAGATTAGGCAAACTCAGGCTGTGTAGTTAAACTATTTTTATAACTGTTCTGTGTAATAAAGGTCTTTTTTTAAGGAGGACCATGGTTCCATGATTCCATACATCATGACATGCTAGATTGGCAAGGGATGAAGGATACTTTTGTTTTTTACATTCCTTTGCCATGTATGTGGTAGAGGACAAGTTATTCTTTTCCACTAGTACAGCACTTGTGAAGTCTAGACAAGTGGAAGTTTGCAGGCTATAGATAGCCTGGTAAATCCAAATTGCCTCTACTTGGAAACAGAATGAAGTATAGTATTTTAATCTGAAGAGTATTCTATCTACTTTACAGCTCCAGACATGCGACTCAGTCAGTGACAGATATTAGACACTATGCTCAGGGCAAAAAGGGGCAAATATTCTCTCCCCTTTAGTTGTCTTTCACCTGGTGACAAACTTGCTGATGTAGTTTCTAGATATTCTGGGTAACTTTGCTCAACCACCTGTGGCATCACTTGAGGAATTCTTAGCTAGTTTGTAAATTGCAGACTTGATTATTGTGTTTTTGCCATTCACTTGAAGTACTGCATGTTTATCATCCAAAATGAAATGATTCTTTTTACATTTAAGGAATAAACATACTTAACAAATGAATCATGTAGTTTGTGTTTTGTATTTCATTTCATAAAACCTTTGTGGGTATTTTAGTTTTTTTCCACTTTCTCCATAATAAAACACAAGTGTTTTTTCATATTGCAAAAAATCATAAATGTCGTGGATTCTAAGACCTTTCAACAAAATTTCCATACTCAACAAGCTCTATAAATGTTGCTTATTCATGAGAAAGTAAAGAGGCAACTTGATTACAATGTATAAAAGTACCAACAGAGGTAGACAATATCTGACAATAGGGAGTCACACAAAAACATAACTAGATTCAATGTCTGAAAATCAAAGGCAGGAAAAGTAGAATGTAAATAAGGAGACAAATTCTTTCTAGTGAGGATAGTTATCCATTGGAACAGCTTACCAAGGGAAGCAGTAAATTATCGTCATTTGGTGTCTTTCAACAGAAATTGCAAGGGAGACTTTCAAAGGTGCATAAGGATTTAGGAGCACCTCCAGTTCTTCTGTGGATTTGTGCCCCTTGGATGCTTCTGAAAAATCTCTTCTAATTTCCTAAAAAATATGGTCTAGCTCCATGACAAATTATTGAACTTTACCAAATGATTTACATACTAGAAAATAAGCTCTCTCTCCCCTCAAGGAATCCATGTATGAAATCGTATGGCCTGCAGTTAAAGGCCTGAACCTTTAAATGTGCCAGTGTGTGACATGAGCAATCAAAATGTGTGCCAAATGACTGAAATATAGAACGTGTGTGCATTGTTGCATATCACATCATAATTGGCAGCTCACATTGGTTTTTAAATGTAACAGCCTTAGCAGGGTTTTTTTCCCCACTTTAATGGTTTTACTAAACCATTAAAAAATAACAAAAAACTAGGAAAAACCAAATTCTACAATCCACAATCCAAATTCCACAACCAAGAGGACCCATACATGATTTGTCAAATACAATCCGAGTTCAACCCTTGGACCTTCAAATCACAACACAGACTACTGTCATTTGAACTAAAAGAAACACTATGAAATCTCTATCTGGAGAAGCCACTTGAGGCGGAAGTAAAGCATCTTTGAAAGTGGATTGCAAAACTATTTGCTAGACGAGAATGTTGGGGATCGGAATCCCTGAGTTGTACTCTGGACTCAGGGAGGTGAGTATGTCTAGTGGTTAGACATCATAGACTAGTATATTCATTCCAAAGGAGAGCATGGCTGAGACTTGGCTCTGTCATATTAGCGATCAGGATTCTAGCCTTCCTCCAATATTGTGCAATTTGCTTTGTTATCTGTAAAAGTAGAGATTGGTACTTGGCTGCCTTTTATGGTAGGGGTATGAGGCCTTGATGAATAATAAAGGCTATGAAGTGCGCAAAAATATAGAAAGCACTGAGAAGAATGAGACTAGAACACATGACCCCCTGGCTTCCACCACAGTGCATCTTCCCTTAGGTCAAAAGATAATGCATGAGGGAGGGCTGGCCTCCCTCCCTTTCTGAGTTCTCCCTAATAGAACAATGCCTGCCTGTGTTGCGGCAGAACAGGGAGCCTGTGTCAACCTAGATACAGAATGTCCTGAAAATCCAGAACACGTGAGAGCTCTGCCTCTGTGATGCAGGGAGGTCATACTAGATGATCATAGTGATCCCTTCTAGACATAAAAACTTTTCATGAACATGCACCTGAGAATAGGAGTGAACACTGATCACATTTCACTATAAAGAAGCTTGCAACTGTGAGTGACACACATGTTCCTTAATGTGAATGTTGTTAAAGATCTAGACTAACTGAAGAGCGAAGGGAAGCAGAAATATACAGAAAAAACGTTTGCGAATAGGATTATACATTTAGAAAGACAGCTATGGTGAAATAAAACCTGAGATACTCACTGGAGAGCCATCACTCCAAACATACACATTCAAGGAATGAAAGTCTGAAGTGCAGGCCTTTCTCCCTAAAAAAAAAGTCTCTATATAGAATAATATATAAATATAGACAAAGGATATGTGTCTTCACACACAACTCATTCAAGCTGAGGCCCCTTTTCACCACTTTGGCAGAGTTTATGCTGCCAGAGGTTTGTGAGGTAACAGTGTAAATAAGACTCAGGACCAATCAGTTTTATGACTTGCATCGTATCAACAACTTTGAAGGCTCTCTATAAAAATATCTTACCGTTGGTGGAGATATAAAGGAACATTTAGGGTTTTAAACCAAGTGCTCTGGGGCCTGGCACCTACATTATGATACTCACAGACAAATGTTGATGTTAAGTAGGGAAAGTTGTTTTCAATAATTAATTTTATAAACAGGTGCAAGAGAGCCAGGCAGAAAGACTAAGGATGATGCCAAAATCATGCTTGGTAAAAACTGAAGAAGTGGAACCGGAAATTAATTAACCAAAATTGGTGTGTCGGATATTAGGCCTAATTGGTAGATAAAATAATTAGGAGGTGGACCATTCCACCCATCACTCCCTTTTGGGCCCTTAAAAAAGAGGCTTCAGGAGGAAAAGAAGGAAGAACAGATGGCATCTCCTGGAGTGACCTTCGCCATCAAGGCTGGCACCCCCACTGTCTCCCAGGACCCTGGATATGCTTCATCCTAATCCTAAGAGATCCCTGACCAGGCCAGAGAGAGAGGGACCCAGATCACATTATCACCACTACTTGCTCCAGCTGAATTCCAATCCACTTGGGATGAAATCGGATTGGACTTTAACACAGAGGTGAAAGTAAGCCGGACTGGACTGGACCGGCTTCTCCGGCAATGATTTAAAAGGCCCAGGGCTCTGGCCCCTCTGGGGAGTCCCGGGCCCTTTAGAGCGCCACCCAAGCCCTGCTGCCGGAAATCCGGTGGTGCTTTAAAGGGCCTGGGGCTCCGTGCAGTAGCAGGAGCCCCGGGCCCTTTAAATCACTTCTGGAGCCCTGCTGCTGCTACCCCAGCCCTACTCCGAGCCTTGCTATCCCAGGGTAGCGGCAGCAGGGCTCCCACCGTGATCTAAAGGGGTCAGAGCTCCACGGCATCTGGAGTCTCGGGCCCTTTTGTTCACCCCTGAGCCCGGGGGCTCCCAGCCTCTTCTGCAGCTGGTAGCTCCGGGGTGATTTAAAGGTCCTGGGATCTTGAAAGGCCCCCGCCTCTTCCTGCTGAGGCCACGCCTCTTCTGGTTGAGGCCCCGCCCTGCTCAGTAACTCTGTCCTTTAAGTTACTTTCACCCCTGCTTTAACACCAGCAGCAACAGCAACAGCTACAATTCATCTCAACTAACTTTTTCTCTTTTATTCAAAAGGACAGTTATTGACACCTTAGATACTATCTAACAGACTGTCAAATGAGGGTTTTTTTCTTCTAAAAACTCTGCCAGCTAAAGGGAAAAGGAACAAGAACTGTTATTAAAATGAACACCTTCCTTAATACTTTACATTTTGACTATTTTAACTGCTTTTCCTTCTTTTATGTATCTTTAACAAAAAAGTTTAAAGGATTATTAATGGTGTGTTTGCCATGGTACTAAGTAAGTGGAGGTCTCTGTATTCCAAACCCTGAATCTTGTTTAACACTGTTAAGTGTTGGACAGTGACTGCGTTACTTTAACACCTTTGGTCCATATATTCCATCTAAATTAATAAAACAGCCCCCAAATATTGGATTATCATTAATTAACTTGGTGGCAAATGATAAAAAAAATCTTTGCTTCTACTTTTTTTTTTTTTTTACTTTCTCTAAATAAAGAAAATGTCTGTGTTGATTATTAACTACTCCTTTGTCTGAAAAATGATTCAGTAAATAGTGTTACTAATATGTGAGAAATAAATGCATTAGACCATTAAATGTTTTCTTATTGATTGTAAATTTTCCTAAGTTGTCAAAAAGAACCCTATTCCAATTTTATAAATTCCAAAACCACATTCTGAAATCTGTAAATGAAAACTATGTTTAATTCATGAAGGTTTTGCAGTATCTAGACACTGTTTTTTATAGATGTTACTTCATATATATACATTTTTCAAGTAAAACCAACTTTCAGAAAAGCATTTTTGTTATTCTTATGCAAGATATTGTACAATACAGTGCAGATGCTTACCTTGCTGATTTTTCCACTACCTCTTTCTATGGAATCACTGTTGATGGTGGCCAGCACTTCTGCAATTTCTCTTCAAAAATCTCGATCTTAAAGCTGTCATTTCTTTTGTTTTCCTTCTCTCACAAAAGGCAAATAATATAGTTTACAAGATAACACAGTATAATGCACTGTATTATGAAAGAAATCTCAGCTATTTTCATAGCACTGAAAAATCAAACACCAAATCATATAAAAGTGAACCTGTTTATCATGGCTCACAGAGTATACTGTTCATACAATCTAGTCTTTCATTGATGGAATGACAGCTCCAGTGATACCTATCTATAATGTGTCTGACATCTTATATTTGTACAGTGGATTTGGATTCTTTTGGATGGAAGGAGCTATATGAATACAGATTATGTCTCTTTACTTCTGTGTGTTTCAGTTATGTATCAATTTTATTATTAGTTTGGAAATTTAATACTTTAAAGCATGAACTAATATTGTTTGAATCCCAACTTCTGGGGCGGTTGGAGACAGGAATTTCTTCTTGAACAGGAGAAATACACTAGTTCAGCTAGTTGTTTGCAAAGACATTTTGCTTTCTCTTTACAGTTCTGTACAGTCCCTAATCCCCTGTATTTGCAGATCTCATGACAACACAGCTCCACTGTCTTCCTTCACTATATATTAATAAATAAAAAACAAAAAAGTTGTATGTTGATGTATGAATGTTAGGCTCCAACTTTAATTAACCATTGCACTTCTTTTACACTCATTTTTTTATACACGTGATGCAGTGGACTCCCCACATTAGCCCTTCAAGAGCTAAATTAGGCCAGGTGGCCCAATGAGCTAATTAGGCTGAAAGCAGGGGAGATTCAGGCTGGAGAGAGTTAATTATGGAAAGGCTCACCTGTATCAGCTGCAATTTTTGTCACCTCACTGTTTGTCCCCTTTTCCAGATCATTTATGAATATGTTGAACAGTAGAGATCCCCTTACAGATCCTTGAGGGACCCTGCTATTTACTTGTTTGTACTGTGAAAACTGAGCATTAATTCCTACCCCTTTTCCTATCTTTTAGTCCATTACCATAGGTGCTGGAACTAGGAGTGCTGATACACCCTCTGACTTGAAGTGGTTTCCATTTATATACAGGGTTTATAGTTCTGTTCAATAGCTCTATAAAAATTATTCTAGCATCCCTGCCCCTTACTGATCCATGAAAAGATTTTCTCTCATATCCCATGTTTACTTTGTTTAAAAGCCTTTGCTGTGAGACCTTTCTCCAATGGCTTTCTGAAAGTCTAAGTACACTATATCAACTGGCTCATCCTTGTCCACACACTTGTTGTCACCCTCAAAGAATTCTAATAGAGTAGTGAAGTATGATTTCCCTTTACAAAAGCCATGTTGACTATTCCCTAACATATCATGTTCATCTGTGTTTTTGATTATTCTGTTCTTCAACCAATTTGCCTGGTACTGAAGTTAGGCTTACCGGCCTGTAATTGCCAGGATTGCCTGTGGAGCCTTTTTAAAAAATTGGCATTACATTTTCTATCCTCCACTCATCTGGTACAGAGGCTTATTTAAGTGATAGGTTTCATACCAGTTAGTAGTTCTGCAATTTTATATTTGAGCTCCGTCAGCAGTCCTAGGTGAATACCTTCTGGTCTTGGTGACTTATTACTATTTAATTTATCAATTTGTTCCAAATCTTTATCAACTGACACCTCAATCTGGGATAGTGCCTCAGATTTGTCACCTAAAAAGAATGGCTCAGGTCTGAGAATCTCCTTCATAACATCTGCAGTGAACACTGATGCAAAGAATTCATTTAGTTTCTCTATGACCTTGTTTTCCTTGAGTGTTCTTTTATCATCTTGGTCGTTCAGTTGTTGCATTGATTGTTTGGCAGGCTTCTTGCTTCTGATGTACTTTTAAAAAATTGCTGGGGAAAGTTCAATGCTCTGCTGTTCGGGCACTCGCTCGCCACCCTTCTCTGACAGTCACTTTGCTGGCTGATCGCTGTACCTCTCTCACTCTACACTGTTACTCCTAAAAGAAATCCCTTCAGTTACAATGTAAATGAAATACAAGTGTAACAGTTCTGCCAGGTGAAGTCAGCAGCAGCAAGGGCCAGGTTCACTATGTAGGGGTTCCTCTTAGCAATAACAAACAGAACTGGCTTGAGCCCATACCCAGTAATCTGGGAAAATTTAACACTACCCCTGGATGTCTCTAAGAGGCAATACTTCCCCTCTCACAAGCACCGAGTCTGTGTATAACAAATGAAAACTTTTATTAAAAGGGAAAGGGAACCAAACCATTAGTCTGGGGAAACACCACAACCATATTCAAAAGCATGAGATCGTAAGCAAAGCACCCACCCCAGCAAACACCGGGCAGTGGCCTTTTCCTCAGTTCCTCACTGAAGAAATTTAGCATCAATATAAAATCTGGTGTTGTTTTCAAATCACGTATCAAATCCAGTGTCCCAAGTGGGAATGGAAGAGTCGTGTAACTGAGCCACTCAGCCCTACTTCCTAGTCCTCCTCCTACCTGCTTCACGAAGGCCAAAATCCTGGTTCTGTGTGAACTACAGCAACTATATTTGAAACCTGACAATTAATCCAGCTCAGAGCAGGATTAGCTGCTGTTGAAGCATCAGAATGCCAACCAGCTGTTGCTACCCAGCTGGCAAAATGCTATCAACACCTTTTTAATTCCTTTTCCTCATTTAAACTGGGTTCCTATTTTGCTTCAATCAAAGGCAATATATGTCGAGGATCCGTTATCCCTACTCTTGCCGACCCTTGCTGGCTTCTACTCACATCCTTCACAGTGCAGGCTGCCCAGGCACATGCAGCCCCAGGGTGGGAGGGGCAGCCTGAGAGCACGGGCCAGAGGGTGGAGCGCAACCCAAGCACCACCCTGCAGGGCACCATTTCCAGGGAGGCAACTTTAACCCTGAGTCTAGGGGCTACTTAGACACCAGAAATCGCTAGCTTTTTTGCAGATAATAACTTAGAAATTAGCTGCCAGGGGCACTGTATCTGATTACTATATAAAGAAAGAAAATTAAATATATATTAGACCTGCTCAGCTCTAATACTAGCATGTTCTGACCTCTTGTGGCAAGTCACTTAAGGAACATTAGTTAGTTTTAAAATGTTAATGTATGGTCTTTGTTACTAACTCTTTAATACAACAATTAAAGCAATTGTAGAAATAGCTAGATTATGTTCTATCATTTAGACTACTTACTTCTTGCAGTTCACTAAGCTTGGAACAGATCATTTACCTTTTGGAAACATTCTGCTAAGGCAAGTCCGCATGAGTGTATACTGCGTCTGCCTGGGGCTCTAGGGGTGTTTTACCCTATTACAAATAATAGACTAGAAAGTGACTTTGAACAGGAGTTAAACTCACACTCTCAAGTCACTTTCACTTCTGTTTAGGCTCTTAAACATAATACCACAGTGAGTGAGTTGTAGTTCTCACAGGAAAATATTTAAAACCAAACACCAAGAAAATTACACATTTTAAAGTACAGAAAAAATTGTCTTGTTTATTATTTAGCATTTGTATATACAATAGCACCTCAGAGTTTCGAACTCCTTGAGAATAGAGGTTGTTCATAACTCTGAAGAAAATCTTATGGTTGTTCTTTCAAAAGTTTACAACTGAACATTGACTTAATACAGCTTTAAATCTTTACTATACTGAAGAAAATGCTGCTTTTAACCATCTTAATTTAAATGAAACAAGCACAGAAATAATTTCCTTACCTTGTCAAATCTTTTTTTTTTTTCAACTTTCCCTTTCTATGTTAGTAATTTACATTTAACAGGGTACTGTGCTGTGATTGTTTTTTGTTTTCTTTTTTATCTCTGCTGCTGCCTGGTTGCATATTTCTGGTTCCAAACGAGCTGTGTGTTTGACCAGTCAGTTTGTAACACTGGTGTTCAAAACTAAAAAAACATATAAAGTACCATTTAGTGTTTGTATGCTGTGTCTCTGTTCCTATTTGTTTGTATGCTGTAAAATGGAAACAATAATACTTGCATGCCTGCAGTTTGGAATTATAAGGGTTAGATTGATATCTGTGAGGCAGGAACTGGGCTTTCTTAATGGTTTGTGTGGTGCCTAGCACAATGGGGAACTACTACTAATTAATGTTTTTGAGTACTACTGTAACATTAGTCAGCTATTGAGGCCTTGGCTACACTGGCACTTTACAGCGCTGCAACTGGGGTGTGAAAAAACACCCCCCTGAGCGCTGCAAGATGCAGCGCTGTAAAGTGTCAGTGTAATCAGGGCGGCAGCGCTGGGAACGCGGCTCCCAGCGCTGCATGCTACACCCGTAAGGGATGTGGTTTACAAGCAGCGCTGGGAGAGCTCTCTCCCAGTGCTGCGGCTTTGACTACACTCACACTTCAAAGCGCTGCCGCGGCAGCGCTCCCGGGGCAGCGCTTTGAAATGTCTAATGTAGCCAAGTCCTGAGAGGCCAGTTTGTGGCAGCTGAAGGGGACTTACCTGGTGGGTGGGATGTCAGTGGTGTACGGCAGAGAGTTTGCTACTCCTGAGAGACCTGGGTTCATTTCCCTACTTCCCCCAGGGACTTCCTCTATGACTTCAGGCCAGTGCCTTAGGGACAATTTCAAATATTTTTGGGAACCTAGAGATGCAGCTTGGTATCTAGTGGGGTTTACAAAGTACCTAACTTTCTAGGCACTTTTGAAAATCCCACAAGGTGCCTAAATACCTTTGAAAGCCTGGCCCTTAGTCTCTCTGTGCCTCAGTGCCCCATCTGTAAAATGGGGATAACAGCACTGCTCAACCTCAGAGAGTGGTTATGAGAAATAGGTTAGACATTGTGAGGTGCTCAGATAGTACAGTAATGGGGCCTCATAAGTACCACAGGTAGAGCAGGAACTTCTTTATGCCACTGCTATCCCTTCCCTTCGTTTTGGCCCTTCTTTCCACCTATCCTGCTCATGTCTCCTCCTTTTCTGAATGTCACCTTGGCTGTATTTCTTCCATGTTGATAATACTACTCATCCCATGAGATCTCTTTTCAACACCCCCTATGCAGAGAGATTTCTGTTTGACAGATCTAGGAACTGGAGCACCTGGCTCCTCTAATGACTTCCAGATCCTTAATTTAATTTAATTTAATTACCAACCTTTTCTTGTCTTAATCACCCTGGCTCTGTTTATAAACAGAATATTGACTCCCTGCTCCAGGGTGCAAGCAGGGAGTAGCACCTCTCCTCCACAGAACTCATTACATTCCACACTCAGGCTGCTCATTGCCTTTGCCATATGTGTACACCTAACGCAACACAAGCTGGAAGAAACTGACTGCACGTGGGAGCTGTAGCCAGAGAATCCTGGCGCCTGGAGCTGGGGACCTGACTGTGAAGCACTGCAGTTAAGAGCTCCATCTGCGTCTGGGACATACACTGCGATCAAATCTCTGGTACCAAAACTCAGGGGCAAGTGCCTCCTCCGAACCCTCCCTAAATGGTGCCCCTTCTCCCCTGTCCGGGCTGATCTGGGAGCTCTACTGTTCCCACCACTCCCTGCAGGTCAGCCACTTGGTCCCTGCTCTGTTCTCTGACCCTTGCTTCCAGCCTCCCTCCCCCCCAGGGCTGTGTATTCAGGAGTGCCCTGGCTGCGTGCAGCAGGAGGGTAGTGAGTGGGAGCCATCCCCCAAACTTACCTGCACTGAGGAGGAGCTGGAGCCAATCTGACATCAACAAGATGAAAATCACTAAAGACAAATACAAAGTACTACACTTAAGGAAAATGTACAACTATGGGGACTACCAGCTAAGTGGTAGCACAGCTGAAAATTGCCTAGGGGCTATAGTGTATCACAAATTGAATATGATCTAACAATGTGATGCAGTTGTGAAAAAGGCTAATATAATACTGGTGTGTATTAACAGGAAGATCATATGTAAGACATAGGAGGTAATTGTCCTGGTTTACTCAGCACTGATGAGGCCTCAGCTGGAGAACTGTGTCCCAGTTTTGGGTGCCACACTTTAGGAAAGATGAGGATACATTCAAGACATTCCAGAGGACAGTAACAAAAATGAAAAAAGGTTTAGAAAACCTGACCTGTGAGGAAAGGTTAAAAAAACTGGGTCTGTTTAGTCTACGAAAAGAAGGCTGAGGCAGGACCTGATAACTGTCTTGAAATATGTTAAGGACTATTATAAAGAGGACAGAAATCAATTGTTCTCCATGTCTGCTGAAAGTAGGAGAAGAAGTAATATGCTTAACGTGCAGCAAGGGAGATTAGGTTAGATATTAGGAAAACCTTTGAAACTATAAGGCTGTTTGAACTCTGGAATAGGTTGTGGCATCCCCACCACCGGAGCTTTTTAAGAACATGTAAGACAAACATCTGTCATGTGTGGTCTAGGTTTACATGGTCTTGCCTCAGTGCAAGGGTCTGGACTTGATGACCTATTGAGGTCCCTTCCAGCCCTACATTTCTATGATTCTTTGACAACCACAAAAGGAACAGACCAGAGCCACAAACCTGAAGAAGTCAAGGGTCCTTTATAGCTCAAGTCTTAGGCACATGTGTGATTGAATGAATTTCATTATCTTCTCTTTTTTTTCTTTCCATGTTTCCTAAAAACCAGTCATATCAGCATTTGTTTATAAGGGGAAGAGATGGTGTTTTTCTGGTTCTGGTTTCCACTCTCTTTGTTTGGAGTTCTCCTTTTTCATTCACTTTTGTAAGGATTTAAAAGACATGTTTTCTCTATCGGTAATGGAAGCTACTGTTTCTTCACTTTTGGATATTAAAGTAACTGAAGTGTTTGTAGGCCCTTTTGTCTTTCTTTCAGACATGCGTCTCGTTCAAAATCGGCAGCTAGGTAAATCTCTTAAACAAGGAGTTCAGATTCAAATTCTTGAGGCATGAAGGATTATGTCTTTGGGTATGTCTACACTTAAAATGCCACAGTGCTACAGCTGTGCCACTCTAGAAGTTCCGTGCAGACACTCACTAGAGAAATGGGAGGGGGATTCTCCTCTTAATCCATCTCTCCAGGAGGTGGTAACTAGGTTGATGGAAGAATACTTCTGTCAACCTAGCTCTGTCGACATGGGGAGGAGGAGGTCAGCATACTGTTGTCTATCAGAGTTGTGGATTTTTTTACCCCCCTGAGAGATGGAGCTAAGCCAATGTAAGTTTTCACTGTTGACCAGCCTTCAGACATACCCTGTTGCAGAAAACCCAAACTAAAAATCATGGCTTTGTTTCCCTCAAATACACAGTACTACCCAGTTTTGAAATGTAAACCCCTGTCTTTACCTGTTTAATATGAGGGTTTCTTATGTACCTGTGATAGAGGGGCTGGTTCTAGCACTAATTTATATTTTATGGCAATGGAAAATTGTAGAGAAATTTTAAAGATTTTAAAAGAGACCTAAGGCTGTGGTTTAACTCCCATAGCGAAGGACATTAGCTATGAGAATCTGAGGTCAATCACCTTGATTGGCAAGAATTGCTAAGGGAGGTGGATATCAAGATGGCCTGCAAAATGCTGGACTTGGAGACAGGAAGGTGTGGGAACTCCCAGAGGAGATAAGGAGAAAACGGACATTATATGGAAGACACGCAACAAAAAACAAACCAAAAACAAACCAAAAAAAAAAGAGAGAGAGAGAGAGAGACACTTTTGCATTTCCTCCAGACAGTAATCCTAACCCCCCCCCCCCCCTTGTGGAAAAATTAAGGTAACCTCATCCTTCATGATAATAAATGCTAACACTGACAACATGATAAGTAGGTTGGGTAAGAAGGGACTTGCTTTCTAGGGATGGAAGAAGTTCCTTTTTCCTTTGTATATAAGAGGAGCCTACAAAATTGGCTTTGCAAAGTATACAGAATTAGGTAAGTTACGCAAACAGATTCTTTTATTTTACTATATTTTTCTCTCTATTTTTAATAAATCTTATTTTTACCAGTAATATGATTCGTGAATTATTGGCTGGAAAATTTCATGCAGAAAGTATCTGAACAGAGCAAAATCCTTCATCCTCTAGTGTCTTATGAAGTCTATAAATCCTTCAACACTGTAGTATTTGAATCCTAACCTCCCACTCAGCTTCGGTTAAAAGGGCATAGACACATGTCCTCTCCACTAAGGTGCAAAGGACTGCAGTGGCTAGCCACAGGGAAGAAACCAACAGCTCAAGAAGTAAATGTATGTATCACTCTGTTATCTGGCCAATATTAATAAAGCTCTTTCCACCTTAAGTTCCCTCCAGCTACCAACCAATAAAGACGCCTAATTAAAATTACCACTATTTAACAAAAGCCAAATAAAGGTGTATCTGACACCATACCTGAGGAGTGACCAGATGTGAGCTCAGAGGAACTGCAGAGTAAAGGAGTACCAGAGCAAAGGACTGTCTGTCAAAGTTGTCTTGTCATTTATCCATGGAGACAAAGCAAGTACTCTGACTAATCACAATATCCATAAAGTGGCATAAGAGAAAACCTGTCCCCTATCACAGATGTATTTTGATGAGCACCTGCTTCCCATATAGTTCCTGCTTCAGATGAGTGTTCACATTTGCTGGTTTTTCTCTTCAGGCCCCTTGATGCTGAGCTCCCGTCCTGCTACTTAGAGAAAGGCCATTCTACAACTTGCCATGGAGAACAGAAGGCCTGAAATTTACAGAAAGATAAAATAAGCCAAGAATAGGCCCATTACAGCAAAATGCTGAGCTACCCTCCTGCTACTTAGAGAAAGGCCATTCTACAACTTGCCATAGAGAGCAGAAGGCCTGAAATTTACAGAAAGATAAAATAAGCCAAGAATAGGCCCATTACAGCAAAATGCTGGTAGGCCATCTCAAGCCAAGCATTGCTATAGCAGTCAATTGATTGGAAAGTCATGGAGGGGCCTATACTGAAATACACAAACAAGTCAAGTTGAAACAAAAATGGAAACACTCTAGTTACAAATTATTTGTAAATCCTTTTTATTTCTCTAATTTAGAGACCTGTATGCTGCACTAAACCAAAGTCACAAACAAAAACATCACTAGATCATATAAAAGTGGCATCTCAGCATACTAAAATCCTCATTCTCAAATATTATTGTCTAATGGACAGATCATTTTCTTAATGATTTTTATTGTTAATTTGAAGTTGATAGGAAAATGTTCATATTCACAGACTATTATAGAAATGCAAAGTTATAGAAAATTACAGTCTCATTTCAAAGAACACGAGTTGAAGGCATGAATGAAAGAACATTTACATTTGGCTTCCACCCATTTTATTTATATATTGATGGGGGGAAATATTTTAATTCACATGACTGAAGTTTGATATGATTTTATAATTTGATTTCTGTGAATCTTAAGTTGTAAATCAGATTTCTGAAATATTTCAGTCTTTGCACATTACAGCTAATGCTGAACTAAAACAGTGGGGAAAAATTAACATAAAGGCAGAGCTACTGTATTGCTTCTCTCTAGAGATGTAGATATGGACATCCCAAAGTTATCCTTATTGAAACAACTGCACAGGGCAAAATCCTGACCCCAGTAAAATCAATGGGAGTTTTATTATCAACTTCAACAGGGTCAGGATTTCATTCACAGTTTTTTTATATGTAGAGCTCATATACACTCCTAAAATCTAAAAGAATGTGCTGGTTCTTTGAACTCAAGTTGGCAGGGTGCTTTGCAGAAAGAATTCTCACAGTTTGCATGAACAGGATGTCTTTACGAATGATGGCAGATCGGATTTCTGTAAAACCTGAAGATGCTTTAATTCACACCTTGCTGTGTGGCTCATTTTAGATCTCTGAAATTTATGCATTTGCCCACTTGATAAATAGTTCATACTATGTTTTATGGGACACTGAAATTTGTAGATCTAGAAAATTTACAAGACTACAAGAGAAATAATCATGTCTACCAGTATATTTTATTTATGTTATATATATACATACATGCAGAGACTGTGAAACAGACTACTTACTATTTGGTAAGAGAAAGCAATGTTGGCCTAAGATTCATTTATTCCAATTGCATAATTTTATTAATATTAGACATATTATTCAATCATTTTATCCCACTAGGCAACAGCATGCTCATCTTGCTCCTGGTTATCAGCAGATTCTTTTGTATCACTCATTCGAGTTCCAGTAGGTAAGAAGTTGTCTTGTTTTTTTTTCTTGACATAGAAATAGGCTGCACATCCAGATCCTGATAGAATCAGAATGACCAGAATAATTACAAGCCAAGTGATGTTGGTGGGTAATCCAGAAACCTCGTCATCCTTTTTCTCTCCTGTAAATAAACACAAAGCAATTGCTAGAGACCAGAATGATATGAAAGATTCCAGGAAAGTGGGAGTGGAAGGTGATATTGCTAATCACAATTTTAAAAAGCAAGATATGCACATATGTTCTCAGTTCCTGGAGAGATTTTGCTAACAGAACTGAAGGAGGAAATATAATAAGTTATATTAAACACCACAATTAAAAATGAAAGCCAATTTTCTGTATTTAGATACATATAATGCATATGGTTTTATTATTTTGAAATGCTATTAGTAATAATTATATGATCCAGAAACTTACTCTAAATAATTATTATGTTTTTACTCTATTTAGGTTTCTCCTTACTTTAATTAAAAAGAAACTAATCATACCTTTCCTCTCTGGTGGCTCCTCAGTCAATACTGTTTTAATACCTTTCAAAAAGAAATAAAGCAAGACATTTATTCCAGATGCACTCACATGGATGGTCTTGATGGTGCCATCCCATAAGCATGAAAATCTGTGGCTTCCACATACTCTGCTTTTGGTGCTGTTGAACTCCCTTAAGAGATGGAGCTAAGAATGTGTGAAGCTCAGAATGCTTGGCTGTCTAATTCTGGTATCAGACTCTCTTCAGCTGAGATATGGGCAGGAAATCAGGATCTTGCATGATTTCCAATATTTCCTACATCAGACTCCAGCATGGGAAAGCACCTTAGAATGTTCTTATCTTTAAGCATCTCTCTTCTATGGGACTTGAGCACATGTTAAGGGCTTTCTAAAATAGGAGGCTTGCCAGAATGGATGCCTCAATTGGCTTAGAAATACCACTGGAATATCTGTGCTCACAATACTAGGCTATATCTGTTTCCTAACAGCACCAGGTAGTGCAAAGATGCACAGAAATATAAAAATGTGAAGTTAACCACACTTTTCTAATCCTCAGAAAATCATATTTATTTCATGTTCTGAAGGAAGGTTCTAGTTGGTCTTGTCTTATATCATTTGAACTGGTTCAATCATCCCTAGTATTTTCCCCAAAACTATTTTAATACCAAAGAAGTGCAAATGTTTTAATAAATGTTATTTATAATAAACCTTACAGTACAGGAGTTGTGGAATGCTACAAGATTGGCATGGGCGTGAGTCACTAGTCATTAGTATGGTAGGATGATGGTGAATAAGGGAAATCCAATTCTAGCATATTACTTTTCATTAAAGGGAGACTATCCATCACAACAGTCATTTTTATATATATTTAAGATGAGGTGAAACCAAACTTGTTACTTCTAAACAGAGATGTGTGTGGTATTTTTGGTGAAATCCTGACCTCATTGAAGTCAATGGGAGTTTTGTGTTTAACATGGATAAAATTTGGTCTTTAATGAAGTATAAGTGATCTTTGACTTCACCCTCAATGTGTATGGTTTTATATATTTTTATATAAATACATATCTATACACACACACACACAATCTCTCTAATACGTATACATCTTGACTATAGCAGAGCTTGTGCTCTGCTATAATACTATGCAGCATGCAATTTAATGTATACACCCCTTATACACATTATTAACCATATATATATTGCAATATTAACCACAATATATTGCAAATATTACTTACTTTCTGATTTTTTACAAATATATCCTCTTTTGTAGGAACATTGAGCATCATTCCAGTGCCCAGATGATGCATACATTTCGACACACTTCTCATTACCGTAACTTGAAGGCTCTTCCTCATTCCAGTTGACAAAATCCACTGCAGTGTTGTCTCTCCATAACCACTGACCTAATGTTAAAAGGTTAACTGTTTAGACTGAAAGAACATGTTGAAAGGCTTAGAAGTATTTAAAATACCAGAATAGAAGTATCAACAGATCGAGCCCCAGTGTTTGTAAAGGACTCCTCTATTTGTCAGCCACCAGATGATATTTTAAGCTTTGATTTAATCACCAAACCAAGACTATCTTTACTGGATCAAATGTACTAGTAAGTAGCCTTTCTCCTTCTCTGGTCTGCATCCAGATTGAGTCATTTTACTTATAGTTTTTGGTTTCAGGGAAATGTATCTTACAGGACAAATCAGATCATAGTTGAATGTTGTACTGGATAATATCTTGACTACCGACTCATGTCTAAGAAAGCTACAGTGATTAGGAATTGCCAAACAGAGCACATAATTACCATAATTATTTCCAATTTTAAGTGTGAATTAAAACTGTGATATATGTATGCAATAATTGTTAGCAAAATTTGTCTTTAAGTATCTTATATACTCAGATAGCATTTATCTTGTCTATCTCCCTTCCATATTTTCAGTGTGATATTTATCTTTCTGACTTCATCCCCCCCCATCCTGTTTTCCTCACAAGCAGATCTAAATTTCTGTTGGTTATTACAGATTAATGAGTCATTCAAAAATGCAAATCTTCTAAGTAGGGCTGGCACATTAATCTAGACCTGGATTGTTGCCAATAAGAAAATCTTAAAATGAGCAGAAATTTTATTTACAAAAAGCACAGTACAGGGTTAAAACTTTAATACCCAACTCAAATATAACAGGAGTACTTGTGACACCTTAGAGACTAACAAATTTATTTGAACATAAGCTTTCGTGGGCTACAGCTCACTTCATCAGATGCATAGAATGGAACATATAGTAAGGAGATCTACATACACATACGGTGAACATGAAAAGGTGGGAGTTGCCCACTAACTCTAAGAGGCTAATTAATTAAGAGAAAAAACTTTTGTAGTGATAATCAAGATAGCCCATTACAGACAGTTTGACAAGAGGTGTGAGGATACTTAACATGGGGAAATAGATTCAATGTGTGTAATGGCTTAGCCATTTCCAGTCTCTATTCAAACCTAAATTGATGGCATCTAGCTGGCATATTAGTTCAAGTTCAGCGGTTTCTCGCTGGAGTCTGTTTTTGAAGATTTTCTGTTGCAAAATTGCCACCTTTAAGTCTGTTACTGAGTACTGACCCCTGACACCATAATGGTCTATTTATATTATTGACTACTGAAAGTAAGAAATTACCATTCACATCTTTGCTCATTCCTATCCAAAAGCTTGTTATTTTACTTTCAAGTGGCTTTATGCTATGTGACAGAAAGATGGATTCAGCATGATCTTCTACAGAAGCCAAAGTAGCATCTGAAAAAAAGCAAGACATAACAGAAAAAAATCTGCCTTTTGGGAGAAAAGCTTATTTTCTAAGTTTTATGAACAATTGAAAGCGATTAATTCTTGAGGCTGTGTCATATCACTGATTTTTGCACAAAACATCCACTGCAGAGAATGGAAGTTCTGTGTGTGATACAATGGCACAATATAGCTCTTCTTGAATTTTGCTTATTAGTGTAAAATTACCCTTTTGCTTATGACTAAATTACATATTTGTGTAATCATTTTAGTGGTTTATTTTTAACACACTTGCACAGTAAAATGCCTATGTATATTGCATTTTTGCTATTTGCTGAACATTGTTATTGCTTCCCAGTGACTATATGCAATGCTTCTGAAAATCTTTGTATCCACTCTTGAGATTAAATTGTTATTAAACATTCAGAAATATAGTATCTAATATTTAATCTGTTATGAAATCTGGCTAGAAGTCAGAAATATATTGGATCAATTAAGGAAACATGGGGGGGGGGTTAGGGATTACCATCTAGGCAGAATCTCTATCAGTTATTACCCTTGAGCAGTTCTCCCAGACTTCCCCACAGAGATGAGGGTTACAGTGCTTTTCTTCCTTCCTCCCTCCCCAGCTTCCCTTCTCTGCCATTAGCAGATGCTCACCAGCTTGGGAGGAGGTGCCCAAAACTGAGAGTCTTCTACCTGATCTGGGTGCTAAACAACTATGAAATTTCTAATGCATGAAAACTAGACAGTGAAGCTAATCAATCTAGTTTTGTTGTCCAAGTCGTGTGAAATCTAAATAATAAATAAAAATCATTAACACTGAAAAAGTCAATTTGTTTTTTAATGATCTAAAGTTTGATGACTATTTTTTGAATAATATTGTTTTTACATGTGTCTAAGTCTTCACTCTTAAAAAAATGATACTCACCTAATCGAGTGCATTCTCGGGAAGCCTGGGCCCAGTTTCTTGTATACGAGGACTCGATGTAGTAGCAATGACTGCGGAAATGAACCCAAGATCTGTGTTCCTCTGATTCAGGGCATCTTCCAAAGAGTTGTGGAGAATCAGTAGGGGCCATAACTGTTAAGAATAAAAAATTTCTTACCAATTACTTCCTTTCTTCTAGCAGTATTACCCACAATTCTGGACATCTAGGGGGGGCTGCTCTCCTCTCTGCAGCTCACAGAGATGGATCAGTGTTTTGGTACCTCCATTGTCTGACCATACCGCCTCTGTTGCTGCTTGCTGTCCAATGAGTTATTCCCTAGCTGTAAAACTTGCACAACAGCATTAACAATAAATATTCTAGAAGTAACAAAATAAATACATTAGACCAAGGAAGATGGTCTAACCACTTAATATATGACCCTGACTTATGAGCTACCCAGAGTGGGTAGAATCATGGAAAACACTGCTAGCAGAAAGGAAATTATCAGTAAGTGCCATTATGCAGCCTAGTGTCTTCCACAATTCTGGATGTCTGGAAAGTAGTGAGCAGTGAAATTTTGGTAAAAAAGAAATATCCCCTTTTTGTGAGCTTGCTCAAAGGTCTGTATTATTTCAGGGCTATCACCTGCAGCACATTCCTGATGAAGGAGCCTTTGCAGAAGTTGGAGGGTCCATGACGTAGTACATAAGGAAGGTATTCATGATAGACCAAGTGATTGCTTTTCAGATTTCTGAAGTGGATGCACTTGCTTGTTCCATCCATGCTATGGATCTTCTGGAGTGTGGCTTGATCCCTAATGGGCAGGAGTGACGCCAGGGTTTTTGGCACCGTAGGGGGGGTCCTTCCGCGCTCCCGGTCGTTGGTGGCAATTCTGTGGCCGGGGGGGTCCTTCCGCGCTCCCGGTCTTCGGTGCACTTTGGCAGTGGGTCCCGGAGCGAGTGAAGGACCCGCCGCAGAATTGCCACCGAAGACCCGGAGCACAGAAGGACCCCCCGCCGCTGAATTGCTGCCGAAGGTGGCAAAATGCCGCCCCCCCAAATCCTAGCAGTTGCCTAAATGGAAGTGCTGGCCCTGCTTCTGGGACAGGGACTTCCAATGATTTGTAGGCTTCCACAATACATAGGTCAAGCCACCTAATTATGGAGGACTTGGAAGCTTTGAGTCTCTGGCATATTGGGTGGAAGGACACAAATAGGGACTCCAATCTTCTCATGGATTCTATATGATTGAGATTTTCAACACTCTTTGGACATCTATGGTGTGACACATTTTCCACTGGATATTGATGTTTTGGACAGAACAAAGGAAGCACAACCTCTTGGGAAGAATGGAAGGAGGAATTTACCTTGGGAAGAAAGGATTCTGATGTCCTGAGCATCAGCTTTTCCTTGTGGAACATGCATATGGCTCTGGTATAGATAAGGCTGTCAGCCCCAAACCTTGCCTGGCACACATGACAGATACTAAAAAACAAGTTTTAATCAATAAATAAAAGGCTGAAATTGAAGTAAGAGACTCTGTGAGATGGTTTGTCAGAGCCCTCAACGCTAGTAGAAGGTTTCATTTTGGGAAGACTGGATTGACTGTCGGTCTGGCTAATTAGATTGGAGGTATCCGGCTACCTCTGGACTATCTGACAGGGAGCCAAAGAATCCTTTGAATAACATGCTACTAAAAGCAGACAATAGTGCAGGGATTAATGTACAATGGTGCAAAGAGCTGATGTACAATAGTGCTGGGCTGAGGGCCTCTGTCCATGTGTTCCTAGAAGGTCAAGAATGGTTGGAATTCCTGGATTTCTGGGATACACCTTGTGCTGCTGGCACCAGTTGTTGAATCTGGCCCATACAGAGTATTTTTGTGTTGTTACTCTCCTAGATGAAAGCAATATCTTAATGATGCTGGAAGACAGAATGGGACCTTCTAGTACGTCCATCTCAATAGCCAGGCTGTTAGCTGAAGCTGTTTCAGGTCCAGATGAAGAAGAGGACCTTGCAAGAGGATGTCTGGTCTATACTAAAGCTGGAATGGGTGTCCAGTGTCAGCTCTATCAGGTTTGAGAACCAAGGTTTCCTTGGTCAGTGAGGAATTATCAGTATTACCATCGCCTGTTCTCATTGTATTTTCTGGATCATGGTCCCCAGTAGTGGCATGGGTGAAAAGCACTAAGTAGGCCCTGCAGGCAACTGTGCAATAAAGCATCTGTCTCCATGGATCTGGGCTCTGCCTCTCTTGTGAAGTATTTTGGTCTCTTTTTGTTAACACTATTTGAGAACAGATTGTTTGAAGGGAGGCTGAACATCTGAACAATGAGATTGAAAACCTGATTCAGGCAACACTTGGAGGTGTTGACCCTGCACCTTTTAATTCAGGTCCCCTTTGATGTGAATCATTGAGGGAAAGGAGGAACTGTTCTGCCCACATTATTATTTTCATTGTTTTTGTTTGTAGTGCCAGACTCCTTGGTTCCCCCTTGGTTGTTTAAATATGCGACTGTAGTCACGACACGGTTCCTCCTTAGGGTGGGCTGGAATCTTTGAAGATCTAGCTTCACCACTCTCAGCTCTAGGAAGTTCATTCTGTGAGCCTTTTCTTCCTGGTTCCATATGCCCTAGGCTGTATGCATTTGCAAGGGAGCTTGCCAGCCCTTGAGGTTGGCATCAGTTGTGAAAACTAAAAAAACTGGAAGGCAGATGGGCATGCCTTTGTGGACACTGTAATGGGCTGACCACCACTGTAAAGTGTTGAACACCTGTGCTGGAACCCATACTTGATCCCTTGTGTTGCAGGGAGTGATCCCACACCTTTAGTATGAAAGCTTAAAGGTTTATGATGTGTGATTATCGTCATCGCGTGATCCATGCACATGACATAGCAGTAGGAGACATAGTGCTATAGCAGGTCTCCTGTGGCTGTGGAGCAAGAAAACAAATTCCTGGATAGAGCCAGAGAACTTTTCTTGGCACTGCTGATGAAGCCTTGTGCCTGGAGGAGATTCAACATCCTAGACATGATCCTGTGTGCTGCTGATTGCAATGGAGCTCTGATCAGGATGTTGTCCAGGAAGGGGTACAGGTGAGTTCCCTATGACCTGACTCTGCCTGTTATCATCACCACAATTTTCATCCACTTCTTCAGCCTTTGGAGGTTGAGAATGGCTCTGATACCCTCCATGAGTTTCTGTACAATGAAGAAAATGATGAAGTAGAACCCAGAGAATCTTTCTTCTGAGAAAACACTTTTTATCACTCCCGTATCCAGAAGATGAGATATTTTCATTCTGGATCAGAATGTGTTTTAAAGGATCTCTGGAGATGATGGCATGTGGGAGTATTAGCTCATGGGATTATCCCTGGCTCACTATTTCCCTGACTGTTGTCAACAAAAATCATTCCTCTCTGAAATAGGAAATCCTGTCCCTCAGCTTCAGCTCTGGGTGGAGGCCTATGTGATCTCTGTCATTCAGTGGATTTGCAGGGGGCTGAGATCCCTCTGAACTCCCCCACAACCTAAATTCCAGTCTTTTCTCTAGAAGAATCTTTTGTCTCCTGGTAGATCTGTGAGAATGAGGAGCCAAAGGAGTGCTTCTGTCTGAACTGCAGAGAGAGGAAAGCAGCCCAGATGTACAAAATTGTGGGAGATGCTGGACCACAGAAACTATATTACTTCTAGGAAAGGCCTGACAAAATTTTGTGAAACCACAACAAACCTGGCTTTTCCATTATATACTAATGATGCAAAACTAAACCATCTATCCCAGCTTCCCGAACTTTGTTAGGGAGATTGTAATTATTTTTTAGATGAAGTTTAAAATCTGGAAATCACAATAAAATGTACTTATCTAAATGAATGGGTTTTCCTATGGCAAGGGGTAACTGGGCCCATATTATTTTATTAATTATTATTATTATTATTATTGTTATTATTATTTTGTTTTGCAGAGTGATTAAATGGGCCAAGTAGATTAAGGAGTGATTGTTTAGATAGATGATAAAAATAACTAGAAAAGTATCAGAGGGGTAGCCGTGTTAGTCTGGATCTGTAAAAGTAGCAAAGAGTCCTGTGGTACCTTATAGACTAACAGATGCTTTGGAGCATGAGTTTTCACGGGTGAATACCCACTTAGTCGGATGCATGGCGAAAAGGTATACATTGTTTTTGTTTTGTTTTGTTTGTTCTTCAAGGGTTTTTGATTTGGGGTATCATTATTATTATTGTTATTTTTTTTGGTGGGGGGAGAGGGTATGGAGATTTTAAAAAAAGAAACTAAGTGGGGAGAACTCATTTTATAATATTTTTCACTGGAAAAAAATGATCTTCTCTCACTTAAAATGAAAATTAAAAAGTGCAAAGAAAGTGTTACTATTAAAAATGAAAAGTTTTCATAATAAGACTTTAAAGTAAAAGCATTACTTTCTCTCTCAACTTTTTAACTTTTCCTCTCACCTATTCAGTGGAGGAAACAGTAAAAAGCTGAGAGAAGGTAGGAATTTCCACACAATTTTACAATGAAAAATTTCAAATATGACAAAAATTCTCCCCCCTCCCAATTTTTTTTTTGAAAAAACAAACATTTAGTTGTTAAAACGGGGGTGGGGAGAAACTGTTTGACAAAACCTATTTCTCACTGAAAAATATGTTTTCTAAAAATTTAAGCCAAAAAATTAAACATAACTATTAATATTGTCCCTCACTGCAAAGCACTATGGTTTTATTTATGTCCAGGAGCTCATATAATAAAACATTTAATCAATGAAACAACTTTGTAAAATAAACAAAGTTGTTTTATTGATTAAATGTTTTATTATGAAAAAATGTTTGCATTCACTTGCAGTTCGAGGTCATGTAGAGTATTCCTCTCCATTACCCCTGTCAAATGCTTAAATAGCCTACGTGTAGAGCATAATGATTGCTCAGTCCAAAGGAACTGAAAAGTGACCTTAATAGTGAGTAAACTGATTGGTTTCTGGGAAGAATTTTGAGTTTTTAGAACTTGATAGCCTCTAAATCTTGTATTATGGTTTAGGATTGGGTTTTTCAAGAGAGGAAGACAAGTATCTTTTCCAAATGCTTATAATACAACTCGTCAGTGAACTTAGATGAATCTCCAGGCTCCACAATGTAAACTGTTAAATTTTATTGCTTACCATCAGACTGTTTACAGACAGAGAAGTATTTTTGATCACAAGATGCTGTCTTCCAGGTTCCATCAAGGTCTAGATAGACGCAAGCTACTCTCTGCTTTGGCTCGTCACTGGCCCACTTAGAATACCCCATTCTCCATTTATCAATCCATTTGTAATTGCCATTGGTCTGGAAGCAAAATCAATTCAAGGGTGGCTTTTAGCATAATTATAGCATTATATAATATTAAAGTAATTTGGTATCTATATATAATTTAAAATTTGAAGTGGGCACCTCTTGTCAGCAGCACAGGAATAATAAGATTAATAATGTCATATTGTAAATTTATTATTTATATAGGACCTACATGACTATGGCACTGTACAAGGGGGGAAGTTTGCTGAACAGATATGTTAGAATAAAAAAGTAGGTTATAAAAGAATGCAAACAGAGTAGGTTCCAGCCCTTATAGGGGAAATTCTTTAGGAATTCATAGGTTATTAGGGACCTCAAGAGATCATCTAGTCCAATCCCCTGCTCAAAGCAGAACCAATCCCTAAATGGCCCCCTCAAGGATTAAACTCACAATGCTGGGTTTAGCAGGCCACTGCTTAAACCACTGAGCTATCCCTCCCCCTTGAAGCTTATAAGTTGTAAATTGTATATTTAAGAAACAATCCAAAAGATTCTTCATTGGGAAAATTTTTTAAGTAGCCATTAGGGAACCTTAGATGTGGTGTCACTCCTGAGCTACCACTGGGATAAACAAATACACAACAGAGAAGGAAGGGTTTAAACTACTGGTTGCTAAGTTTAAGAACTGGTATAAAGAAAAATAACCTCTTCTACCTGCTGCTAGTCTTCAGCCCCTACCTCCACTTCTGTGAGTCTTTCATTTCCACACTCTGTTTCTTTACCTACCAAGTCTATCAAGGGCTGCCCTCACCCACTGCTTCGCTGCTCAGCTCTCCTCTCTGTTTCCCCCTTTTCCCATTACTGTGGCTTTATGTCTTGCCACCACACCTTGTACCCATAGCTGCCTGTTGCTTGTCTCCTCCACATTTCCTGTAGCCTCCCTCATCCTCAAGTCCTGCTGGTCTCACCCTTGCATTCTGACAGGATTTCATAGAGGTTTCAGATGCTCAGTGTGAGACCATAAGAGGTGCAGCTAAAACAGTCTTGTGATAATAGATGCTCCTACCATTTAAAAAGGGAATAAGAGTTCTCATATTACCTGGAGAAGCAGCAACTTATTTGTTGTTCTTACCACATTGCTGTTAAGACCAATCCATAGAGGCTCTCCATATTCTAACACCTGGAGCCACAGAAATGATTGGCTGTAGGGATCTAAAATACTGGCAAGTTCTGAGGATTTCTCCTGGCAGTTTTTTCGCGCCTCTTCCCATTTCATTTTGGAACGGATGACTAAATAGCTACTATCACCACAACGAGTAAAGTCAGAGGCAGGAATCGTTGTTGGGGAATGAGACAGTTTAGGGTCTGTACCACAAAAACAAAACAAAACAAAACAAAACAAAACATGTAAAGATAAACTTTGAGTGCAAAGATTTATCTTGTGCCAGTGAACAACAAGCATCTGCAGTCTTCAGAACGTAAGTAATGTAGCATTGATTATTAACGAAAAACCTTCCTCACTGAACATTCATGAGAAAACAGCAGTGAACACTTTGACTGAAAACTCTGCATTTTCAGGTTGGGGAGGGTGGCATGGTGAGCAAAGTGGAGTAATGCAGCAATGGTTTACATCTACAATGTTGAATTCATACCTGGGTAGGCCAAAAGCGAGAGTGAGTTTGGTACCATTTCCCTAATCCATAGAAATAATTTATTCCCAATATAGATCCACAACTAAATAAGATATAATTCGATTTCACTGCTCAAGAGAAGATCAGGACTAGAAGACTATTATAGACCCACCATGAGGTATACTCCAGTTGCTATGGAACTTTACATAACATTGGCACAGACCATGCCTAGATCAAACAAGTGCCACTGCATTACACCCTTAGCATTGGCATTAGCATCCCCATGTGGTAAAACAAAAAAGGAAAAGTAGCATTCCAATTCTTAGCTGCTTTCATTATCATTTACATTTTTTTTTTGCAAAAACTTATGCAGATCCACTCTCTTACTGAAGCAAACACAAACACTCTAAATGTTAAATTCAAAAACCTTCTAAAAGCTGAGACTATTAAAGCCACATTCATGTACCCTCATGGTACCAAATGTTTGGAGAAAGGGTGAATAATTAGGAACTGCAGTACTCCTGCCCCTTGGTTCCATTCCAGTGGTACAAAGTCTGCTTCAGGGAGTATGCTATGTACTCATGGCTTACTCACAAAGAGACATCGGGATAGATTTTGCAAAATGTTACTCTGAATGCTCCCTTTTGTGCCACAGGAAAGAGGAGAACATGTGACCCTATATATTTAGTTTTATGGCGTGCACTAGTATTGTTGAGGCAGAGAAACTCATATAACTTAACAACAGGATTGATCTACTGTGCATACAAACCACGTTTAATCCACAAACAATTGCAAAATGAGTTTTTAATTTGCAAAACTAGTGAAACAGAGCTCACCACTGTCCATCTGGCATATAAATCCTCTGGCTTCATAACAGGGTTCATCCTTCCATTGCCCTATCTTATCAACAGGACTTGTTTTCACAACAACACAATCCAGCTAGGGGAAAAAAACATATATGAATTACTAAAAAAAACGTCAGCAACAAAGAAGAAAGTCTTTTCCTCCTTCTGGAGCTATAGCCCTGGGCAGTTTCAGTCCCTTTATTCTTGCACATTTGAATTCTGCTGGTATTTGGTGTGTAATTTACATCCAGCAACACCTTCTCCCACGCGGCATTCCTTTACACACAGCTGCTATTCCTAGGGGCTGTTTCAGTGCAGCTACTTCCTCAGCTCTAGCCTCTGATTGCTTATCAGTTTCACATTTTTGTTATCATTCTGGAGATACTGGAGAGATACCACTATTCTTGAGAAGAGAATTAAATACAAAAAGCAAATGTACTAAAATAGGACTATAAACATTCTGTCAGCCATCAGCTTTACTTGTTACCAATTACATTTCAGAGCACCAATTACATTTCACAGCACAATCAGGACCATTCTGTCTCCTACTTAGTTAGGTCTTTGAGTAATAATGTTCGCAAAGAGGGAAGGACAAGTCAAATGATCAGACTGGTAAAAACTCAGATATTTTAAATAAAAACTCCACACATTAAAGATGGTATAATAGATAATTTACACCCAATTTCAAAAATGTGTAAAGTGTGTGTATGTGGAGAGGGGATGCGAGTGAGAGGATCAGAAGGTGAATAAATTGGTAGCAAACAAAAATAATGAGTGACATATTCCTTCATTTTACACTCTCCTTTTGGTTTTGATCATTTGTGCTGTTTTACTGAGCAAGGGAAAGATTCCATAGCAGCTAACAACCAGCGGAAGGTACCGGATGTGTGTGCATGTGAAGAATAAAAGGATGGGTAAATGCAGAAGAAATTGGGAGAGGCATGCAGTGAGTTGGGTATGGAGAATGTGTCTGTGGGTAGGTGGAAAGGCTGGGAATAGTTTTGAAATGTAAGTTTTGAAAGCAGGGAATGGATGTAAGAGGGGTAAATAGGCAATATGTCAATGCAAATCAATGTATATTTGTGCAAGTGTATGCAAAATTGTGTTACTTAAAATATACTATTTTTTTATTTCAAATGTTGGCAGGGATGCCTGAGGATTTTCCAAGTGTTAACTCATCATTAAACAATGAGCCTGATTGCCAGTTTCTAATTTCTACCAGTGCTTCTTCAGAAATATCTATTGACACTGAAATATCTTCAAACTAACTATTCTTTAAAAAGACTGAAAGTAAAATAAAAGTTGAATGCATATGGTATCTTCCTAGCTTCATAGATACTTCTTCTCTTTTTGTTACCCACAAGCTCTTTCAAAACAGATGGTATCTCTTTTTATGTCAGTAATACATTAAAAAATGTTCTCCAAAACAAATAGCTAATACTTTCCTCTTGTATCCTTGTGACTGAAGTCAGCCCAACTCTCCGACAATATTTTAGAACATCGTTGCAAAATTCACTTTATTCTTACTTGAGAAATAGGGGAGTGATGAAAGCCACCATTTAAACTTTCCTTTTACATCAACAGAAGACCTGACCCTTGCAATATTCCCACTCTATTCCCAAATGCAACAGACATGAACATTGGGAAAACAAAGACACCTATATAGGAAGTAAATTGAGCAGGTTATTTAAAGTTGGATTGCCTTTTCCAATGAGTTTATTAAAACAACGAGGAGTCTGGTGGCACCTTAAAGACTAACAAATTTATTTGGGCAGAAGCTTTCATGGGTAAAAAAACCAACTTCTTCAGATGCATGGGGTGTTTATTGGAAATCTCTAATTAATGTTTACCTGAAGCAGATTGTTGCCAGTCTCTGGCTGCAGAGAATCGTATAAGGTTATTTCTCCAACTACAGGTGAACCTGCAATCCAGTTGGTGTAGTAGACACCACTTCCATCTGCCCAAACAAAGTTGAGCTCAGAATTTATATCATTCAATCCAATCCAGGTATCAGTTTTGGCATCTTTTAAGTGGTAAGTGAGGAAAGCTGGAATAAAGCCAAATAAATGTTCAGAGGAAAGGAAGATGCATGAGGAAGGAAGGGAAAGAAACCTGGCAGATGCCTTCATCTAATCAAGGAAGATGCCAGCATGTCCAGAACTAGGGCATGGTTACAAAAACCAAACAAAATCTGCTTAATTATTTAATTTTAAATAATCTTGTAAATGCAACATTTTACATCTTTAGATCAGTATCTGGCAGAGCAGAATTGGGCCAGAACAATGGATCCAGGCTCTTGGCTGAGAAAAGGCTCAGAGGGCAAAAGGCCTGTGTCATAAACAGATAGCTAAGGGTTAATGTTTCTTTTACCTGTAAAGGGTTAACAAAGGGAACCAAACACCTGACCAGAGGACCAATCAGGAAACCGGATTTTTCAAAGCTCAGGGGAGGGAATTTTTTTGGTTCTTTGTCTTTGTCTGGCTCTCAGCTATGAGAGGGGATCTTTTTCTATCTGTAAGCTTCTCATCTTCAGTTTCCCAGTTGTAAGTACAAAGGTAGCAAAACAATAGGCTTTTATATGTTTTGTTTTGTATTTACATGTGTGTGTGCTGGAATGTTTAAATTGTATCTCTTTTTGAATAAGGCTGTTTATTCATATTTTTCTTTTAAGCAATTGACTCTGTATAATTGTCACCTTGATACAGAAGATATTTTTATGTCTTTTTCTTTCTTTTTTATATAAAGCTTTCTTTTTAAAACCTGTTTGAGGTTTTTCTCTGGTTAAGGCTAAGGAACGAAGGGAGGGGGGAAATCTCTTTGTGTTAGCTTGACTAGGTTTGAATGCATAGCCTCAGGGGAAGAAGGAGGGGGGAAGGTAAATTGCCCTCTCTGTTTTGCATTCAAGGAGTTTAAGTACAGTATCGCCCAGGATAACCCAGGGAGGGAGAGCTGGGGATGAGATAAAGAGGAGACAAGGGGAGGAGGTTGTTTTCCCTTTGGTGTGAGACTCAGGGTTTCTGAGTCTTGGGGTCCCCCAGAGAAGATTTTGGGAGACCAGGAGTTTATCAGGTACTCAGAATCCTGATTGGTGGCAGCGATATCAGATCCAAGCTGGTAATAAGCTTGGGGGAGTTTCATGCTAGCTTCTCAGTTTATGAACGCTAAGGTTCAAATCTGAGTAGGAAGCTACGACAGCCTGGATCTGTGGAGAAACATGGGTACGGGTAAAGCAGGGCACCATATCTAAGGCCACTGAAAATCTACCAGATCCTGCCTGCTCATATTGTGTTCGCTCATGCGCTTAAATTTAACATCCATATATTTGAATTCAATGTCTCCATGGTGAGTTAGTACACAGCAAGCCAGATTGTGTTTCTTCAGTGCGGCAGCTTGCTGCTATGGTGCACTAAAAGTTCCCTTGCATGGCAAGGCACCCTGAGACGCCCCATAGTGAATAGCACTGTAACACACGACATTTAAGGATGAACATGAATGGCACTAGGAGCAGATGAATGGTGCATGTAGTTGGTCTTGTATTGAAACAGTTGTGATTAATGTTGTTGCCCCTTGGCCTGAGCAGTTAGCCAAAATTGAAGATTTTTTTCCATTAGGAGGAGAAATTGAGGACACAAGTTAGAGGTTTCTTTGGTGTAATCCTGTCTATTGATGAAGAAGGTACATGAAGTCTTGTTTCCCTGAGCATAGTAGAAACCAACAGCAACAGGTAGTTTCCATGCTCAGTACTTCCAAGCTTATCTTGCCAGTGAGTCCTGTGTCCAAGGATCTCTGGCTTTCTGCTCCTTCCCAGGGTTGCACTCATGACACTTCTCTCGCTCTTTGCTAGTTTTCTACATCCTCCTTCCCTCTCCCCGCCACACAGACACACATATATAGGTGCCAGGTTTGTGAATTTTTTGGTGGGATCCTGGGGTCTGAGGGTGAAGTCCTGAGTGGAAGTATAAGAGGCAAAGTCCTCTATACTTTGAAGCCTGAGGGTGGAGCCCCCCCAGGTAGGAGAAAAATTTGAAAATATTCTTGGGACCCAGCTCCCTACCCCAGAAAGAGAAATGGCAGCTGATTAACCTGGGTGTGCCCCAGAGGGATCCCCTGGGCTTAGTTCCCTGCTCCAGAATGTGATATGGCAGGTTGGTAACCTAGGTAGACACTGGGGGAACCCCTGGACTGGGCTCCTCACTCTGGAAAGAAAGATGGTGGCTCAGTAATCTGGGTGAACCCCAGGGGATCCCCCAGACCTGGCTTTTTGCTCCAGAAGGAAAGATGGTGGCTAGGCAACCTGATTACTGAGCCATCTTCTCCCCTTCTGGAGCAGGCCCAGAAGCGGAAGATGTGGAGGAAGCAGCAAGAGGAAATACCATCCCCACCTCCTCCACCTCTTCTGCTTCTAGGCTAGCTCCAGAAGGAAAGCTGGTGTGTCAGTAACCTGGCCTGTCCAGGTTATTAAGCTGCCATCTTTCTTTCTCACAGACCCATATAACCAGGTGCCCATGCACACGGCTCAGAGTCAATCCTCTAGCCACCGTGTTTGCAGCCACTCCCAGGATTTGCCATGTTGCTCAGCGCCTTTGCCAGCACACTCTGATTGTTTCCAGCTATCACTATATTAAGGGGGCTTATTTGTTCCTTTCATTGAGCCTGAAAGAAGGATGCTTAGCATACCCATCCACTTTAAACAGGTCTGTGTTTGTCTATAGACCAGACATCCACTTGATGGTACCCATTAACACCTTCCAGAATAACGATATGTAGAGTTAATATCTTTTACTGGATCACAAGAAGAGTTCTGTGAAGCTCATCTCTTTCAGCAAGAGAAGTTGGAGGACTAAAAGATATTATCTCACCCACCCTGTCTCTCTTAGGCCATGGCTACACTAGAGGCTACACTGAGCTATAAGCTCTCTAGTGAAGCTCTCCCACTGACATAGCGCTGTTCATACCGGTGCTTAGGTTGGTGTAACTTATGTCGCTCGGGGAGGGTGGCTTATTCACACCTCTAAGTGACATAAGCTATACCAACGTAAATGGTAGTGTAGACATAGCTTAAGTTTAGTTTCAGTTAGTTTACCCGCCTTTTATTTATTTATTTATTTTACCAGTACACCAATAGACTACACATATGCCATTTGGTGTGGCCTGGGAATATGGAGTTAGTACAGGGAACCAACTTTTAGCACTACAACTACCACCATCACCCAATATACCTGGTGTTTGCCACTTCCATTGACCTGGCTGGTATAATAAAGGACTTGTATGTATTATCAAAATATATATATTTCTTAGAAGGAAGGTTCATTAATTCTTTCACCTGAACAATAACAGGAAGAGATAGTATAATACACACTCCCCTATATTGGCATGCTTTTCTTTGCAGGAATTGATTGGTGTCTCATCTAATCCCTAAAGGGTCCATGTACTGTACCTTGCACTTGTTCATTAGGTATGCTAGCCAGGTTTCCTCCAAAATTTATACATGTTCTATGTGCAGGAATCCACATAACTCTATCTTCATCTCTGGAGCCAAACATTTTGTAACACTGGGGAAAAGTCAGATATTTACTTTATAAGCAAAAGAAAATAGAAGTCAATTGAGTTGCATTAACTATAATACATAGTGTTCAAATTCAGATCTGAGTTTCCCTTGTTCTTATGATAAATGTAATGTACTGTAGAAGTTTGCTACCATACCTTATTTCTAAACAAAAGCCAACTTTCAGGACACCCTCCTGGTGGAGAAGGTGCTGTCACAGCAAATGTTGAGTTTACGGTACTACTGCTATGCCTTTCACAGATAAAGGCATTTGGATTACCACAGTTGATATCATTCCACAAACCTGAAAACAATTTAAATACAGAAAATAAGCCATTGGATGAGTTTGACATTTCTGGTGAAAATTTATCACCTCCTCATGTTTTTATTTCCCCTGGGAATGCCACAGACTGTGTGTTAAGTCAACTTCACTAGGTCCCAGAACTGGGAAAGTTTATTAACTACATCCCACCTGCAATGCTTGCACAAAGGCTTTGAACCTGCTAATCCTTGGGTGGTGCGCAGTTTAGGTATCTGGAATCCAGCGTAAGTGGGAACAGAGATTATGTGGGGGAGATGTACAGTTAAGCAATTAATGTACTGTCATCCTGTACTCTCAGCCAAAGTTTCAAGCTTTAGGGCACCCATTTCCTTATTCTCATAGAGCTCAAACTAAAAAAGAGACAGTGTGTGGCTTTCTTTGAGGAAATACAGGATTAAACACAAACCTCAACATACATATTAGGCACTTAACTATGTTCCCCATTCTTTGGCCAGCCTTACTCTGGTTACCAACTCGCAGTGAAATCCTGGCCCCAGTGAAGTCAATGGCAAAACTTCCATCAACTTCAGTGGGGCCTGGATTTTGCCCTATTTGTCTGGAGAGCAGTAAACTTTTTAAAGTGGGCTGGATTCCCCTGCACGCCTGGTTCCACTCATAACTTTTTAGCTTACACTTTTGCCCAACACTGCATTTGCCTGGGTGGGATATAACCCCCAAGAGTGAGAATCTTTTACTATGGGTACATTGTTTTTTTCCAAAGTTATCTTTTCTACATATAAAAAGAGGGAAAGACAGTTAACAAATATATGAGGGAAAGGTATAGCCACACAAATACGTATACACCACACAAACATCAAAATGTGTAGCTCACCGAAGTTTTTATACATGACCACACAATTTTCTTCAGCATTTGCATAGTTTGGCTCATTCTTTGCCCAAGCTACGTAGTGCACTGGGCTTCCATCCATCCAGCTGAAAAACCAAATAGCCCAGTAATTACTGGTTACTTTCTTTTTACAAAAGAAATGATGCAAATCCATTTGTTTTATTACAGAAATCATTTGATAGAAATATCACAAGAGTATAAGTATATTCACTACTTTGCATATGTGATGTTAGGCTCAACTTCCGTTAGGATTAAAGGTAACTAAAGCCCTGCACATAAGGTAAATAATACAGTATGCATTTTATTTTGCATGGTGATTATCTCTGTATTCATAGCACTTACATTCCCAATAAAAAACCCCTTCATTAAGATGCAGGTCATTTAAAACATAATTAAACTCACTGAGTTTACCTTTCAACACATAATATACCTGAAACCATTTTTATAACTCCTTTTTAAGGGTCACATGATGGGATGAAACCTCATCGTAGTTGCAAAGGAGTTAATAGCCAATTAGTTACCTCTGTTGCATCTATGCTGTAATTAATAAGTGACTTTTCAGCCAGGGGGCCTGAGTAAGCCATATCCGGTGATAAGTTAATGGACGTGGGGTCATCATCAAAGAGAGAGAGTGCAGTTTGAAGGGAGGAAACACATGGAGCAGAGTGACTCCCATGAAGGGACCTGAGACAGATACTGCAGGAGAACCGATACCTCAGGAAGGTAGCTGTCCAATACTGGAGCTGGGGAAGGAGACTCTCGAGTAGGTGAGAAAGGAGATTGAAAACAGAGTCCCCGGAAAGGGCTGATTGTTGAGAGACTTTGGGACATCAGTTTGAGCTTTTGTTACCCCAAAAGGGATTTGACTTAGCTGCTTCTCAGCCGGAAAGTTGAATTACACACAGAGGCCTACAGGGCCGCTGGAGATGAAAACCACTGCAACAGCTCACCAAGATACAAGGGGGGACACTGGTGATGATTGTGCACCCTACCATGTCCCTTTATGAATCAATGCACTACATACAATATGTTAACTACTCAATGGAATAAAACTAGATATTGCTTGTTTACTTACGTAAACTGTTGATCGACACTCAGAATTAAACCAATGAAATATGACTCCTTTTGGCCATTTCTTAAAATCTAAACACAAGGATGTGATTTTAATTAAATTTTTCCATATATATAAAAAAAGCTTTTTGATATGAAAAGCAGATTATTTTCAAATTATTTGGATTGGAATAATCTTGTCGACTGTCTGTACAGGTGACAATGACTTGTGACTCAGTGGAAATATGGATCACATCTGCAAGAATACAAACATTTGCCTCATTAGCATGAATGCTTTTCAGCTAGTTCTGGATGCCATACTGCTATAATCAAAGCAGAAATGTATCCAAGCCAGCCTGGCAAGCATATTCCTGATTTTAAGAGAATTCTTTGTGGAGCACTGTGTGCAGTGCTGCGCAGTGCCTCCCAGGAGGGAGATTATTGCCCTGGTGAGGCTGCATGGAAGGTAAGTATTCCTTCCTTAATTTTAGGAAGAATTTAGTTTAAATTATTTAGGTTGTTTAGGGTGAAAAAACACCTACATGTTTTCTTTTAGATCAATCCATTAATTAACTGTGCCTCAAAATCTCCTTCTCTGCTTGTTCATATTCTCTCACACACCAAAAGCACCAGCCTAATGCAGTGATTTTTTTGCAATAGTGACTTTATGATATTAGCAACTGTGTCAATTACCACACTTGCAATGTTTTGAATGTTTCAAGGGCCTGACTGGGCAACACCTGACTCAAGCAAAACATCCACTGGATTCAGAGGAGTATAATTGACTAAGACCAGGTATAGTTGACTTTTGAGCCTAATAAGTGGCGCAGCAGCAGGATCTGCCAGCTATTATTTTGAACATTTAATTTTCTGTTAAGAAGCTGCTTTATATATGTCCTTTTTCAATTAATATTCAAATTATTGCAGACACTGTAGAGGAGAGATGATGTGAAAATGCACATTTGCTTGTATTTCATAAGCATATGTGGCATATGCTGACTGTGCTGAATTAAGTAATAAAGTGTTTGCTTACGTATTTCCATAGAAACTTTCTTTCACTGTTGCTCTGAATGACAACAAGGTCTCCAAAATTCTTCTTGCAGAACTCCCTAGCTTTTTCCAAGGGGACACTTTCTGTGCTGAAAAAATACTGCTTGCCCCCATATATAATCCATCCATCTTCAGTGACTTCATACTCTGCAAGATAAATAATGAAACTCCCTGTTCTGTACCTAGTGTGCATGAAGGTAGGCTATTCTTGTTATACTGTACTATATTATATGAAATAGACAGGCGCTTACTGGCAGAAGAGCTTGTTTGTTCTGGTTTAAGTGGTGTTCCTGTAAAGGAAAGAAAAAAATAAATTTTCTATATTTTTGACATATGCTCATGATATTAAAGGATTTTTTTCATTCAGCAAAATATTATTTTGAGCCCTCAAGTTTTTAAGTTTAAAGAAAGCATGACTCCCTCCAATGTACTGGATTTTAGCAATCCATCATATGACATACTATATAAGACTTTTACATTTGTGTAATAAAATGTGTTTCATGGGGGTGGTGGTGAAACTAACTTATGCCTTTGGGAAGAGTAAGAGGGAAAACACAATGAAGTAAGTGGTATGCTCCAAATCATTGGTGTGTTCAGATTGAGTCCCCAGCTCCTACCACTTTAGCAATAATAATAATGAAACTCTGCTGTTTCTTCCACTGCTGCTATCCCTTTAACTATAGGGCTTCAATATGCTCCAGAACTGAGGTACAACTGTTGGTGCCCTAGCACCTCTCAGCCCTACAGCAGATTTCGAGTCTTGCAGCTGGATAAAGGATGCGTAGCATGTCTACTGAACATTACCACCAGTTGATTTGTTAGACAAAGACCTACTTTGATTGTCCTTCCAAAGATGTAAAGAGGGGAAGGACAGGACAGGGAGGGGAGGGATGTTGTGCAGAGGCCTGTACTCAAAGTTCTCCAAAGTAACAAAAGCCCAACTCAGTCCGTTATATAAAGTTGGTTATGAAAGTCATCAAAAGTTAAAGCCAGGAAGCCTGAATTAATCCAAAAACAGGTCTACTGCTACAACCCAAGGACTGTGTTGTGATTGCTACTGGTAAACAGAGGAGAATGGAACTGGAAATGAATGGACCAAAACTGGTGTGTTGGAAATTTGGCTTCGCTGGTGCACAAAATGATGAAGTGGTGGGCTATTCTGCCCATCACTCCCTTTTGGGGTCCTTAAAAGAAACTTCAGAGGGAGGGCCAAAATGATTAGAAGAGTGGACTTAAAGGACTGAACTTTACCAGTGTGGCTGCCACCCCTACCATCTCTTGAGACCCCAGGATCCACTGTGCCACCATTGGAGCTTCACTGTCCTGATCCTGAGAGATGTGCTGAATAGACAGGGCCGGAGAGAGGGACCCAGGTGACTTTGTCACTTCCACCCATTCTGGCTAAACGTGGAATGCGAGACCCCTATCTCATATGTCCTTTTCCTTCCTTATTTCTTCTCTTTTGTCTGTCTCTCTTTTTTGCCTCTTGTTTAATAAGAGATGAGTTTAAGCAACCAAGACAATCTCTTTTGCAGTACTCTTGTAAGCCTGTGACTAATGAGTCAGTGAAAGCAACACCCTAAACAACCTGATGCTGATAGAAGTTTACCAGGTCACAGAGTGGCTGATAACAGCTGGTGCTGTGTCTGTGCATCTACCACAGTAAGGTTGCAGGTAAGACTCAGCACCAGGGTTAGAAGCTGCATTTTCTCTGTTTGCTGTTCTTTTCTGTCTCCTTTTGGGTGTGTTTTGGTCAATGAATGACTTTAATGACATTGTTTTAAGGTCTGAATTAACTCCATCTCATTATATCTGTGAGAACCATTGTGTCAATCTCGCTGCATGTCCGCTTATGGAAAGAATAATTCTCAGGGTCACACCAATTTAATCTAATCAGTCCAGCTAACTGGTCATTGTTTTTTTGTTTAATATTCTAATTTAAAATAGAATGCAACCTACCTTTCTCTATTTGACAAATCCAATCATTAAAATGTTCACAGTGTGTGTTAATCCAGTTCATGGAAAACTCTTCATTGACTGTTCCACAATATTCAATTCCATGCTCATTATTTGGTTCAGCATTATACCAGTTTTTGTACCTCATCTATAGTAGAAACACAATTTGGTTTTTATTTTCTTCCTAAAGAGGGACAAAATTATGCTCTCGCTGGCAAGAGAGGCGAGAATACCTAGGTTTAATTTCAACCCAGGCTCTTGCTTTTTGTGCCAACACCAGATGGCTGTTTAATGGAAGCAACATATTCAGCCTTTGTAAGAAGAGATATCAAGTGGGGCTAAAAATTAATTTGGGAACGGGAACTGCATTATATATCTGCATGCAGTAACTAAATACATTTTGGACAGGCTTTATTATATCTTTGTTACAGTAATATAATTGTCTCCAAGCCAGTAGTCAGGGTCCTTCAATAGTCCCTACTACCACTTGTTTTGATGGTATAATCTCAAAGACTAATGGGCCCCACTGGATTCCAGAACACACTGAGGAGATTGCTGTCCAATCATATCACCAGTGAGCTGATGGCCTACTGGAAGATTATAGTCATCTGCAGTCCTTATCCCTTACTGAACTGGCCCCCAGTCGCTCCAAGAAAGACAGCTATATGGCTAAAAACTAAATCACTCACTGGAGAGCCATCGCTCCAAAAAAAGCCCTCATCAGGATCCAGACAAAATAAACCAATCCAGAAAGGCCGAAATGACAGTTCTTTGTCCCTAAAATGTGAAATAGAAATAGAATAGCACATAAATATAACAGGACATAGGTCATCATTATACACAATCAATGTTAGTACAGCAGTTCAGCAAATTTGAAGGCTTTCTATACAAATTTCTTATATCTGTTGGAGTCTTAGAGGAATACTCAGAACTTTAAACCTAATAATTTAAATTAAATGTGTCAAGATCTGCACATAAATATTCTGGTACATGATAGTGAAGTGACACACACAGGAAACATCTCAAGTACTAAATTACCATCAATTAACTCTTATGGAGATTTTCAAAAGCAGAAAGTGCAGTTAGGCGACTAGCCCCCATAAATTTTCATAATAATCAAAGCAACACAAAATATTCCCTTGCGTGACAATGCCGAGAAAAAAAGTTGTTAGTTTGTTCTTCTTTTTTAATGTTTCATTGTTGCCTTCCTTTAGGAAAAAATAGTCCACATAGATTATGAACTACTATTTTGTTTGAAAATGGCGTAGCAAATATTCTTTGATTGGATTACAGGTCTAGTGGATAGAGGGGAAGCAGTTGATGAGATATATCTTGATTTTAGTCAGGCTTTTGACATAGCCTCACAGGACATTCTTATAAGCAAAGTAGGGAAATACGATCTAGCTGAAATAGCTATAAGGTGGGCAGGGCCGGTGCTTCCATTTAGGCGACCTAGGCAGTCTCCTAGGGCACCAGGATTTGTGGGGGCAGCATTTTGCCATCCTTGGCGGCAATTCGGTGGTGGGGGGTCCTTCCGCGCTCCGGGTCTTCGGTGGCAATTCTGCGGCGGGTCCTTCACTCGCTCCGGGACCCGCCGCTGAAGTGCCCCAAAGACTGGGAGCGCGGAAGGACCCCCCCCGCCGCAGAATTGCCGCCAATGACTGGGGGCGCGGAAGGACTCCCGCCTAGGGCGCCAAAAAACCCTGGCGCCGCTCCTGAAGGTGGGTACACAACTTGTTGAAAGACCATAGGTCACAGAGTAGTTATTAATGGTTTACTGTCAGCCTGAGATGATATATGTAGAGGGGTCCACTACTATTCATTATTTTCATTAATGACTTGGATAATGGAGTGAAGAATCTGCTTATTGTCGGAGAAAAACGCAGTTCTCGCTTTTTCATTTGGGTGCAGCAAAATCAAATACTTTATTATTTCTCCAGCAATTGCAATAGAGGGAGGGAGTGCCCTAGGATACTGGGTCGCCCCAGTCCCGGACAAGTCTCTCAACAGGTAAACAATTACAGCAAGCATTTATACCTTTGTTACAGACAATAATAAGCAATAATACAGACAATAATGAGCAACAGCTGCATTTTGTTTATATATAGGCTATCCTGCTATTTTATTTTCCTCACTTCTGGGCGCCAGTCTACATATTTGATTATCAGTGCAAGGTCGTGATAACTTCTCACACAGTTCTTTCCTACTCGCCTCACACTATCCTCGCTTCTACAAATCTCACATCATTAGGCTTACAGCTGGCCTAACTCTTGCTAACAGACTGACATGCATTAAGATCCCCTACAAATCCTTATCAATTCTTTCCCTTCTTCCACATTATAAAATTTGCATATGACAGCAAGTAGGGAAGGGTTGCAAGAACTTTGGAGGGCAGGGTTAGAGTTCAAAATGACATTGACAAATTGGAGAACTGGTCTAAAACCAACAAGATGAAATTCAATAAAGACAAGTGCAAAGTAATACACTTAAGAAAGAAAAATCAAATGTACAAATATAAAATGATGAATAACTGGCTACGCAGTAGTACTGCAGTAGATCTGGGGGCTATAGAGGATCACACATTGAGTATGTGCCAACAGTGTGATACAGTTGCTAAAAAGACTAATATCATTATTGGGTACATTAACACGAATATCGTCTGTATGACATGGGAGGTAATTGTCCCTTTGTAGTCTGCACTAGTGAGGCATCAGTTGTAGTACAGTGTCCAGTTTTGGATGCCACACTTGGAAAAGTGGACAAATTGGAGACAGTCCAGAGGAGAACAACAAAAAATGTTAAAAGGTTTAGAAAACCTGAGTATGAGGAAAGGTTTAAAAATGGGTACGCTTAGCCTTGAGAAAAAGAGACTGAGGGAGAACCTAGTAACAGTCTTCAAATATATTAAGGGCTGTTATAAAGAGGATGGGAATCAATTGTTCTCCATGTCCACTAAAGTTAGGAAAAGAAGTAATTGGCTTAATCTGCAGCAATGGACATTTAGCTTAGATATTAGGAAAAACATTCCAAGTATAAGGATTGTTAAATACTGGAATAAGTCACCAAGGCAGTGGTGGAATCCCCGTCACTGAAGGTTTTTAAGAACAGGTTAAACAAACACCTGTTAGGAACAGTCCAGGCCAGTGGTTCTCAACCAGGGGTACACATGCCCCTGGGGATACACAGAGGTATTCCAGGAGGTACATCGAATCATCTAGATATTTGCCTAGTTTTACAACAGGCTACATAAAAAGCGCTAGGGAACTCAGTACACACTAAAATTTCCTACAAACTTGTTTACACTGCTCTATATATTATATACTGAAATATAAGTCAAATATTTATATTCCAATTGATTTGTTTTATAATTATACGGTAAAAATAGAAAAGTAAGCAATTTTACAGAAGTAGTGAGCGGTTGCACTTTTGTATTTTTATGTCTGATTTTTAACCAAGTAGTTTTCAAGTGAGATGAAACTTGGGGTTATGCAAGACAAATATTGTTATACTGAAAGACAAATTATGATGCCTATACTTACACTATTGAACGCTGTATCACTTGTTGTTCTTCTTCACTATTGATGGCAGCCAGATCTCCTCCTATCTCTCTACAAAAATCTTGAGCTTCAAGCCATGTTTTCTTTTGGTTTCCTTCTCTCACAAAAGGCTAATGATATATTTTACAATTAAACACTGTATATTATGTTATATGCATTAAAAAAAGACATCTTAGCTACTTTCCTGTATGGGGATTTAAGACAATCTGAGAAATCAAATAGCTAATCATATAGAAGTAAACATATTTAAACTGGATTACAGAATGCCCTGTTCAGACAGTCGGCTGTTTCACTGATAATTGACAGTTAAAACAAGACCTAAACATAGTCTATACATTAGCTTGTTATGTTTGCACCATTGTCTGGTAGTCTCTGAAGTTTAGACATTCTTTGTATCTATCTGCATGTATCCAATTCATTATTAGTTTGGAAATGTAATACTTACTTTGAAGCATGAACTGATATTACTGTTTGAATCCCAACCCATGGGGCATTTGGAGTAAGATTTTTCTTCTGGAACAGGAGGATGAAGGGTCATTGCTTCAGCTGGTTGTTTGCAGAGAAATTTTGCCTTTTCTTCACAGTCCTGAACATGCCATAGTCCAGCTGCACTTCCAGTTCTCATTGCTACACACCCTGGCTTTCTTCCTTCATGAGTTGTAAATAAAATTAAAATGCACACTTTTTATTCTTTTTGTTCCCCCTGTAATTTGCATATCTCATTTTATATGTTTTATGAGAGTGAAACCTGTATTGGAATTGGGTAATGGTTATCTGGCTGCTCGAATAAAGAGTTTTGCAAACTGAATTATGTAAACTGAAAAGACAAGATTGGAGTTGTCCAGCATCTTAACTCCTGCTCTAAAAATTTTAAATCTCAAATGCATGGGCAATCATTGGTATTTAAAGGATACCCTGCCTAGGTCTTTAATGCAAGTAGCTGGTAGTCTGTTATCTTGAAATGATCAAAATCCTACAAATAGCTTCTGAAATGCTCACACACCCACATACTCACCTGACTTTCACATTCTTTATTTGGCAGTATGTGGTCTCAGAGCCTGAAAGCCATTTGGAACAATATTCTATGGACCACTTCCATAAAGCAACCAGTTTTTGTCAAACTTTTCTGTGGTTCTGTTTATCATATGTATTGTATTATTTAAAAGAAATCTTAATGCAAGCTGTCTAACCCAGTAATAAAGAGATAAGAGAAACAAAATGGATGAATAGATAGGACCATGGAAAGCATATACAGAAATCACCTGAGAGCAGCTAAACATATGCCTGCAAACTAGTCAACATTTTACAGCCAGTTTTCTGTAGTACTTTTTCTATCCAATCCATCCTCCTTTCATTCTCTACACAAGGTAGCTTTTACCCTTGTAAGGACTGTGAAAGAAGAGCTACAAATACCTTTGACTGCAATATATATTTAAGGAATTATGGGGAAGAGGCGAGCAACCCTCAGTGGCAAAAGAACAGGTTAAGGACTATTAAGAAAAGCTGGACATGCACAAGTCCATGGCTCCGGATCTAATGCATCCAAAGGTACTAAGGGAGTTGTCTTATGTGATTGCAGAGCCATTGGCCATTATCTTTGAAAACTTGTGGCGTTTGTGGGAGATCTTGGACAATTGGAAAAAGGCAAATATAGTATCTATCTTTTAAAAAGGGAAGGAGGATAATCCAGGGAACTACAGACCAGTCAGCCTCACCTCAGTCCCTGGAAAAACCATGGAGCAGGTCTTCAAGGAATCCATTTTGAAGCACTTGGAGGAGAGGAAGGTGATCAGGAACAGTCAACATGGATTCAACAAGGGCAAGTCATGCCTGACCAACCTGATTGCCTTCTATGATGAGATAACTAGTTCTGTGAATATGGGGAAAGCAGTGGACGTGATATATCTTGGACTTTAACAAAGCTTTTGATACTGTCTCCCACAATATTCTTGCCAGCAGGTTAAAAAAGTATGGCTTGGGTGAATAAGGTGGATAGAAAGGTGGATAGATCACCGGGCTGAATGGGTAGTGATCAATGGTTCAATCTCCAGTAGACAGCCAGTATCAAGCAGAGCGCCCCAGGGGTTGGTCCTGGGGCTGATTTTGTTCAACATCTTCATTAATGAGCCGGATGATGGGATGGATTGCACCCTCAGCAAGTTTGCAGATGACACTAAGCTGGGGCAGAGGTAGATACACTGAAGGGTAAGGATAGGGTCCAGAGTGACCTAAACAAATTGGAGGATTGGGTCAAAAGAAATCTGATGAGGTTCAACAAGGACAAGTGCAAAGTCCTGTACTTAGGACAGAAAAATCCAATGCACTGCTACAGGCTGGGGACTGACTGGCTAAGTGGTAGTTCTGCAGAAAAAGACCTGGGGATTACAGTGGACAAGAAGCTTGGTATGAGTCAGCAGTGTGCCCTTGTTGCCAAGAAGGCCAATGGCATATTGGGCTGCATTAGTAGGAGCATTGCCAGCAGATTGAGGCACGTGATTGTTCCCCTCTATTCGGCACAACAAATGATTAGGGAGCTGGGGCACATAGCTTACAAGAAGAGGCTGAGGGAACTGGGCTTATTTAGTCTTCAGAAGAGAAAAGTGAGGGGGGATTTGATAGCAGCCTTCAACTACCTGAAGGGGGGTTCTAAAGAGGATGGATCTTGGCTGTTCTCAGTGGTGCCTGATGACAGAACAAAGAGCAATGGTCTCAGGTTGCAGTGGGGGAGGTCTAGGTTAGATATTAGGAAAAACTATTTCACTGGCAGGGTGGTGAAGCACTGGAATGGGTTACCTAGGGAGGTGGTGGAATCTCCTTTCTTAGAGGTTTTTTAAGGCCCGGCTTGATAAAGCCCTGGCTGGGAAGATTTAGTTGGTGTGGAGCAGGGGCTTGGACTAGATGGCCTCCTGAGGTCCCTTCCAACCCTAATCTTCTATGAGTCTATGAATTCAGTCTTGGTTAGTATCTCAAAAGCACACTAAGGAGAAACGCTTTGGTCCTGGCTAGTTGGAAAAACAGAAAATAGTTTGGAATCACAACCCAGAGCCTGGGAAACTCCTTTTAATTCCAAGAGAAGCTAAGGAGAGTGTAGCCCTTAAGGGAGAAATCTATTAGATGTTCATGGTAGGTCAATGAGACATGGGCTACACAGACCTGGAGCCGGATTCTTTGCAGTGGTGCAAAAACATGTGAAATGTGAACGGAAAATGCTACCAGATCAGAATGACAGTATTTATACCCACTTGACCCTGGTGTAAATGGCTATACATTGTGCAGACCAAAGAAGGATCAGGCCCTAGTACTTAGTGGTCTGTGATACTTGTCCATCAACAACAATAGCAAATTTCGGGATTCTGATCCTACGTTTTGGCTTTTTATCTTGGTGGGTTAAAATCCAACTAAACTGATATAAACAGCAGATCACTCATGACATCTTTCATAGTGGTACCAAGCTGGCAATAGAGTCATTTGTGAAAGATTTGGAACTGCTCTGTAATACTGTGTGAATAATATATATTGGCCTCGTTTTTGGGATGTTAACTATATGAATATATTCAGTTAACTTAGTAGAGGGCTGACTTGGAAATCAGGCAGGAAAGAAAAGAATGACTCAAGCTAGCCACTTCTCAGGAAACATTCAAGAGTTGTTAAGAGACAATACCACAACTATTAGCTTGGATGGTTTGACCTCCTCTTCAGCCAACCTGCAAAATGGTTTGGACCAGGAAGGGTGAAGGTCTGGCAACACAGAACAACAAAGAACTATAGCCAAGTTGAAAGAGATGCACAGTCTCAAGGCAATAGTTAATTGAAGGGAACCAGACTAAGACATAATAAATTGTTGGGTGAGCTGAAAGAAGTCAGGCCTGCATAGGTTAACATCAGGGTCTAAGACAAGACATTTATAATAGATGTACATGAAGACTGTTTGTTGTTTTAAAATCCTTTTTTCTTTAAAGAGGCTTTGTTCCTACAATGTTCAAATCAACACTTTTTTAAAAAGAAGGCTGTCTGAGCTAGAGTAGAGTAAATAATTAATGGAAAAAATCACTTCCATTTAAACTTACATGATCTTTTTTTCATTTTTTTCTCCTCGAAATCAAAAAGATGGAAAAAAATGATTTTGAGTTGAAAGAAACATTTCTTTCAGTTTGAAATGATTTTTTTTTCTGTTTTACCTTTTGTTTTGGGTGTTTTTTCATCCACACTTTAAAAAGAAAAAAAATACCACCTAGTTTTCAAAATGAAACTCTGCTTCTGAATGAAAAGTCAAAATACTTTGTTTTGAAATGGCCAAATAGTTTGGATAACCCCCAAAATGCATTTTTGGCAAATTTACTATTTCCCTCCAATATTTGCCCAGCTCTAATCTGATCTCTGTATACCACTGGTCACGAACTCCTCAATGGAAGAACTGCAGGTGCCCAAACTCAACCAGATCTGCAGGGTAATAGTAGTTGATACACAGGGTCCTGTAGCCCAGGATAAGCCAAAAAGAGTGGGAGAACTGTGAAATTCTACCCTGGAATAGGTAAAGGCATGTGACCTAATACCTGAGCAGGGGCACTCAGAGAAACCATAAAGGGCACAGAGATGCAGCTACCACTGTAACCATGGCAACATTCACTGAAGATGTATTTGAGAGTTGCTAACCAGTCTATACATCACTCCTGCTGAAGAATGAAATTTCACTGGAATTTCAAAATTCACTTTTTAAAATGGATTTAAGCCATGGGCTCCTCTCCATGGTATAGCAATACACTCTGGTCTTAATTCTAATGTGCACCAACACGCTGCACACTAACAGGCCCACGTAGACCCTGTTGGCATGCACTCAATGTTCCCTAATAGACATTAATGAAGTAAGATTGAAACAGTACTACATTGACCTCCACTAGGGAACTTTTAGTGCATGCCAGCAGAGTTTACAAAAGCCACCTGCTGTGCCTCATGTTGCTGCGTGTAACAGGGTATACTGGCCCTTTAAGAGCAGAGGGGATCCAAAAGACACTGTTCCAGGGACTTGGAATGAACAAAGGCTGAGGAAATAGCCTGGCAATGGAAGAGGGGAAGCAGTCCCAGGGAATAAGGAGTTGGATACAGGGAAAACCCCAGGACACTGTTCCGTTAAGGGCCCAGTATTGGGAGCCATGGAATGTAGGGTGGGGCAGGGCTCCCCTCTCTTTCAGCCAATTTGGAGGAGCTCTCTAGAGCAGGACAGTAAATTGATTGCCTTCTTCCTTGGAAAGGATGGGGGAAGGGATGCTGGCAAGAGAAGAAGCCAGAGCCAGAAAGCTGAACTCCAGGGAGAGACAACTATGAGAAGCAACCCTGCGAAGAGAGGGCTGTGGCAGAAAAAGAGCTCTGTGTGGATGGTGGAAGAGAACAGAGATAAGTATGACCCTTTGGATTGCAGTGATGGGACTTTATGGGCATTAAACCAACCCCAAGTGGAGGGTGGTAGGACTTATAAGAAAGGCTGTGGGGAGTCTAAGTGGGAAGAACAAGGGAAGGCCACTGTAACGGGCACTCTGACCAAGAGGGACTGCTCAGGAAATGGCAGCCCTGTTGCCATGTGCATTAGAATTCACACACCTGTGAGATGTGTTGCTGCACAAAGTAGATAAGCCCATGGAAAATATCTATGACAAAACATACCAGGCATTGCTGAATTCCAGTGAGTGAATAGAACTTCTTCACCATCGGTCCACTTGAAAGTGCCTTGTTTCTCTACATCTGAAAGACCGATCCAAAAATATTTTTCAGGCCTCAGCCCAATCAAACTAGTTAGATAGGCTTGCTCATATCTGTAAAGAGAGGAAGTGGCAAACTGAGATTAAGCCTGGTTTTGTCATAATTTCTAATGCCCACAAATGACTGAGATTTCAAAATCTTATCGAGTGCTGGCACAGGTATATTTCCTCTCTGCTGCGAGGCACCATCCCCTCTCTATAGCTGCATTAATGGTGTTCCAGCCTTCAATGTCCTTTACTATTGTATATCCCTCTTTCACTTTCTCCATTCTCCCAGATCCTTTCAAACTATCCTCTCTGAGCCTTCTCTTTCATCCAGGATCGCTGTCTCTCACCTGCAGGTCCTTCATTTGCTCCCAGCTCTCATTCTGACTTTTTCATGTTTTTCTCTTTCTGCTTATTTTCCCCACTTTGTTCTTCATTATCATGCCGTCATCTGATGCTGACACTGCTCTAAAAGCCCTCCTAGGCTTTTGTCATAAACAGATGGTTAAGGGTTAATGACTCTTTTACCTGTAAAGGGTTAAGAAGCTCAGTAAACCTGGCTGACACCTGACCAGAGGACCAATAAGGGGACAAGATACTTTCAAATCTTGGTGGAGGGAAGTCTTTGTTTGTGCTCTTTGTTTTGGGGGTTGTTTGCTCTTGGGACTAAGAGGGACCAGAAGTCAATCCAGGCTCTCCAAATCTTTCTGAATCAGTCTCTCATGTTTCAAAAGTATAAGTAACAGCCAGGCAAGGCAGATTAGTTTTATTTTTGTTTTCTCAACTTGTAAATGTCCCTTTTTTTGCTGAGAGGATTTTACTTCTGCTTGCTGTAACTTTGAACCTAAGGCTAGAGGGGTTTCCTCTGGGCTATGTGAATCTGATTACCCTGTAAAATATTTTCCATCCTGATTTTACAAAGATGATTTTTTTACTTTTCTTTCTTTAATTAAACGCTTTCTTTTTAAGAACCTGATTGATTTTTCCTTTTTTTAAGATCCAAGGGGATTGGATCTGGACTCACCAGGGATTGGTGGGAAGAAAGGATGGGGGATGGTTAATTTCTCCTTGTTTTAAAATCCAAGGGATTTGGATCTGTGTTAACCAGGAAATTGGTGAAGCCTCTCAAGGCTGCCCAGCGAGGGGAAGGTTTTGGGTGGGGGGGGGGGTGACAAGAAGTGATCCAGACACTGAACTTTCTGGAGTGTGGCAGAGTTACAAGATCTAAGCTAGTAATTAAGCTTATAAGTGTCCATGCAGGTCCCCACATTTGTACTGTAAAGTTCAGAGTGGGGAAGGAATCTTGACAGCTTTGATTTAATTTACCTACTTGCATTTGGATTTTTGTTTTGGATCTGAATAATCCTTGTACTGCTGACTCTCTCATAAGGACCTAGCACCCCAAGCTATTGTGATACACTCATAAAATTTAGTTTCAATAACATTTGTTTTTATGTGAAAATGCCTCTCTGAGTTACATAGTTTGTAGCATGAGTAACTGCTGTACTGAACACTAGCTCTTATAAAGCAGAGACAGCCATGGCAAGGGGTGATATCTGGTAAAGCGGAAATGCGATTTTTTTCCAAAACAAAAATGTTTTTTTTCTTCTCAATGTAATATTGTAGAGCTACAGATGCAAATGGCTTTACTTTCTACCTGTTTGGAGAACTGTAAAAAGTGAACATATCAAAATATAAGTTAGTCTGAAAAAAACATGTATTTTCTGAGTAATTTCTCATGAAATAGAACATTTTTGGTATTGATTCAAACTTTTTATATTTATCTGTTATAACTCTGGAATTTCTTTTTTAAAAGTTCTTAAGTATTTTTAGAAATTTCTAAGATTATTCCATCAAAAGCACAAATTTAAAAGTGTTTTTCATACCTGTCTCCAACAGTTGTTAGATAACCTTTACTCCTTTCACAGGTTTTCTGTGCCTCTGAAAATGTTACAAATGTATGTCCAATCAAGTAACAGTAAAAACCATGTCTTTCCCAGCCCTGTCAACATCAATCAGGAATGACTATGAATTAGTAACAGATTGTGATATAATATATTGACTATACTCTACTCTTGCAAAATGATATATTAGTTTGGAATCCAATAATCAATTCACAAAAGTAACTAAGCCTAAGTAAACATCCACAAACCTACAAATCAAAGTGACGATGCATTATCCTCTTTTGACACTTAACAGCTGATAAATAGATGTTACTGTAGTTAAAAAAATTATAACCATACAGAATAGGGAATTTATTCAACAATAGAACAAATAAATAAATTGATTAATCAATGTCCTTGATCAAAATAGAAGATGGGAGTGTTTGTTTTGTAGTGCTGATATAGTTGATGTGGAAAGAACAGTGATTCAAAACAAATGGGAATATTTGATTAGGGTTTCCTCTATCTATTTATTTAAGTTTTGTTGACAAAACTGTGGAGGTGTTCACACAACAGTGCTCCTGCTGCCAGTTTAACTCTCCTTCTACGCTGACATCATAAAACCATCTTGACAAGCTGCACAGAGCTTTTTGCAACAAAGTTAGAGCAAGGTAGTGTCACCATAGATACTGTGGTTGCTTATCACCCTACCTGGCCTCCAAAAGGTGTACCATAATGCCCATCATGACTGCTCTGGTGAGGCATGCACCCCTCCACCTTTAAAGCCCAAGGAATTTTTGAAATTCTGCTTCCTCACATTGCTTCTTTCCAGCTGACCATGTTAGCTTTCTGTAGCAAATGTGCTCCTGCCTGGAGTACTCAGGAGTTGCTGGATCTGTTGGGTCTGTGGAGAGAGGGTGCTGTGCAGTTGCAGCTCTGATCCAGCCATAGGAACTTTGACATTTACAAGCAGATTGCTCGTGGTATGGATGAGAAGTTGGCGCCTATCGCCCTGCCACTATTAGGGAATCCAGTTGCCACAAAGCCATCCACTATTTCCAGCACATTGCCCAAGTCCCTGACCTTCATAGCAAGAGGCGATTAATGGGCCTGCACACTTGAATCACTTCAACCCCCACAATGGACTTCCCAGCTCTGAACTGATTAATGACTGATTGGTAGCAGCTTGGAGCTGCCAGCTTCCACACAGCGATCACCACATGCCTTTCCACTATTAGGGCAGCTTTCATTCTGGTGTCCTGGCACCGCAGGGTGGGGACAAGCTCCACACAGAGTTCAAGGAAAGTGACTATGTGCGTACTAAAGTTCTGCAGCCACTGCTTGTCATCCCGTACCTGCCTCACAGTCTGATCCCACCACTCAGTGCTTGTTTCCTGAGCCCAATAGCAACAGTCCACCATGTGCAGCACCGTGAAGGCAAACATCAATCTTGAATTGTTTCTGTCCATAGCACATAGCACGGCAGGCAGCATGGATTCCTGTTCAGATTTCCAGCTCATATAATACAGCAGGATCAGCTCTGTTATGTTCATAATGCTTATCACAAGACTGATGAGCAGGGCAGGGTCCATACTTTCAGGCAGAGATGGGAGGCACAAATTTTACAGTCACAGCTGAAAAATGGCAGAAAATGCAGTCAGAAGCACTTGGAATTATGGGATAGCTAAAACTGCATCATGGGGTGCTGAGCCCACCCCTATGATGCACTGTGATCCATTCCCAGAAATCCTACCAGGAGAAGGTGGCAATTTGCAGAGTAGGATAGCTTCCCATGGTGCACTACTCTCTCTATTGGTCCTAAAGCACCAACTCTGGACATGCTCTGCCCACACTAGAAGCATTGTGTGAACTTGGACAAGTGATGTAATTACAGTGATTTATGATCATTGACAAAACTTAAGTTGACTTAACTCTGTAGGTAGACATGGCCTAAGAGAGACAAGGTAGGTGAAGTAATATTTTCTATTGGATCAACTTCTGTTGGTGAGAAAGACAACTTTTGAGCTACACCTGTAAGCAGGGTTTGAATGAATGCTTCCCTGACAGCTAGCTGGGAGGGAGAATGACTTGGGTGTGTTTATGTAAATACAGTTTGGTCCTGCTCTGCTTACATATTCAGCAGATAGAGTGGTGTCAAAGTGATCAACTTTGGCTGGGGTTGGGTACAAATTACCTTAGTTCTGAATGCAGGGATAGTGAAATATGGTTACCAATGTTGTAATTATTGTAGGAATACAGGAAAGCAGGACTGTGCTTAACCTGTCCCAAATGAGGGGGCCCTCCGTTGAAAGAACCTTGATAAGCCAGGGGATCAGTACAAGAGGTAATGGGTTCTTCAAATTATAGCACGGCAGATTTAGATTAACTCTCAGGAAAACCTTCCTAACTGTAAGAACAGTAGGACAATGGAACAGACTGCCTTGGAAGTTGTGGAAGCTTTGTCACAGGAGTTTTTCAAAGAGGCTGGAGAGCCATCTGTCTTGAATGGCTTAGACACAACAAATCCTGCATCTTGGCAGGGGGCTACACTAGATGACCATTACGGTCCCTTCTAATCCTATGATTCTATGATATATTAATGAAAACAAAAGGAGGGGAAAGAGAGAAGAAAAATAACAATAGGAAACACAGTAAATTGTTTTAAAATGGTTTCATGAATACAGTTCTAGTGCTTAGTCATTTCTCATAATTCGGATTCCCACTGGTAGAACACAGCATCATTCTGCACCCATTGAGAAAGTGATGTCACACAATTTGGAAATCCCCACAGTGTGCTACCCAATAGCTAATTACACAGTGTTGAAATATATGTACACCAACATGAATCGTGTATGCCCAAAGCTACAATACCAGTTTCTGTTTCATTCAGAGAGGGTACTGAGAAAAAATAGAACTTATATATATGGGGGGGTGCATGTGTCTGAAGGAATTCAAAACAAATTTAGTTTAAATGAAGGACCACACTTTTTTCAGATTGAAAATCATCAGCAAATATAAACTAGCAATGTCCTAGTCAAAAATACAAAGATACCAAGCTATTTCAAGGGTGATTTTATCTGATCTAAATATAATTTATTTTGTCCTTACCTTCTGGCAGCCAGGATCAATGTGTTTCACTGTTCCAGGAGTGTCTTGCAATGAACTCTTTTTGCAAATGTATCCAAATTTCTTACCACAAACACTGTCTGCCCAGTATCCATCCTGAAGACAGTTTGGAAGAAGATAGTCAGTTAAGAGGAACTAAAATTCTTTATACAACTGCTTATTTTCTTTCTTTCTTTCTTTTTTTTGTAACATTCCTTTAAAAATAAAAAAGAAATATGCTTATTATTTTTCCCTGAAGCTAGTCCATGAATTGATTCATAAAGAAGCTACAGCTGTTGAATTGAGTTGGCCTGAAGCATGGGTGCAGAGTTACAAGGATTGATGGATATGCTAGAGAAGTAAATGTATTATCATATCTGAATACTGATCTAAATTTCTCTAAAATTTAAAGCATAAATTTGCCAAGCAACTAGAGATATCATCATATGGTATTATTCTAAAACAAGTTCTCCAGTTTGTGGACATCTAATTGAAAATAAAAAACAGAAAGAAAATATGATGTTAATGTATAGATATAATTGCATTATTTCACCTGTCCTTTCATAACAACACAATCTTCTTGTCTGCTGTTTGCAGTGGTTGGTTCTCCATGGAGCCACTTTGTGTATGTCACAGGCATCTTATCACTCCATTCAAAATACATTTGAATCCTGAGGTCATTCAAACCAATCCACAGCTCATCAATTGGCTCTAAGAACATAAATTCGGCTATGTTTTTATCTGCATTGTAATAATTTTCAGGAGCAGATTTTATGACGATGAGCTGAAATTGTTACATTGCATTACAAAGCCATTTCAGATAAATTGGCAATGATGTCTACTTAATGTCTATTTCACGTTCATTCAAGAAGAGATAGGAAATACCACCAGGAAAGCAAATCATTCTACTTAGCAGCAGTATCGGCTGCTCCTTTTGCTGCAGTAATTGGGGGCTGTGATTTCCTTCAAAAGATATGTTGTAAATTAACAGCGATGATAAGTTAGTATCAGTCATCTGGTATCGTTTATGTATATTTATGTGTGTGCTTACCTGTAAATATCCATATAAATTAAATATAAACCATTAAAAAGCTACAAATTTCTAATTTTTAAAATTATCCACACGTGCACATTACTGGATAGTGGAAATACTCACTGTACCCAAGCTGAGACACTATAAAGTTGTGCTCTTCAATGTTGTGGATACTGGCCAGATCACCATCCTCCTTTCTACAGGAAGCCAAGGCTTCTTTCCACACTTTGGGCTCTCTGTGAATCATGTAACAGTGACCTGTGTATGGCAACCAGTCCTCTGGGCATTTACTAGATGCAGAGAGCTCTACAATAAATAAAAATATTTCAGAACAATTCAAGTTAGAGTCTGGAATAAGTGTGGTTAAATTTGAAATTAATTATGCAATTAATTAAAAATAAAAGCAGAGTTAAGATACTGGAAGTATTTTTTTTCTCATTCTGCATATAAATATGTAAGGCTATTAGATCTATCTGCTATGATACACAGAATTTGGGGTAGAAAATATAAACACATTCAACCAAGACAGAAAAAAATGGGATCAATGCCAACTGGACTTCACAGTTTGAAAACATCAACACTGCAAAATGTGCAAATTTGGACAAAATAATGTTTTATAATTCCAGATGTAATATTTTCACATGATGCATTGCATCTAATTATGTTTTGTATATTATCGCAACAGTAGAGAAGGGTATGCTTATGTTCATTTTGGATAGAATGTGGTTTGCAGGGTGCTTATGCCCAAGAAAGCATGCTGTGGCTCATCACCTTAGCAACATTCTAGAGAAGGCTGGGGGAGGTGGTTGAGCTCAGCAGGGGGAATGAGAAACCATGAGCATGTGATAAACAAATCCATTTATGGAAAGGTTAAATCTGATTGGTTAGATGTTCATGTTATATAACTTGTTATGTAAGTGCCATGTGCTATAAAATAGCAAGGGGAGGGGCTCCTTTCTGGAGGGACTCTGATTTTTTGTACCAGGGGCTCTCCTTTTGTACATATTGAATAAAGCTTTGTTGAACTGGATCACATCACATAGAATCGAAGTCCCTTGATTCTACCCAGCATCAGACTCATTGTGAACCACAAAATCCCAACAGTAGCAATTATCTCTGTGTATATGTTTACTTTCTACATCATAGGTTCTCATTAAATAGTTTGTCAGAGACAGGATAGCTGCCTTTATTTTCTCAGAAAAGTGGTGCTGCAATAAATCTTTCCCTTTGCCAGTTACAGGTTCTAATACCTAGGAACCAATTCCATTTGACTTTATCAGGTGGTGATATGAGCCCATACTACAGTCTTTATAGGGCTTCCAGTGATCACCCTGCTGCTTGCTAAGGCCCAGATACAGTGACCTCTCAAGTCAAGGGGAGTCGTTCTTGGAAGTTCAGAACACATTGTAGCAGGTGCTAAACATCCTGAACTCCTATTGGCTTCACGTGCGGAAGCACAATCCATTTTACTTCTTTGTGAAGTGAAATTATGTCAGGATGTCCATGGTTTGGATGGTCATCTCTGTTTTTATAAATAAAAAAATAAAAATAAATTGTTTAAACTTAGGTGTGATTTGAGTTCTAGAAAAGTTGCTAAAGATTAGACATCCTACTTTAGAAAAATTAAATAGTATTATTCCTAGAGTATTTTAAACAGGGGAATGGGTAGAATGGTTTGTTCTGTGCAACCAGCAAAACAGAACATATGCAATTTTTAAAAAGAATTACATTTGGATGAAGCAAATTTGTAATTTCATATAAATAAAAATGCATTTCTGTTGCATAGCTCTGCAGACCAAATCCATACAATTTAAATAAAAAGCTTTTACTGTAATTTTTATTGACAGACCTACCTGAGGGAAGAGAGAAAGAATCCAAAGTGGAGTTTTCCTTTTTACAAATATAGCCAACTTTCTGATCACATTCACGGTTTTCCCATTTAGCACCTTTTCTAGGATTTAGTACTGCACAGATTTTCTCAGGTTCCAGGGAAGGATTTCCTTCAAAAAACGAATTCAAAGCCCGTGAAATTCCTCATAGGCAGTGCAAATCCTCATGTTTGTTTTGTTTCTTTTCCCATATAGGTTATGGACTCAGCATTTCATTGATATTATTATTTTTATACTGTAGCTAAAGAAATGTGTTCAAAAATAGCTCTTTACTTGACAATGTCCCCTTAAACACTTATGATAAAATATGAATTACATAACATCTAATGTAATATTCAGCTGGGTTCAGGTCATACTGGTATGACTGCTGAATAGTGAACGTAATGAGACAAATTCTGCCCTCATTTGCTCTCATGAAATCTGAGGACACAATTTGGCCCAATATTTTTGTGCACTGCATATTCTCCTTTTAATTCTTGTGCACAATTTCAGCTCATGCTAGGAATTATATACATATGTATTGAAAGAAGAATGTACCCCAGTGTTTGAATAATCAGACACTAACAATTAAGAGAAATTGTATGCATTAAAGGGAAACATTCATATTCCTTTTATACATTCTATTTGTTTTTTAGAAAGTAAAAGAAGATAAGTGTGTCATAAGTAGATAGGTAAGGTAAGGGTTAAGTTTCTTTTACCTGGAAAGGGTAACCAAACACCTGACCAGAGGACCAATCAGAGAACTGGATTGTTTAAAGTCAGGGGCGGGAATTTGTATACTCGGGGTCTTTGTTGTTTCCTCGGCTATGAGTAAACAAGTTTTCTTCTAACTCCATCTTATCTCAAATATTCTACCAAAAGTCTGTGAGTACAAAGGGAAACAAAGTAATTCGGCTATGAGGAGCTTTGTGTTGTATTTACAGATGTGGATTGCTGGGTCTTTGTTGCTTCCTCGGCTGTGAGGGACAAGCTATCTTGCTGATTCCAATCTTCTTCTCATTCTACTAAGGGGCAGTGAGTACAAAACGGGAACAAAGTAAAATCGGCTATGATATGCTTTGCTTTGTACTTACTGTGTGTGATTGCTGGTCTATTTAAATTGGCTATTTTTTAAATCAGACTGGGTTATTCAGATTTTCTTAAGTAGGAGCCTGTATAAATGTTTATGCAAGTCATTAGTCTGTATTGTCTCTTTTTCTATATAAAGCTTTCTTTTTTCAAAACTTGTGGAAGTTTCTTTTTCTAGTAAGGCAGAGAAATTGAAACCTCTGTATCAGGTATCTGTCCCCCTCACGGGAAGGCAGGCACGGGGAAAGGCAAAGCCAAGCTGTTGGTATTTTGCATCTCCATTGTCCTGAGGGAAGAACGCTTATCTCTTGGGAAGCAGAGAAACAGGTTATCTGGAGGTCCCCCCCCCAGGGGAGGGTTGGGGACACCAGAGAGAGGAAAGGGGAGTCAGACCCTATCAATTCCTGACCTGGTGGCAGCCTATCAGATCTAAGCTGGAGATTAAGCTTAGAGGACTTCATGCGAGTACCTTATATTTGAACTCTAATGTTCAAATCGAGGAATAATACTACGACAAAGTGGAAAATCATATTTGCTAAAATTATTGGACACGAGAATTTTATTACAGACCTATATGACCCATTGTCAAGAGAATGCAGAAACACCTGGGTGAAGGCTGTAGGAGGCCAAGGCACAAGGCTCCCCTACTTCTTGAATAAACAGGGTGGGGCAGGAAGTTTGATGGGACCAGCAGGGAATAGACAAACCCTGGAGTTGTGGGGAATATAGAGACAGGCCTGAGTCTGAAGCCGTCCCCCAGTCATGGTGTCAGAAAAGGTAAGTAGCCATATACCCCAACACCAAAGAAACTTTCAGATTTGGTGAGGATCAGGAAAAGAAAATCAAATACATTTGTCCAGGAAGTAAATATAATGTTGAATAAAATTGGGGTTTGTGAGGCAGCTGAGATCATAACAGGAATTTTGAATTTGAGCCACCTCATTGTTACTGTGATGACAGTAGAGATTACTTCAGGGCTAGAATGTAAATGCACAGGGACTCAGATGGTCAAAGACTCTTTAGGGTATAAAATGAGAAGAAAGTCCCAAAAATAAGGAGGAGAAACTCTGAAAAAGACTAAAACTCACTGCCACTGAGAACTGACACCTTGAGATGCTCTCAGATGGAGATGGTGAAGTTTAAGGGGCACCAAGAGAATGTTGGATGTCTTAATTGACTCAACATTACCTCTAAATACATGCCTTATGCAACCCATCTGTTATCCAGACAAAGGCTCTGTAGGATTTTATTGCATTTTACTTTTGATATACGATTTTCTCTTACTTTTCTAATGAACTTGTTTTCCTGAAGATGATTATTGCTGTTTTGTTTTTGTTTTTTATTTTCAGATTACATATTAAAGCATAACTCCACTGTCAGATCTTTAAAGTGGAGCTCAGCTCCAATGATGATCTATTCACATGGCTATCATTACAAATGCTATATTTATATGTTGGATAGTACAAAATTGTAACTGAGATACATTCAACAGTCTAGCGGCAGATTTTCATCCTTAAAACCATTCTAAAAATTATCCATACCTAGATCCCAATTTAAATATCTGAAAGGACTGCCGCCACTCCATTGCCATCCATAGTTGAAATTCAGACTGTTAAGTCCAATCCACAGAGCAGATCTCATCCTGTCAATCAAATCTAAACCAAAAGAAATTAAAATACATCATCATATATTAGTTGTAAAATACTTTACAGGCACAATGTTCTGAAGAGGCTAATAGATATCTGTTTAGTGGTTTCCAAAAGTGTTTGCAATAAGCTTTGGCAATGAAAAGCATTAAGTGCTGCAAATAATATTTTTATTACTAAATTCACTCTAAGTTTTGATGCAAAATCATTCAAAGGCTTAATTCAAACAGAGCCTATATTTATGTGCACAATATTTATGTGAGCTGCTGACAGGGTTAATCCAGTCAGGTGTTTCATATGAAAGGAACTTCCCAGAATGCTGTATGTATTGGAATTTCTATATGAGGAACAGCTGAATTTCCAGTACTGTAAGCTTATAAATGGCAATATCTAGTGTAATATGCAACAAAACAGCTCTTCCTTCAGTTTTATCATATCAAGGACATTTCCTAAATTACTTTTCTTTGAGGTTGATATCCTTGTATTTACTGCAAAGGGAATTGAATCAGACACTTTCTAAGCCATTTGAATGGTAATTCCACATCACGTTTCAAAAACATCACTTTCTGCATTAAGGTTTTTTTCCTATGAGTTAGCACATATTGCTAATATTCAAAAGTCTCATTAATTACAATAGATGATTAAACCACTAAAAAGTTAGTGAATCAATATTGAAAAATAACTCGTTTTCACTCAGAATTGCTTCCATAATTCACCTCTCAGATACATTTGCTCATGTATCTCTGTGATGCTTAATAATTCTGCATTCTGTTGCTGGCAGCTTTTCCTTGCTTGGTGCCATGTTAGAGCTGATTGGGAGTTTATCTGGTAGTGGGTGCCTGTCAAAGGGTCTGTAGTCCAAAATCTGTGAGTTTCATTATCTGCATAAGAGAAGTGGGATGCAATGTTGACATTTATTCTAATATATATAAAACATATGATAAAATTTAACTGTGAGTGTACTTGTAAAGTTGCACTATTCCAAATCGAGAAAACAGCATCCTTTCTTTAAAAGTGGGAGTCTGTTATTTTGCTCCATGGATGAAATCCTGACCACACTTAAGTCAGTGGGATAATTTCAACGGGGCCAAGATTTCACCTGATATATTCATTTTCATAGCTCAAACGTGACAATCTTCCAAAGAAAGAAATACAATGGGGCAAATCCTGCTCCTTCCTCCATGGCACTACACAGCCCCAGTCATAATAGATTTAACATGGTTCCACAACAAGGAGTAGAGAATAGGTAAGAATTTGGGGTTCCTGCCCAGAATATCTACAGTCTCACACAGGATAAAGCACAACTCTTGGGTGGCTCCCTGTGCATTCCCATGCTGCCATATTTGGGAGATGGGGTTAGCCAGGCCAAGAAAGGATTAGAGTTGACTCAACAGCCATTGCACCCTCAGGAAGGAGTTATTTCTTTCTAGTTTTATGGCCAAATTCACCACTGGTTAAGGCAGATTCACAGCTGCTTTGGATCACAGGAGAGGCACAAAACAGTCACAGCAAACTTTTGAATCTGGTCTTTGACTTTCTCATTCTGAAAAAGCAAGAAAATTAAAAGCAAATGATGACATTGATGCAATATGAAGGCTGAGATTGCATTTGTATTATCTTCTGTAAATTCAGAGTTCAGCTTCCTAGTGTGACCTTCTCTCTAACCTCATGTGTGTATCCATTTCAATAGGGTCATGGAGCCAGAGTGTTTAGGGCCAGAAGGGACCACTAGATCATCTAGTCTGACCTCCTGTAAATCACAGGCCACCAACACCACCCAGCACCAAAACACTAAGCACAACAACTGAAATCAAATCAAAGAATTACAACCCACAGAAGACTAGACTACTACATGATACAGACAAAGAATACGACAGACCGAGGTGCGCCAGTGCTGGAGGCCTGTATCCACATGCTGCAAAGAAAGGTGAAAAAAACCAAGGGCACTGCCAATCTGACCTGCGGAAAATTCCTTCCTGACCCTACATATGGCTATCAACTGAGTATGTGGCTCTCCAGGAAGATTGTAATGGCCTGATTCTACAACCCTTACTCATGCTGAGTCAGGTCCTGTGGCCCATTCTATTCCCTTTCACCACACAGGAGACTGCTGACATCTCCCAAGGGGATATAGATCTAGCATAGCCAGCTCCTATGTCTAGGGTACCCAGATAGCAAGTATGAAAAATCAGGACAGAGGACGGGGAGAAATAGGCACCAATATAAGACAAAGCCCTGAATATCAGGACTGTCCCTATAAAATCGGGTCATCTGGTCACCCTACCTGCAACTGCAACCTAGGGGGCCTGAGAAAGATGTAGAGGCAATATACTGCTCCTATCCATAGCTGGAAGTAAGGGAAGTAGCCCATGAGGGAACTGATAGTGACTGCCTGATTCACTTGTGGTTTTATGCTGACTACAGTAGAATTTAGAGTTGCCTAGAGATACTGCTCAAAACTCTGCAGTTAATAACAATCCCCAATTAGCCAGCGTTCTTTTTCTATAATTATAGATGCACACAGGTAACATTTTATATGGCTGCCTCTACTGCACTAGATTTCACATTATTGCCCTGTAAGAAATGTTATAGGGTGGAGGTAGAGGATGATGCAAAATAAATCCGTTCAAGTTTTTGCCTCGTGAACATGACACTGTCAATGACATTTCAGCGGTGTTGTTCTGTTTCCTAAATATTGTGCTATTATATATTCTAAATCAACATTCAGAACTTACATTTTAACGGGCAAAATCCATACAATTGGTCTGTGTCAAAGTCTGCTGTTGTTCCACACCAGAGCAAGCCATCGGACCTGGCAGCATCTGTACACTCAGCGTACCATTTACCACTCAGCTTGAAAGGGAATACACAGGGTGCCCCATTGGCATTTCCTAGCAATGTAAACAAATCTGAGGATACAAAGTGATAGAAGTCAGTATAGAAATAGTAATAAAAATAAGGAAGCTTGAGGTGCCCAACTCTCTAATCCTCTGTATCATACGTGGGCGGGCCACTGCATGCATGGTCACTGATGGCCGACTGTTACTCTCAGAGCAGCATAAGATAGCCAAGGAAACACTGTGACTTACACATTTGGTCAGTATTATCATTAGCCATGGCAGCTGGAAATTGAACCTTCAGAACTCATGCTCATGAGCTGGTGAAAGCACCTAGTTATTTTCACTAAATTCATTTTAAGATAAATTTCTTTGAATGGAAAAAAAAAGTGTTCCTTGTATAGCTTCATTTTTAACAATTGTATATTTTTAAGTAAATATCTTTTCAGTTCACTTTTAAAAGGACTTTTCATCTTCTGAAGTCACAGCCTTTGGAGGAACTGTACACAGAATTGATTTTCTTTTCTGATATTAATGGGCCATCAAAGTCGAAGTGTGAAGTAAGCAGAGATAAATTTGTGCCTCTCATCCAGTAACTACAATGTACTTTACTAGCACATATACTGCAGCTGACTAGACTAACGTAGTTACATTTAATAATTAAAAATAATGTAATTCCATTTTTGTTTTACAAATAAGACAACAAATGTTACATTTTTTTCCCTTCATGGTGCTGAATAAATCATATCATGGTATGATTCCTGTGTAAAGTGAAGAGTGTGTTTGCAGGGTTGGGATCAGAGGCGGCTCCAGGCAGGGTCGCCCAGAGGATTCAGGGGGTCTGGGGGCAAAGCAATTTTGGGGGCCTTTTCCATAAAAAAAATTACAATACTATATTCTCGCGGGGGCCCCTGCAGGACCCAGCGCAAATTGCCCCACTTGCTCCTCCCTCCATGGGTGGCCCTGGGAAAAATAAACCTTCTGCATCTCGGCACAAATCCAGTTTTGAGAAAACTTCTTTACAAGGTGTCACTGGGTTCTCAGCATCAGCTAGTGCTAAAAGGCACTCAGGCTCATTAAAAGCATTGGACAAATATGTGCCGCCAAAACTGTTTCTGGATCGAAAACTAGGAGTTTTTAAAAAGCAGAAAAAAATCACGGACAACATCTGCTTTCCTTCAAAATTTATTGGGTTTTTTTAATTGAAAAGCTGAAATTAGTCTGCCATAACCTGAATATGGTTTGGGGTTTCAGAAGTAAGTGGCCAAATATCTGCTGCTTGCTGTGTTTGATTGTTTAAAGAAACGATAAAAAAATTCTGCTTAAGAAAATATCCAAAACTTTTTGAACCACCTTAGCTTGTGACCAAACGCCTGAACCCATCCAGTCAGAGATTTTTCCAGGTGTCTGATAACTTTGGGTTCATTTAGGTTAGAATATAAGAACAGCCATACTGGGTCAAACCAAAGGTCCATCCAGCCCAGTATCCTGTCTACCAACAATGGCCAATGCCAAGTGCCCCAGAGGGAGTAAACCTAACAGGTAATGATCAAGTGATCTCTCTCGTGCCATCTATCTCCACCCTCTGACAAACAGAGGCTAGGGACACCATTCCTTACCCATCCGGGCTAATAGCCATTAATGGACTTAACCTCCATGCATTTATCTGTTTCCTAGAGACTGGCTCCATGGCGTCCTCACAAACTGGAGATGGTACTGTGGGTTTGTCTTTAGTATATCTTATGTACATACTCCACAAACTGAGCATTTTGAGCTTGTTCCAAATCTGGGATGAGCCTATGTTGTGAAAACTGAAATGCTCAAAATAGCACATGCATGTGAATGGACATAGGGTGTTAAAATTAAATTACCCCAGGGGTTCTCAAACTGGGGGTCGGGACTCTTCAGGGGGTCACAAGGTTATTACTGGGAGCTGCAAGCTGTCAGCCTCCACCTCAAACCCTGCTTTGCCACTAGCATTTATAATAGTGTTAAATATATTAAAAAAGTGTTTTTAATTTATAAGGGGGGGGGGTCACACTCACAGGTTTACTATGTGAAAGGGGTCACCAGTACAAGAGTTTGAAAACCACTGACTTAACCCCTCTGGAGCCTCAGGAAATGTAGGGGGGTATCTCCCTTGGTAGGATTGGGAAGGAGGTAGGTGGTGTAGGATATTGCTCTTCTCATGTGATCCCTCCCCCAGGGACTAATTTTAAGTGAAGGTATCCTCCCCTGACATGAATCTCCCTATGGCACTGAAATTAAATATAGACTATAATTTGGCATTTGAAAAGTGAAAGGGATGGTAGCCCTAATGGAAAAGCTAACAGCTTGGCTCTTCTGCAAGCTTCAAACTGCTGAATGAGTTTTAGGGTACGGAAGGCTGTACCTCCCAAACAGCCCAGCCTTGCCCCCTATCCGACTCCCACTGACTTCCTGCCCACCAACTGCCTATCCTCCTCAGAATCTCTGACCCATCCTGTTCCTTGCCCCCTCACCGTCCCCCAGAGACCCTCCACTACCATCCCAGGACCCCATCCCAGGTCCCCTGACTGCCCCAACCCCTATCACCCCCTTGCTGAGTCCTGAAAGACCCCTGGAACGCCCACGATCCAACCCTCCCATTCCCTGTTCCCTGATTGCCCCCACAACCTCTGCCCACTCCCTGTCCCTGGTACTCCCTGCCCCTTAGCTAACCCCCCCAGCCCTGGCCCCTTACCCCTGGCTCCCCTCTCACCCGGAGCCTCAGCTCATCAAGCAGCTTCACTCGACAGCGACAGCGACAGCGTGTCTCTGGTGGGGCCTGAGCTCTGCCCCGCTCAGAGCCGCGTGGTCAGGGGGCGGGGCTGGGAGCTCCAGGCTGAGCTCAGCTCCCTCTGCTCAGCCTGGAGCTCGCAGCCCCGCCCCTTGACCACTCAGCTCTGAGTGGGGCGGGGCTCAGGGACCCCATAGGAGCCATGCTGCAGCTGTCCGGGATGTTGCTGGATGGGCTGAGGCTCCGGAAGAGGGGAGGGGAGGAGATGTGGCTGGGAAGGGAGTCTCAGCCAAGCTCGTGGGGGCCCCTGCAGAGCCCGGGGCCTGGGGCAAATTGCCCCACTTGCCCTCCCTGGGCAGCCGTGGCTCCAGGCCCAAGCATGCCAAGTGCATGCTTGGGGCAGAATGCTGCAGGGGGCGTTCTGCCGGTCGCCAGGAGGGTGGCAGGCAGCGTGTCTTTGGTGGCATACCTGTGGAGGGTCCGCTGGTCCCGCGGCTCTGGTGGACCTCCCACAGTGACAGAGCGCCCCCCGCGGCATGACACTGTGCTTGGGGCGGCGAAATGTCTAGAGCTGCCCCTGGTTGGGATGTATAAGCCCGGTCATGCTCTGCCATAGTCTCATATGAGAACTGAGCACGGCTGATTATACAATCAGATGAATATACATCAGATTAAGTATTAGAACCATATATCATTAGGGTTGGAAGGGACCTCAAGAGATCATCTAAGTCCAACTTCCTGCTCAAAGCAGGATCAATCCCCAAATGACCCCCCCCAAGGATTGAACTCACAAGCCTGGGTTTAGCAGGCCCATGCTCAAACCACTGAGCTATCCCTCCCCCCTCTAACTCTCCCCTCTTACTCTAACACACACACAAATAAATTAGTTCAGAACAATGAAAAGATTAATTTTCAGACTTTACCTTCATAGCCCTGAGAGCACAAATCATCTGTGGTTCCATAGATCTTCCACTTACTCCTCACACTTGATTCCTTCTGCAGCATAACATTTCCTTCTTCTCTGTTGCCAGAGTTAAAAAAGAAATCTTCTCCTTGGATTGCAAGAAGGGTTTCATTTCTGCATTCCCAGTGTTGGAGTTCACTTGTCTTGTTACAAGGATACAGAGTGATCATCACTTGGTCTTTCTTTGAAGGCACTCCCAAGCATAGCGTCAATGCTACACTCATAAGTTGGTGATCAGAGACCCACCTGAATTTTTGTGACTCAGTGTCCTGGTTGCAAGTGGCAGTTGTGATGGAGTTAGAACTCTGAGCTTGTACACAGCGCTTGAGGTCTTTATTATATATTAAAAATATTTCATTATCTGCAAAACAAAATGAGAATAATTAATGCATTTGAGTTGGAGAGAGGTTGAGAGGAAAACAGTAAGCCAATGTGAGGTGTTGTTTTATTGAAACAAGAATGGGCCTTTTACTCATGGCAAATGATTGTGGGTTCAAGCCCCACTTATAGTGACAGAGGCAGTATCCTCAGGAGCCCTAGTAAGTAGGAAGGAAAAAAAAATCAGGTGTGACTTGTGCATACACAACACAAAGAGACAATTAAGCAAAGAAGAAATGTAAGAATTTATATTATACCTCATTTTAACAAAGCAATAGTTATAAAGGAACTTTCTTTTTTTCTTTAACTTTGTCCCAAAAACATACTTCTTCCAAGAAGTTTTTTCTGATTGCACTAAATGCCCCAATAACAACTATGTGGGTGAAATAAACTTCTTCCAAGAAGCTTTTCTGGCTGCACTAAATGCTTCAATAATAACTATGTGGGTGAAACCACACAATCACCCTGCTCTTGAAATGAACTCACAAAGGAAAATGATAAAAGATAAAAATATCCTATCACCTGTGAGTGAACACTTTTCACAGAATGATCATGTTATATCATACCTATCAGGCCTCATCCTCAAAGGAAACCCAAGTGGGTCCAATAATAGACGTTACCTCGCCCAGCTTGTCTCACTAATATCCTGGGACTGACATGGTTACAACTACATTGCATACAAAAATAACAGCTTGTTATCCAATGTTTCATTAGTGCAGTTACTGTAAGAGTCTAATATAACTTATACAATCAGATGATAGGCAAATGCCAACTACAGCAATGAAACACAGAATGTGGAAGTATGGTTAAGCAACATTACAATTAACATAAATAGGGAAGGCTAGAACTGGCATTTCCTCTATAAAAGTACGTATGTTCCAGCTCCCTAAGCCTTCTAGCTTTGGGGCTTACACAAGTGCTGAAGGAGCTCATGTATAGCATTTTATACAAATTATTTAATGAGCTAATTTTTATATTGTAAATCATTTGCTTATAACCATAAATCTCATCTTATGGTCAACACACCCTGCTCCAAGCTATGGCAAGGATAGGACACAGGGGCAGGATATAGTGTTAGATAGGAGACTGGGTACCTGGGTGTTCTTTGGGTGTAAACAGAGTGATGTTGGGTGACAGCTGGGTGTTAGGGTTTTTAGGTGAGTGTGTGCTACCTGGGAGGGTAGCTAAGGTGTTACTGGAGGGCTATGGTTGCTTGGTGGCTGGTGCGGGGAATTCTTGCTGGATGGCTGAGTCTAGCTGGAGGAGCCTGGGGACAGTTCTGAGCTGCCTCACATGTTGGCACTACCTGCTCCTGCTGGCTGTTCCTTCCCTGCTCAGCTTCAATTCAGCAACAGAAGAGGCAGAGAGGCTGCTTGGCCTGGCAAAGCAGGTGCCACTGGAGCCCCTTTGTGACAAGGCAGAACAATTACCCACAACCCAGTTGAGGAGGATACATCTGAACTCCGAGAATGAGTGACAAGGCTGCCAAGAGGCTGAGCATCAGCTGAGGAAGCCTTTTCCTCATTTATTTGTTGTCATTGTGTATTCCTGTGTGGTCAGTGCCAGGGGCCTCTTACTTTGACCTCTTAGCCTCCACTGAGAAGAATAAATTGTTTTTAAATGGCTAAAACAAAACAAAAAATTAATGCGGGGGGCGACTGAGGGGATCAATTGCCTCAATCACCTGTACAGATGTTAACTGTATCTTGTTACATTAACTTTTCTAAATCAAATTAATATACTGAACATACCTTTATGGAATTTCAGAATAAAAATAACCTCTTTTAGATGTATAATAGGCCTTGGCCCCTTTCAGTCCTACCTCTGATCAGTGATTTTAAACAAGTCTATTGCCCACAATTCCATGCTGCAGTTGTGGTATGACCACAGAATTTCTTATCGAACAGAGCTCTACACAAAACTATTGATACCAAACATTCTATTAGGTATAGTTAAGACTGAAGAGAAATTATTCTATATTATCACTAAATGTTTCAAACTTGGGTATCCAAAATTAGGGTTCTAAATCCATATTTAGGCATCTAAATGGAATAATCCTCATTTTCAGACTCCAGAACACTCAGAGCTCCCAGTGACTTCCATTCCTAATGGCTAGATTGTGTCTTAACATCACAGCTCTGTGGTGAACAGAGTTGAAGCCACAGAGCAGAATCTGGGAAACTCCAAGTAATCAAGGTCCATGAAGAAAGATGGTCTTGTGACTAAGGTACTGGAGTAGGATCAGGAGATATGAGTTCACTCCCCAGTTTGCCTACCATTTTCCTGTGTGACATTGAACAAGTTATTTAATCTCTCTGGGCCTCAGTTTTCCAGCTGTACAGTGGGAATAATAAAAAAAAATATTTTCTTCTGCTCTGTCAGTTTTGTGTGTTTAGATGGTAAGCGTCAAATTGGCAGAAACTGTTTCTTACTGTGTGTTTATAAAGTGCTTAGCATAGTGGCCTCAATGCTAGCTAGGGCCTTAAGGTGCAACTAACAGAAGTTACTAGATTACAGGCCCTGGTTCTCATGGGAGACCCTGATAGCTGCTGGGAGAACAATACAGCGGTGCACAGACAATCCAGGACGTTTTTGGAAAGTGTAGGGGACAATTTCCTGGTGCAAGTGCTAGAGGAACCAACTAGGGGCAGAGTTCTTCTTGACCCACTACTCACTAACAGGGAAGAATTAGTAGGGGAAGCAAAAGTGGATGGGAAGCTGAAAGGCAGTGACCAGGAGATGGTCCAATTCAGGATCCGACACAAAGAAGAAAGGAGAGCAGGAGAATACAGAGCCTGGACTTCAGAAAAGCAGACTGACTCCCTCAGGGAACTGATGGGCAGGATCCCCTGGGAGAACAACATGAGGGGGAAAGGAGTCCAGGAAAGCTGGCTGTATTTTAAAGAACCTTATTGAGGTTGCAGGAACAAATTATCCTGATGTGTAGAAAGAATAGTAAATATGGCAGGCAGCCAGCTTGGCTTAACAGTGAAATCCTTGCTAATCTTAAACAGAAAAAAGAAACTTACAAGAAGTGGAAGATTGGACAAATGACCAGAGAGGTGTATAAAAATATTGCTCAGGAATGCAGGAGTGAAATCAGGAAGTTGAAGTCACACTTGGAGTTGCAGCTAGCAAGAGATCTTAAGAGTAACAAGAAGGGTTTCTTCAGGTATGTTAGCAACAAGAAGAAGTCAAGGAAAAGTGTGGGCCCCTTACAAAGTGAGGAGCAACCTAGTGACAGAGCTGTGGAAAAAAGCTAATGTATCAATGCTTTTTTTGCCTCGTCTCGATGAACAAGGTCCCAGTTCCGCAGACTGCTGCACTGGCAACACACATGGGGAGGAGGTGACGCAGTCTTCTGTGGAGAAAGAAGTGGTCAGGACTATTTAAAAAGCTGGATGAGGACAAGTCCATGGGCCGATGCACTGCATGCCGAAAGTGCTAAGAAGTGGGCAGATGTGATTGCAGAGATTTGGCCATTTCTTTGAAAACTCAATGGCAGTTGGGAGGTCGCAGATGACTGGAAAAGGCTAATGTAGTGTCCATGCCTTTAAAAACAGGGAAGGCGAGGATCAGGGAACTACAGGTAGTCCCCCCTCAAAGTCCCATGGCAAAAAATGCAAAGCCGGCCTCAGGGAATCATCTGAAGACTTAGAGGAGAGGAGTAGGAACAGTCCGCATGAAATTCACCAAGGGCATAGTCATGCCGACTAACCTAATTGCCTTCTAATGAGAGATAACTGGCTCTGTGGATGAGGGATATAGCAGTGGACATGTTATTCCCTGACTTTAAGCAGAGCTTTTGATACGGTTCTCCCACAGCATTCATTTGTTGTTTTTTTTTTTTTTTTTTTTTTTTTTTTTTTTTTTTTTTTCTTTTTTTCTTGCTGGCACGTTAAAGAAGTATGGACTGGAATGAATAACTACTAAGGTGGTAATAGAAGCTGGCTAATATTAGCTTAGTGGCAAGTGATCAATGACTCCACATTCTAAGTTGGCAGCAGTATAAAACAGAGTGCGCGCAAGAGCTAGGCGGGGAGGTGCGACTTGTGTCACACTATATAATGATCTGGAGGATGCGTGGTATGCATCTCAGCAAGTTTGCTGATGACACTAAACCTGGAGGAAAATGGTGAGATAACATCTGATGACGGCTAGAAGGGGAGTCAGGAGGGCAGCATAGAGACGGAACTCAAGTATGATAGGACGGCGGGATCATAGCACAGGACTATTAATGATGACAGAGACTCAAACACATGAATGTCTCGCGCAGCACGGTTTAGGATGGAGAATCCATATGGACTGCTACAAGACTAGGGAACTGAATGTAAGCCAGCAAGTTCCTGACAGAAGAAGGACCTAGCGATAATACGTGGATTGAGAAAGCTGAATATGAGTTCCAGAGGTGCTGCCACGACCCTTGGTTGCAAGAGTGCGAATGGGCTTTGTTGGGTTCCATGTATTAAAGTAGGGGCGAATGCCGAGCACCGATCAAGGGATTGATCCTATTCTCTCTATTCGAAGAGACACGACGTGAGTCGGAACGATTATGCCACACTGTGTTATTGGTCCCCCAGGTGAGAGAGAACATTCTTATGGATGAGTGGGTGTAACCACAGAGTTATGCGAGGGCAACACACAAGTGAATAGAGAGAGCACATGGATTGAGCGGACACATACAGAGATTGAGGGGAGAAGGAGGACGCTCTCCACCACGAGAGAACATGAGTGGGCAACAGGGGGATGAGACTCTCACGTTCATTATATATCCGACGGCGGAGTGGAACGGTATTCACAAGAGGATGGATCTAGACTGTTCTCAGTGGTAGCAGATGACAGAACAAGGAGTAATGGTCTCAAGTTGCAGTGGGGGAGGTTTAGGTTGGATATTAGAAAAAACTTTTTCACTAGGAGGGTGGTGGAGCACTGGAATGGGTTACTTGGTGGGGGGGGGGCGGCTATCTCCTTCCTTAGAGGTTTTTAAGATCAGGCTTGATAAAGCCCTGTCTGGGATGATTTAGTTGGGGATTGGTCCTGCTTTGAGCAGGGGGTTGGACTAGATGACCTCCTGAGGTCCCTTCCAACTCTGAGATTCTATGATTCTATGAATGCAGGGCCAATCATGATTTGGCCCCAAAGTTCTTTTCAGAGTTAAATATGCACATCCAATCTTAACTCTGCCCTGTGCCAATGCCCACAACCAGCTTCTGCCTATATCTTTGATACATTCTTACACACAAGCTTATATATTTCTAACAACAGCCATATATCCCCACTTTAACATCCAATTATTTATTTGCAAGTCATATCTTTTCTTTTACAAGCTCATCTAAAGTGGAAGAAGGCACACATCCAATATGTTTTATTCTTTTATATAGATATATATTGTTGATTAAATCAGATCCTACAGGAATCTTCAAGATTGTTCCTGAGTGTGTCTGCCTCTGCTGTTACTTCTGCTCCCCTGCTAGGCCTGGACCCAGCTGCTTCAGTAAATATTTACCTTATTCTGAGAAGGATCCAACACATCTGGATAAGCCTCTCTAGCCCATTTCTTTAAATCATTCAAATTAGTTTTAATAATGAATGCAAAATAAACAGACTGGACCAGAGTGTCAAAGGAAAAGCATAAGAAGGAGAAGCACTTTCATTTCCACTCTGATATCAGAGACAAAACAATGACTTACCCAGTAGCTGCAAAGCACTGTGAATGAGAGAGAGAAAAACCAGCAACATGGAGAGAATCATCACAAATGTTTAATTCCTTTCCACCAAGAGATGTGTTGTAATTTGTAGCTGTCAATAAAATCCTTCTCAAACAAGCTAGGTGGCAGGTCCTCTTCAGTTTCAAAAGGCTGACAGATCAGGGGAAAGCTCTGGGCTCTAAATAAGGAAATATCCTGTCACATGTGGCTTTTTAAAATAACTCAAATTCACGGTGTAAACTTTGCTCCTAAGAACAAAGTTTCCTTCCATAGAAATGTAGGAGATAAAGTAGTGACAGATCAATACTGTTTTTCTGGACTTATGTTAGTTTCACAGATGAATCAGTTGTTGGACTGTCAGGTCAATCAACTCTCTAGTGAAGGTATCAGGAAGCAAACAGAATAAAAGAGCAAAGCTGTTCCCTTTCCTTCAAAAATGAACTTTAACTCTCAAAAACATACTTAGAAAGTCAGCAGTGGAGCAGAGAATAGAAAACAGGTCTTCTGACTCCCAGGTCTTGTCATTACTTTAAAAATATATATTTTTTACCTCAAGGAAACTAATGGACATGAGCTATCCTGAGGTTAAAAAACAAAACACAGTGAAGACAAGGCAGTTTAGTTGTGTCATGAAGTAAGCTAGGCCGGGACAGCACAATACATCTGCCTGGGATTGACCTTGCATAGTTTAGCTCTCGGCAAAACAAATATGCCTATTCTTTCCTGTGTTTTTATCTCAGGATAGCTTGTATACGTAAGTTTCCTTGAGTTAAAAAATACACCTTTTTTAGCAGAGAAGGCAAGTTGTCAGGCTGTGCCATCATGTACCCTATCCCCTGGACCAAGCTGCCATTGAAGCATTAGGAATTTAAAATATTGTAGACCAAAATCCTGAATGTCAAAATGCTTGGAAATAGCTGAGGTTCTAACACTAACATTACAGCTGGCCTTTATCTTAGTTTATTCTCCATTTGCCAGAGAAAGCTGCCTTCTGAAAAAGAGACTAAGGCTACTAGGTACTTTTGAAAGTTTCACCCCATATGCCATCTTGCATCACCACAAACTCCACAAGGCTGACCTTCCACCACCAAACCCACTACCTGATTTATGTTGTGCAAGCCAAGAGTAAACTTACACAGTAAGTTTAACATTTTTTCCAGCATGAAATGAGGAAGGTGGAGTGAAGAAGATGAAGAGAGGAAATAGCATGCATGATTTTATATTTTTTTGCGAGTTAGTTCTCACAATTACGGATTGCACTGTTTGAAAAATAAGATTTAAAAAACAAAAGGCATTCAGCTAGCTAGAGAGTGAAGGCATCACATCTATCAATGAAGACACACTTCTGTGAAGGGAAAGTTGTATTGGATCCTGGCAATCAATAGTGACACACCTAATCAGGACATTATGGATCTGTATATGTGCTAGAAGAGTTGTGACTCAACAATCAATCCACATAGTTATACTTCCTCATATACCAGGTAGGCTGAGAGAAGCGGTAACTTGAATTAAAGGTGGGTAAGGTAGTTATCTGTGTACTTATGCGCTCATAAAATCCAAAATCAGATTTACCAATGCAGCAATAATGAAATGGAGAGGTCCAAACGTAAGAATTAGAGAATAGAGCTGGTTGGAGAAACTTTGAACCATATTCCATCAGCATTTAAATGCTTTGAGAAATCAGGTCAACTTAGCTGGAATTCTGTTTCAGAAGAATATCTCATTATAACATTTTCATAATGAAACATTTCAATTATTTCAAAATGACTTCATTTAAAATGGTTTCTATTTTGTATGATATATTATGAATATATCTTATAATACAAAATAATAAACAAAAGCGTGAATCAAAATGAAGTGTTTCAGTTGAGCTGACTACTTTGCGGAGAATTTCACAATGTGGTGTTGCGGGGAGGGAGGGGCCATTCCAGTTTAGAAAAAAAACAGTTTTTGAAATCTCAAAATTCTTTGCAAAATGGACCTTCCATCCTCCACACAGTTCTATTAGACAAGCTGTCTGATATAACAGCTCTACATAAACTCAAAAGGGAAGGAAAATCCTTAAGGAGCTCTGGAAAATGGGAGGCATTGGATAAGCTGCTGAATTCTAAAGAAATGCTCATAAATAAAATAGCTATGGAATGTAAGGTTTTGCCTGTTTCCTGTCTGATTACCAACGAGTTCATCCAGGCCAGCTTCAAACTATTTCACTACCCCTTTTTTACAACAGCAGGAGAGCTAAGCAGGAAGTTGCCTCCGCACTATCACAAACTAAGGCCTGGTCTACACTAGCCTGTTATTTTGGAATTAGCCAAGTTATTTTGAAAAAAAAAAAAGATTCTGTCCGCATGACCAAATGGTTTTTTTTCAATTTAAAGGGCTCTTTAATTCAATTTCTGTACTCCACCTTTGCAAGTGGAGTAGCACTTAAATCGAGATCTCAATCCCGGGTTAAAGGTATTGTGGACGGAATTCGACGTTATTGGCCTCCAGGAGCTATCCTAGGATGCTCCCTTGTGATCGCTCTGGTCCACACTCTCAACTCCGATGCGCTAGCCAGGTGGGCAGGAAAAGCCCCGAGAACTTTTGAATTTCATTTCCTGTTTGGTCACCATCAGCACAGGTGACCATCAGCACAGTCCACCATCACAGGCGATCATGCAGTCCTGGATTCGCAGATGAGCCCCAGCATGGTCCGAATGGAAGGTACTAGATCTCATTGCATGCTGGGGAGATGAGTCTGTTATGGCAGAACTACATTACAAAAAACAGAACGCAAATACCTACGCTAAAGTCTCCAGGGCCATGACAGAAAGGGGCTACTCCAGGGACACAGAGCAGTGTTGTACAAAAATCAAGGAGCTCAGGCAAGCGTGCCAAAAAGCCAGGAAGGCAAACAGGCATTCTGGGTCACAGCCCCATATGTTCTGCTTTTACTGTGAGCTTCATGCAGTTATGGGGGGTGATGCCACCACTGTCTGTGGACACCTTCAAGGGGGGAGTTGCACAGGGTGAGGAGGAAGAGACATTGGAGGACGAAGAGGAGGAGGAGGAAGAGGAGGTCAGTGCATAGGCGGGAAGTGGGGAATCCGTTTTCCCCCCTAGCCAGGAACTAATCTTAGGGCTGAATCCAATAGCCTCCCCTCACTCCCAAGGTGGACTCCTGTTCCATGACCCTGGAGAAGGTACTTCTGGTGAGTTCTCATCTGATTGGGGCCGTGCGGTGAGGGCGGGGATGACCCAGCTATGCTGGGTTGTTTGCGTTTAGAGTTAATGGCTCATCCATGCTTTAAGCTGACCGGAGCCACGCAGTGGGGGGCAGGGAGTGGTTGTTGTGTGTGCAGTGATCATCTGCAGGCCCTCCTTTTATATGGTAAACCCACCAGGCATTGCTTGCTGTGGGAAAGGGGACCCAGCAGTTTGAAAGCATTGAAATGAATGTAGAAGAAGCAGAACCTTGCGTGCCCCTAGGGGCTGCCTGAAAGCTGAATTCTGTTGCCTGGCCGTGTGTGATGGTTTATCCATACCAAAGGGCCCTCTTTGTTCTCTGGAATGTATTTTTTAAAATACTACCCTCCCTTTTTCTCCTTCTGCAGGTGCAAATGTTTCAACTTGGCCCCTATCTACTCTGTCCCAGAAACTGGTCCAGATTAGAAGGCGGAAGAAACGAACTTGGGAGGACATGTTCACTGAGCTCATGCAGACCTCCCGCACTGATTGCCTCCATGCATTCAGCTGGGCCCTAACAAAAGCATTACAGGAACATGCTCTTCTAATCACCCTGTTGTCTGGCTGTGGAAAACTGGTAGTTGCCTCAACCTCCCATCCCGCCATAAACATCTCCTCCTTACTCTCACAGATATTGTGGAGCACACAACAAGCAGCAATAACAATGGGAATACTGGTTGTGCCAAGATCTAACCGAGTCAGTAAACTGCACCAGCTCCCTTTCAAACATCCAAAAGCAGACTCCACCACCATGCTGCACTTGCTCAGCCTATAGTTGAACTGCTCCTTACTACTGTCCAGGGTGCCTGTGTACAGCTTCATGAACCATGGCATTAAGGGGTAAGCTGGGTCCCCGAGGATAACTATAGGCATTTCAACATCCCCAACAGTAATTTTCTGGTCTGGGAAGTAAGTCCCTTCCTGCAGCTGTTCAAACAGACCAGAGTTCTGGAAGATGTGAGAGTCATGCACCTTTCCCAGCCATCCCACAATGATGTTGGTGAAATGTCCCTTGTGATCCACCACTGCTTGCAGTACCATGGAAAAGTACCCCTTGCAGTTTATGTACTGGCCGCCATGGTGTGCCGGGGCCAAGATGGGGACATGCGTTCCATCTATCACCCTGCCGCCGTTAGGGAACCCCAGTACATTAAAGCCATCCACAGTCGTCTGCACATTTCCCAAAGTCACTACCCTTGATAGCAGCTGGTCAATGATTGCGTTGGCTACTTGCAGCCCAGCAGACCCTACAGTAGATTTGCCCACTCCAAATTGATTCCCTACTGACCGGTAGCTGTCGGGCATTGCAAGCTTCCACAGTGCTATGGCCACTCACTTCTCAATGGTGAGGGCTGCTTTCATTTCGGTGTCTTTGTGTTTCAGGGCAGGGGACAGCAAGTCACAAAGTCATGAAAGTGGCCCTATGCATACAAAAGTTTCGCAGCCACTGGGAATCATCCCAGACCTGCAACACTATGTGATCCCACAAGTCTGTGCTTGTTTCCCGGGCCCAGAATTGGCATTCCACGGCATGAACCTGGTCCAATGCCACCATGATCTCCTAGTCGCCACATGCTGTGCATCTAGGAACGTCTGTGTCCATGTCCTCATCAGCATAGTAATCGCACTTTTGTCTCTTCCTCGCCCGGTTTTGCAGGTACTGAACATACTGCTGGATAATGCACAAAATATTTACAAAGGTCAAAACTGCAGCAGAGATCTGAGCGGGCTCCATGTTTGCTGCACAATGGCGGCTGCATGGGTAATCCTTGAAAAAGGGTGCAAAATGAGCTGTTTCGTTCAAGATGGCCAATAAAAGGCAGTAAATGGTTGTCTTCTGTAGCTTCCACTGGAGCCCAGGACAGCTTCTGCTGCTTTCTCCAGATTGTCTGTGCGGCTCTGTTCATGAAGGCTGAGAAACAGCAGGGAATTGTTGCCTTCTGTAGCTTCAATGAAAGCCCAGGACCTACAACATGGAAAAGGTGGCGAGAGCAGAGGTTGTGGCGGAAGCTGTGTGGCTCTGTTCATGATGAGTGAGAGACGTCAGGGAATTGTTACCTTCTGTAGCTTCTATGGGAGCCCAAGACAGACAACATGGAAAAAGCAGCAGAAGCAATGTGGCTTTGTTGACGACAGCTGAGAAATGGCAGGAAATAGTTAGATGAAAGAGTAGATAGAAAGACGAGAGGACATTCGAAGTGGATTGAACATACCAGGAGACAGGCGGTGCACTGTGCTGCACCGTCTGCTGGCAGCATGGTGTCTGCCGTAGCTTTCCTGGAGGGAGGAGCGAGTGATGGCATATGCCCAGAAAAACCCATGAGAATGTTTTTTGCCCCATCATCCAGTGGGAGCTTAACCCACAATGCCAATGGACAGCAGAGACTGTGAGAACTGTGGGATAGCTACCACAGTGCAATGCTCCGCTATTCGATGCTAGCCTCAGTACTGTGGATGCACTCCGCCGAATTCATGTGGTTTAGTGGGGACACATAACATTGAATGTATGAACGAGACTAACAAATTTATTGAAGCATAACTTTCGTGGGCTTACAGCCCACTTCATCAGATGCATGCAGTGGAAAAGTGACAGTGGAAGAATATATAATATACACACAGGGAACAGAAACAAGATTGGGTGTTCCATTACATCACACTAACCGAGGAGTGATCGAATTTTAAGAGTGAGCTATTACCAGCAAGGAGAAGAAAATTTTTGTAGGTGAATATAATCAAAATGGTCCATTTGCAAGCAGTTGACAAGAAGGTGTGAGGAACAGTATGCTGTGTGTGTGTGGGAGAATAAACATTGAGGATAGTTTTACTTTGTGTAATGAATCCATCCACTCCCGTCTTTAGTCAAGCCTAATTTATGGTGTCCATTTTGCAAAATAATTCAATCTCAGTCGAGTCTCTCCATTAGGCATCTGTTTTTGAAGTTTTTTGTTGTATTATGCAACTTTTAGGTCTGTAATCGAGTGCCAGGGAGATGAAGTGTTCTCCGACTGGTTTTTGAATGGTTATAATTCTTGACGTCTGATTGTGTCCCTTATTTTGTTATGTACAGACTGTCCGATGTTGGCCAATGTACACGGCAGAAGGGACATTGCTGGTGTATATCACATTGGTAGATGCTGCAAGAGTGAACGAGCCTCTGATAATGGGCTGATGTGATTAGGTCCATGATGGTGTCCCCTGAATAGATATGTGGACAGAGTTGACAATGGGCTTTGTTGCAAGATAGGTCCTGGGTAGTGTTTTTGTTGTTGTGTGTTGTGGTTGCTGCTGAGTATTTGCTAATTTATTTTTCTAAAAATTTTAAACCAATTCATTATGAAGTCAGTTCTTGCAAGATGCGACTGCAAGGGAAAGCATATTTCAATGAGATTAAAAAAGCACTTTGTAGACCTCTGGGTCTGAAATGAAGCTATGTCCGCCTCAAGAATTGACTTACAAGTTACTGACTATGACAAAACAAAATGGGTTTGAGGCCAGAAACTAAGAGTAGTAAATGAGAGTCCCTGCCTACTCCTCAGTCTATAAGATGATTCTCATGTGTATGAACTTTAACTTTATGATGTGAACTTCTAATATTTGTTTTCTATTGTCTATTGGAAACAATTTTATCATTATTGATAAAATGAGTGACAGGAGATGGATCATTTGATGATTACCTGTTCTGTTCATTCCCTCTGGGGCACCTGTCATTGGTCACTTCAGAAGACAGGATACTTGGCTAGCTGGACCTTTGGTCTGACCCAGTAGGGCCATTCTTATGTTCTTATTGGTTTTGATAGGAAATAGATGGTGCAGTATTTCTAGCTCCTGTTTCTACTAGTCTTGCTAACAGATCTCTGTATTATAAATTTACATAAGAACTTAAAAGCGCTTGTTCCTTTTTCTCTATTTCTCATGTAAGTTACTATTTCTTCATTATGGGACATGACGTGTGTTTTTGAGTGCCTTTGTCTTTGTTTTGTTCGTGTATCTGGATCAAAACTTTGTTGGCAAACCTCTTTTAAACAAGAGGAAGGGGATTCAAACCCTGGTGACATGAGGATCTGGCCTTTGACTTTGCCTGCCATAGAAAACCCAGATTAAAAATCATGTTCTTTTTCACCTCAAAAACATAACTGCCCATTTTTGAAATGTAGAAACCTGTCTTTACCTATTTAGTATGAGGGTTATCTTAGGTACCTACCATCATGTCACCCAGGTGCCACCACAAAATAAAACAAAACACACCCTTTCGCCCGGTCCTTAAAGAGACAGAAACTGACTCTTCCCTAAGCTTTCTCCCAGCCACCAAACAATGAAGAGCCATAAGTAAAATGTCATTATCTGGAAGAAGCCGAATAAAGGTGTATTGTGAACCATATTTTAAAAGTAGCTAGACATTGGCTCAGAGGGATTGCAGAGGAAAGGAATTCCAGAGCGGAGGCTCTGCTTTGAGGAGGGTTTAGTTTTGCAGGTTTTTCTTCTCAGAAAACTTGATTTCCTGGCTCTCTCTTGTTCCTTGGACACAGGTCTGTCTGCAATCTGGCACAGATTTCCTAAGATTTACAGAAAGGTAAGAAAGTCCAGTATGGCTGTCAGGTGGAATGCTACCAAGAAATGTTGGTATGTCATATGGTCCAGAGCATTTCACTTCAAGCATTGTTAGAGTTTCCAAAGCAAGTCATGGAGGGCACAATAATGAAATGCACAACCCACGTCAAACAAATAAAAATGGGCACAGGCGGCTTTATTTTGCATCTGTCCTACTGTTTATTTCTCTTTTTAGACAGGCGTTTGTTGTACATACTTTATTGTTCCCCCATGGTCTTAGCCGATCCATCTCACAAGTACATGCTTCACTTGATCAGCATCTCTGCATGCTAAGCTCATCATTGCTTATCTAAGTAACAAATGCTTTTGTTTACATATTTAATGTTAATTTGAAGCTGATACAAAAATATTCAGTCATAGAATCTTATAAATATGCAAACCTGTAGGAATTAAACAGCTTTATTTATTTTACAAAACTGAAACTGAAGGTATGAATGAGGGAAAAACATTTACGTTTGACTTTCACCTATTCATATATTGTGAGAAAAATATTTTAATCCACACATGACATACATTTGATTAGCTTACAGAAATCATATTACAAAGTCACAAGCTAAGATTATAATACTGAACTAATAAAGTGGGTAAAACAATTTGTGTAAAAGTAAGATTATTGTGATCTATTTTGTATATCTAATTTTTATATATAATATAATTACATATATTATATAATTATAAATTATACATATCAAATTTATCTTCACTGAAATAACACTACAGTCTTTTAAACTGATGTATAGTCTAAACAGTTGAACTGAAGTATAGTCTAAACAGCTGGATCTCTTGAGTAATATTTATAGGATACCTGCTTTGCTGAGACAATTCTCACTATTCAGCTGTCTTGACACTCTTTATGGGTAATGGCGATGTAAGACTCTAAAATGAAACATGTAGCAGTGTGATTTAACACTCAGGCATCTTTGGTTTTTAGTTTTCTTCAGTTGTCTATTTGCCATACTTGTTAGTTAGCCACACTGCATATTCAAAAGTCTTCCTCCTGTGAAATTGTTCTAGGACATTTTCAAGATTATAAAAGGGATAATTGCCTTGGCTACTAGGTATATATGCGGAGCTCAAAACAGTGTACTAGGAGAATGCAAATTTGCTTAAGATTTCATTCATTCCAGTTACATAATTTTTCCTCAAAATCAGACATGCAATTCAGTTATTTTATCACACTAGATGACAGTGTGTTCATTTTGCTCTTTCTTGTCCACAGAATCCTTTGTGTCACTCTCTCCGGTTATGGTATCTCTGTGTCCTAATAGCACATTATTGAAACTGGCATCAGTTTGTAGTTTATTTTGTCTTTTTTTCCTGAATAAGAAATAGGCTGTGAGGCCTGCTCCTACTAGAATAAGGACCAGAATAATTAGAATCCAAACTGTGCCATAGGCAGGTGTTTCTGAAAATAAATGAAAAATAATTACTAGAGAGACAATTCTTAGGACAGATATTAGGCAGCAGAGTAGAGAAAAAAACATTGGCTTGAGTTTCTTCTCACTCACACCGATGTAAATCAGGAGTCAATTCCTTTTGAAGAACCCTCAACCATACTATGACCCCTGTGCACTGTTCAGGCAGCTAAAAAAGACCAGAAAGCTAGCTCAGGCAGTCTACTGTTGATTTCCCTAGCCTAGAATTTTCTGAGACTAGCACACTGTCTCTAGGTTAATCTGCTCCTGGCCCTGAGCATGGAGAAAATGGCTGAGATAAAGAGGAAACAGTCAGGGTGCCAATGCACTTCAGCTATTTTGAGATGCCACAACAGCCTCCTGGGGTCATAGTTAGCTCTAAGTCAGGCAGGTAATGAACTTAAAGTCACCTTCTTCCCCCACCCCCTTCACCTCACCTACAGTCCTATGTTGAGTGTAGCTCAGAGAGCAGGGAGCATTTGGTCAAACTGCTGATTTACACCTGTGAGGCCTCCACATAGGGGCATATTGGGGAGGGGAGAGGATAGGGCAACCCAGAGGGGGGGAGCAAGTGGGGCAATTTGCCCCGGGCCCTGCAGGGGCCACCATGAGAATATAGTATTCTACAGTATTGCAACTTTTTCTTATGGAAGGAGCCCCTGAAATTGTTTTGCCCCAGGCCCCCTGAATCCTCTGAGCAGCCCTGGGAGAGGGCAAGCTGAGGGGCAGAACACATGGCACTTCCCTTAATCCCCAGGCTGTGCCATAGTCCTTATAGGTGCCTGTAGCCTAAGGGTAACCTGGGAGTCATTTAGCCCCTGGCTGGCCCAGGATCAGGGGAGCAGAAAGACAGTATTTTATGTTTGAATATATTGTCAGTTTGCAGAGATATTTTTTGACTGTAAAGAAGTGACACTATCGAAAGGAGAATATGGAAAAAAAATAACCTTATCCCTCAACGTTATTCAAAACTCACTCCCACTTCAGGAGGGAGAGAGTCCTACCCTTAGGCATGAACAAGATATATGGATATTTTAGCACGCTGACGTGCATTTTATAGTAATTATGTCAGAGAACACAATAAATAACAGTTATAAACTCATGTGGATTTATCTTTGAAGTTATTTGTGAGGAAAATAGTCCTACCTTTCTTAATTATTAGATTCTCACTTGGTTGAGCTTCAATCACTTGCAAAAACAAAAACAAATAACACATTTAGTCAAAATCTGCAAACAGCTGCATTTTATCCTTAAAATTATATATGCAGTAAAGCACATACTGTACAAACAATTACTGTTTTATTCATACCGCTTTATTCATTTATTGTAGATGCATTTGCTAAATGAAACTAACAAAGAGGAAAAACGTGATAACCACTTTAATTTGACATTCATTGTAGCAGAACCCAAACACTTTAGTGATGAAAGTTTCTTACTGTACTTGCTTCTTGATTAATAATCAAATAATGTCCAAGCACAGTGAGACTCTGATTCATGAAGGTACTTAAGGATGTGACTTCAATGGCATTACTCACATGCTCACAGTTAAACATGTGCCTAATGACCTAATGTGGCCTAATGGCCTAATGTGAACATAGATATTTGCAGTTGTCATTCTGCCAGAAAAGTTTGGGAATTACTTAAAATGTGTGATGCACCAGTCATGTTTTATAGCTCATTTAATAATAATCCGCAAATAATGGCCAAAAACGACAAGGAGTACTTGTGGTACCTTAGAGACTAATGCATTTATTTGGTGCATGTGATGAAGTGGGTTTTAGCCCATGAAAACTTATGCCCAATAAATCTGTTTTGCTGATACAGACTGACATGGCTGCCACTCTGAGAGAATGGCCACTCTCCCACCCACTGCAAAGATACTAGATCTGCCACAGCTTCCTAGCTGAGAATTCTCCCTGTGGGAGGCTCTGCTGATGCAAAAACTCCAGAGCTGGCTCCTATACCAACTGCTCACTCAGCCCTAGCATAGCTGGCTCCCTGATGGCCTTGAATCTCTTGCACTGAAGAGATCTCAGTAAGGAGAGAATCTGGCTTAGCCTGTTCAAATCATGAAAAAAATGTCCTAATTTTCTGTACTGTACACAGCCTATCCAAGACATAGCAGGCTTTAGTTTAACACGCTCCAGTATTTGCAGCTCATAATTTTTGCATCTACAGGGTTCAGTTCTCAAACACTTGATTTGTACCAGCTCAGTTGTCTTATGCTATTTCGCTGTTCTGTACAATAAGTGTGCTGTCTGCAGGACTTTTAAAATTAATACCACTTACCAATACTTCAATGGCAACTGGATGATTATGAACTCAAGTGCAAATTTCAAATATGGGCATGGGATTTCACTGCTATTAAAAGGTAGACTGTATCTTCAGACCAGCCCTGAGCAGGAGGCAGTACAGATTTGCACATCTCCAAGAGGAGCAACCCGAAATGTCATGCTGGAGGGAGGCATAGTGCCTTCCAGTGCATGCAGGAGTGCAAAGGGAATGTGCCTTCTATACCACCACGTGACCACAGCTATGCTCCCTTTCTGTTAGTTGTGGCTGGGCCCTGTTTCAGGGAACAAAAGGGTAGGAAGGCTCCTTGCACGTTCACCCCACATTGAGCTTCCACATAGAGGCTGAAGACAATCAGTCCCACAAGTACTAACCAGGTGTCAGCACTGACTTAGTACTTCCCAATATATTTGGCAACAAAACGTTTATTGGTCTATAATGCTATGAACTCATGATAAAAGATATAGGAGAATTGTCTCAAATCAGGCACTCACTCATCTGGAAGGCCCTAATGCTACCACTTGCATGAAAAGCTGATGTCTGGGATAATTGCACCCACTTAGGAGAAGAGATTAATAACAGGTGAACCTCACAAAATTGTAGAACTTATACCAATCTGTGTAGGTTGCAAAATTGGACAGGAAGTCAAGCTTTTGTATCATATTTCTAGTACTTTCTGTTTGAGTTGAGTCAGAAATACCACAAGAGCAGCATAGCTCATGATATTTTGATAGATCTGCTTCCTGACAAAGGCAGATGGTATTGAGTTGCACAGAAATAAGATAAATGCTAACCAAAACATTTTTTTCTAGCTTTTAAAAGATTTCTATTTGAGTTCTGGATCAAGATCCAGTTTAGTGATTGCTCAACCGGAACTGGCCTTCCTCCCTGCCACTGAAACACAGTACACCATGTATCTTCACATGGCAAGAGAAAGAAAAGAAAATCACTTAAATTTAGTTCTTGTTCTCCAAAGGCAAAAAAAATTAAAGGAGGTTGGAAAAGGAAAGAAAAAAAATGCAGAAATGTTTAAAGAATTTTCAAATTCAGTAACATCCTGAGTTATTACTTGAACATTCTTTGGTCTGTGGTCACAGAGTGCAACTACGTGAGAAAGTCTGAAACTGTATGAAGTACATCACGGAGGATACCCAAATCTTGATATTACTTATGCGCCTATGCAGTAGTCACTGATATTAGGTAATAAATAAGATATCGAAACATCTATAGCAGTAGGTGGAAGGAAAGCCAGTGAAGTTACATACAGTTAGTTTTGGGTAAGCCATATGAAGCATACATTACATTTGCACAAGAATTGGGGAGGGATACTCAACTGGCCCATTAAACTTTGTAAAACTCAGAATATTTTTTTAAAATCTCATATACATTTTGTTACTTGCTTTTTCTTAAGTTTTGCTTTCCCCTCCCATTTACCACCTCAGCATATTGGAGCAAATTGTACCCTTGCACTCTAAGTATGGACAGAGTCACAGAGAATGAGCTGAGGTTTTTGATATTTGAATGTGAAATGCAGAAAAACTGGCTCTAGATTATATTTATACATGATATTTGTGAATAGGGCCTTTAATCTGTGGTGTTTACCTTATGTGAATGTTCAGACATTTTTGGCTTTATGTTATAATCACAAATAGCAAAGGAGAAATGTGGAGAACAGTACTTCACATACAGCACAAACAGTATGTATTTTGTAGTTATATTACTGTGGCATTACTACTAAATAAAACCATCAACATCAATATCATATGATTTAACAATATCACTTACTCTTTGGTTTCTACAAATGGACCCCTTTGGGAAGAGCAGGGAATGGTATTCCAGTACCGCAGACGATGCAGACATTTCCACACAGTACTCAGACTGATACTTGAGGCTGTCCTTTATTCCAGTTGACAAATCTACTGCAGTTTTGTCTAGCCATAACCACACCCTAATGACAAAATGCATTAAAAATGTAGCCGTAACTCACATAGACAATCTGGTTAATATGTGTCACCTCTGGAATTTTTATATTTTTTTTCTTACGTTTCCAAAAAGACATTTAAAAAAACTTCATGTGCTGATTTCATGACTTGCCAAATAGATTTTTTACTTCCTTTATTCTTTTCCAAAGGAATACTGCCTTTATCCTTGCAAATTATCATTCTTAGATATGGAGAATTACATTTTCCTAGTTTTCTTTGATATATGCCCATATTTCTTTCAGGTATATGGGACAAAAGTTTCAAACTTGGGGATTAGGCACCTAATCCACAAAGTCAGGAAACTTTATATTCAAGCACCTAAAATCAGTGTAGGTAACTCCCATGAAAAGAACGCTGATTTTGCTGAAGTCTTAAATATGACACTTACATACTTCACTTTGGGACCCTTGGTTTGAAAATTTTTCCTCATAGTTTCTAAAAGACCTTGAAGATACTGGCAGTATTGGAGCGAGGGGGAAGTGAAAACCTCTGATAACATTAGGCTGAGGCTAATTTTGCTTCCTTCCATTCCAACGTTTTCTTTCCTTGTTCTTCAAAAATCCTGTTTCCTGGTAACCGTAAGTCTATTCTTTCCTTACCGCTCATGACCAGTACTGATTAACTAGTTGCAGCTGTGGAAAGACGACATCCTCTAGCCAGTTCACATTGTTTTTCTGAACTTAGGCACAGATTCAGGACAGCAAAGGAAAAAGAAAAAAAAAGACTCTTGGTCCAATTTGCCCTGGCTCTGCTCCTTGCACACCAGTTGAGTGAGGTGTAAAGGGGCTGTAAAGGAGCTGCCAAGGGGCATTTTTTTCACAGATTCATAGACTCTAGGACTGGAAGGGACCTGAAGGTCATCGAGTCCAGTATGCCGCCCTCATGGCAGGACCAAATACTGTTAGGAACATCCCTGATAGACATTTATCTAACCTGCTCTTAAATATCTCCAGAGTGGAGATTCCCAATCTCCCTAGGCATTTATTCCAGTGTTTAACCACCCTGAGTTAGGAACTTTTTCCTAATGTCCAACCTAAATCTTCCTTGCTGCACTTTTAAGCCCATTGTTTTCTTCTTAGAGGCTAAAGGTGAACAAGTTTTTCTCCCTCTTCTTGATGACACCCCTTTTAGATACCTAAAAACTGCTATCATGTCCCCTTTCAGTCCTTTCTCTTTTCAACTAATAAACCAATTCTTCAGCCTTCCTTCATAGGTCATGTTCTCAAGACCTCTTAATCATTCTTGTTGCTCTTCTCTGGACCCTCTCCAATTCTCCACATTTTCTTGAAATGCGGTGCCCAGAACTGGACACAATACTCAGCTGAGGGTACCAGCGCGAGGTAGAGCGGAAGATGGACTTCTCGTGTCTGTTTACAACACACCTGTTAATGCACCCGAATCACGTTTGCTTTTTTGCAACAGTATCACACTGTTGACTCATATTTAGCTTTGGTCCACTATGACCCTAGATCTTGTCTGCCATACTCCTTCCTAGACAGTCTCTTCCCATCTGATATGTGTGAAATTGATTGTTCCTTCCTACATGGAGCACTTGCATTTGTCTTTATTGAACTTCATCTGGTTACCTCAGACCATTTCTCCAATTTCTCCAGATCATTTTGAATTTGTTGACCCTGTCCTCCAAAGCAGTTGCAATCCCTCCCAGTTTGGTATCGTCTGCAGGGGAGGGATGGGGAGAATTTCCCTGGCAAAGGAGCAGCGTAGGGCGATGCAAGATGTGACATGCTGCCCCCTTGCAGGCTAGCAGTAGGAGGTAGTGATGGTGGAGGTAGTGATGGGAGAATAAGGAAATATTCAAAGGGATGGGAGAGGCATGCCACAGCACTTGGTACTTTGTGAATTCTGGACTGCAGTACAGTCCATAGGCATCTGTAAGAGACCTCGATAGACAGCTCTCATTTTGGTTCCCATAACAGCCAAGAATATGGGCAGTGCAAAGGTACCTCTGTCTCCTCTTCCTATGAACTGCACCTACTGTGTTGTGCATCTCAGGACATGTATGAGAATCTATCCTGTTACACTGTTCAGACACTTATTACAAAACGTAGCTAATAAGCTTAAGGCCATTGAATTCCTTAGGTCTCCATGCAGGCATAAGGGTCCAGCCATTTGGATCTTATTACATGCTTGGGTCCTAAAACTGAAACCAAACCGAAGAGTCAGAAATCTCTCTTTTTTACAATATTTCATGGGACATACTTTTGCTAGGTGAAACCAAAACCTCCAAGTAAGATTTTCAGATTAAGATACCATAGGTCTAATTCGTGTTTTGTAACTGCTTAGTAATCTTTCCAGATGAATTTCTATTTTCTGTTCATTACAGCCTGTTATGACATATTTTAATCAGCTTTCAGTCTATTTAATACAGAATATGTATGATTAAATATCAAAACTAAAATAATTACCATCAGCGTTTCTATACATTCCTGTCCAAAACCCACTTGTCTCTCCTTTATGTGGCTCTATAGTGTCTGCTAGAAATTTGGATTCAGCTAAATCTTCTACTGAAACCAAAGTAGCACCTGCAAAACATTAGGAAACAAATAAGTTATATCCTGCCATAGAAACCTGTCTCAGGTTATGGCTTTTGATACAGTACAAGGCTATGTAATAAATGCCCCTGCAGTTAATAGGGTATAGGCGGGTGTATGAATAAAGAACACAGTGGGTGGTAAGGCTGTAGGGGAGGGAACAGTGTGGATCCTAAGTGATGTAATCGAAAATAAAGACATGGATTTCAATGTAAACATAATTTGAAAACTTTAGGTTACATCACACAAACAGAATACTATTTTGAGGCTATTGGGGAAAGCACATTTTTATAGGCATATATATACTGATCGTTGTCATTCTTGTTTGGCAAGTGAGCCAAAATATCAGGGAACCAGAGGTGAAAGTAAGGTGGTACGATCCAGTATGGCATATCGGCAAGAACCATACGTCATGCTGGACTAGACCGGCTTCCCCAGGTTGGCGATTTAAAGGGCTCGGGGCTCCCAGCAACAGCCAGAACCCCAGGCCCTTTAAATCACCACCCGATCCCAGCTGCCAGAGCCCTAGGGTAGCAGCGGCAGGGCTTCAGTGGCGATTTAAAGGGCCAGGGTCTCTGGCCGCTGCGGGAAGTCCTGGGCCCTTTAAATCACTGCTCAAGCCCTGCTGTCGGAGCCCCGGGGTAGCTGCGGCAGGCTTCTGTTGATGATTTAAAGGACCTGGAGCTCTGCTGCGGTAGCGGGATCCTGAGCCCTGGGCCCTTTAAATCACCTTTAAGCCCCGGGGCTCCCAGCTGCCTCCGCAGTTGAAAGCTCCAGGGGTGATTTAAAGATCCCGGGGCTCCCAGTCACAGTTGGAGCCCTGGGGCCTTTAAATCTTGATGGAAAGGGTCTAGGTATTTAAAGGCCCTGCCTCTTCCAGTTGAGGCCACGCTTCTTCCAGCTGAGGCCATTCCCTCTGCTCAGGACTCCGGCGTACTCAGAAGTCCTTTAAATTACTTTTACCCCTGCATGGAACTTGCTATAGTCCATAGTATTTTGCAGGAAATAGTTATGGGATTTGGTTTGAGGGGAATTTTGTGGGCTGGAGATCCAAAAGTGTTGGGGTTAAGAGGGCCTTGATGGGGGCTAGGGATGAAAAGGCTCGTTTCCCCAGGCTGGAGTAACTTCTCCCTCCTTACCCTAGTCTCTGCAGCATGCAGCTCTGGATGTTGGGAAGCTCAGCAGATGGTTCCACCACCCCTTGAAGTATCACTTTCCCTTTCCCTACCCTGGAATAGATTGGTGTGGAGGGTGAGGTGCTGCTCTTGGATTGGTTGGCGGGTGACAGAGGAAGGAGCACGGCATAGGCAACAGCATTAGGAAGAAGAAAGGAGAGAGCTGCTTCTTCCTTTCCCTCCCTAGATTAATGGTGGGTCTCACTAATGAGGGATTTTGCAGCTTTCATGCAATAGGTGCAACCCACTTTTGGACCATGACCCACCTGATGATGATATAACCACAGTTTGGGAATTTTTGTGTGTGCGCTCCTGTTTCTAAATTTATAAGGACACTCTGAAATGGTTTCGGACAAAAACTGAGGTTTTCAATTTATGATTAAAGAACATAACAACGGCCATACTGGGTTCAACCAAAGGTCCATCCAGTAAGTCAGTACTGTCTAAACCGACACTAGGCCATGCCATTGGTGCACCCAGAGGAAGTGAACCTAACAGGTAAAGATCAAATGACTCTTCGTCTCTACCAACACAGCAATCGCCAACAACTCATGACACAAAGAGCTAGGGACAGCACCTCTTGCTCATCCCTGCTAATAGCCATTAACGGACTTAACACTCTCATGAACTTTATCTAAGCGTCTCTGTTAACATCCCTGTTATGGTTCCTAGCCTCACACCCGTCCTCAGGCAAGGAGTTCACAACAGATTGCTGTGCATGTGTGTTTTAAACCTGCTGCCCAATTAATTTCATTGGTGGCCCTAGTTCTTCCTCTATGGGAACAGGGAAATAAGAATTTCCTTATTCATTTTCTCTCACACCATCTCATGAATTTATATTAGACCTCTACACTATATCTCCCCTTAGTCTCCTCTTTTCCAAGCCATGAAAAGTCACTAGCCCTTTAATCTCTCCTCATAATGGGACCCATTCCAACCCCATAATCATTTTAGTTGCGCTTCTTGACCTTTTAAATGCCAATTATAATCTTTTTTGAAGATGAGGCCGACCACAATACTGAGGCTAGATAAGTCGAATGTGGGCGTACAATGGGATTTATATTGACAGGCAATAAGCATATTCTGTCTTATTCTGTATCCCTTTTTTAATGATTACCTACACATTCCTGTTTGCTTTTTGACTGCCACCATCACACTGCATGGATTATTCATGAGAACATATACCTGAATGATCCCAAGATCTCTTGTCCTGCATTCAGCTGTAGCTAAATATGCCATCATCATATTGTATGATAGTTGGGGTTATTTTTTCCCATGCTCGCATTACTTACATTATTTCCACATATAATTTCATTGCCATTTTGTTGCCCACTCCACATTAGTTTTAGTGAGATCTTTTTGAGTTGTCCCAGTCCGCTATTGGGTCATTAACTATCTTGAGCAGTTTAGTATCTGCAAACTTTGCACGCATACTGGTTTGACCCTACTTTCACGAGATCATTTATGAATAAAATGATAGGAATTGGTCCTATGTACTGATCCTTGGGGAACACCACTAAGTTCTACGGGCCACGATCCCATCCATCCGAAAATCTACCATTTATTCCTGTCTTGTGTCCCATGTCTCATTAACACCAGTTCTTAAATCCATGACAAGGATATCTCCCTCATCCCATGAACACTTAATTTATGGTAAGAGCTTTGAGTGAGCGGACCTTTGATCAAAGGCCTTTCTGAAATCTAAGTACACTATGTCACTGGCACCCCTTGTCCACATGTTTGTTGATCCCTTCAAAGAACTCTAATAGATTAGAAAGACTATGATTCCCTTTTCAGAAACCATGTTGACTTTTGCCAACAATTTATAGTCTTCTATGTGTCACAACAATTTATTCTTTTAACTTGTTCAATGCAATTTGCCCAGTAACTGATGTTTAGACCTTACCATCTGTAATTGCCGGGATACCCTCTAAGCCCATTTAAACACTCCGATTACAATTAGCTAACTTCCAGGCACTGGGTAGCAGAAGCTGATTTAAAGCGACAGGTTACAAACGATATTAATAGTTCTGCAATTTCACATTTGAAGTTCTTTCAGAACGTCTTGGGTAAATGTCCATCTGGTCCCGGTTACTGTTACTGTTTAAGTCTTATATCAATTTCCAAAACTTCCTTCTAGTGACACATTCAAGCCTCCTGTGACATATTCCTGAGATTATTGTCCAACTCTAAAAAGGACACTGACAGAGTGGAAATCTTCCTCAACATCCTCAGTTAGGTGACACAGACGAGAGGCAAGAAAATATCGGACAACTAGAAGGGAGGTGGGAGGGAGGAGGGCCGCCGTATGGCAAAAAAAAAAGCGAGTGCTGGTCAGCAGGAGCAAAATCCGGGACAAATTGGTATCGCCAACGCAAAAGATCGGTCAGGACAATGGGACAACACAAATATCGCGCGGGATGGTAAAACAAGAGAGGGAGATGTTGGTTCACCCTATCCTCAGCATGAAGTTACTGAGGTCAGATTAATTAGTTTCTCCAGTTATTGTGTTTAAGTGGTTTTTTTATTCTCGATCATCTCATTGCGCCTCACTGTGTTTTTAGCCAGCTTCCTGCTTCTGGATTTGTACTTTAAAACATATTTGTTATTACCTTTGACGTTATTGGTCTAGCGTTCTTCAGACTCTCTTCTGGCTTTTCTTATTAATTTTTTACATCTTTGGCTTTTCTCAGCTGCTCCTTTCTATTTAGCCTCACTGGTATTTGACTTCCATTTTTAAAAGATGCCTTTTTATCCCTCACTGCTTCTTTTACATGATTGTAAGCCCTATGTCTCTTTTTTAGTTCTTTTACTATGTTTGTTTAATTTGGGTATACATTTAAGTTGGCCTTCTTATTATGGTTGTCTTGAAAAAGTGACCATGTAGCTCAGGGATTTCACTCTAGTCACTGAACCTTTTTTAAATGTCTGTCTTTCAGGACTTAGCCTCCTCTCATTATTTTCCATAGTTCCCCTTTCTGAAATTAAAATGCCACAGTGTGTGGCTGCTGAGGTGTTTCTTCCCACCACAGGTAATTTAAATGTTATTATATTATGGTCACTATTTCCAAGCGATCCTGTTATAGTTAGCTCTAATAATTGTAAAATAAAATGATGAAATGTGATGATAAACTCAAACTAAGAGCATTGAAACAGTACAATACATGCATTAGAACCAAAGGCTGAGATGACTAAAACGACAAGCAAAAGCAGCAGAGAATCCTGTGGCACCTTATAGACTAACAGACGTTTTGGAGCGTGAGCTTTCGTGGGTGAATACCCACTTCGTCAGACGCACCTCTGCTAGTTTTAGCAGTTCCAGACTAACACGGCTACCCCTCTGATATAAATGATAAGGGAAACTAATCAGTCTAGTTTCATTGTCCAAGGTGAGTGAAATGCAAAAAGCAAGTAAACAGGAATAATGGTAGAAAATAAATTAAATGTTAAAATTCTTTGTTTTAACATGCAAATGTTTTACCATATTAGTAATACAATTAAGGATTTTTAAATGTGAATTTTATGTGAATACTAAAGTCTGACCTTTTAATAAAAGAGAACACTCACCTAATCGAATGCATTCAGTAGAGGATTCAGCCCAGCTGGTACTATGGGCATTAAAGAAGTAGCAATGGCCATGAAAAGGAATCCAAGAAAAGGGGTTTCTTGATTTAGGACATTTTCCAGGGAGTTGTGGAGGATCAGTAGGAGCTATAACTGTTAAGAAATAGTTAAAAACCAAAGTCAGTGGGAATTTTGCTATTGACTTCAATGACTTCAAAAAATAGGGTTCTTAAAAGTTAATTAAAAAGCTGCTAAGCACGTTTTAGTAAGTAGATACTACAAGCTCAAAAAAGATACCAAGTAGCAGAAGCTCCCAATCACAGCTCATCAACACAGTCAAATCTATACAAATCAGAATCTTCATTATCGCTAGAGCTGAGCAAAACTCAGAATTTCAATCCCTGGGAAATTTAGAGTTTTTGACATTTTGTTTTCTTCTATTTTTTTTTAAATAAATAACATAATATAAATAAAATAATAAGAAAAAAAGCCAACACACAAAACTTTGATAAGGTTGAAATAAAACAGTTAATCCTATTGAAATAAATATTTTTTGATTTTTTTAAAACAAAATTTCAGCAAAATTGGCACATTTCTGTTGAAGCTATAGATTTTTTTGAATCAGCCTTCCTAACAGGAAAACAGCCAACAGAAAATTTTCAACCAGTTCCAATCATTACATTGTACAGCACAACCTTAAACTTGTGAAATATTAATGTTGCAGCCTCTTGTTACACAGAATACTCTGCAATTAATCATGTCAGGCCACAAATCAGTAATCCTGTCAGTTTGTACATGCACCTCCCACTGACATCAGTGGGAGTTGCATATGCAGATCAAGCTCAGTGCATGACCTGGAAAAAGAAAAGAAAAGAACCCTACACTCAAGAAATATAGGCTATTAAAGATCCCACATACGTAACAGAACATATTGTGCAATCTACAAACAGACATATTAGTTTAAAACCCTTGTATGTGTAGCCCATTCTTAAGATTCCACTAATCCCTAAGAGTGGTAGAATCCCTTATTCCTCTCTCTTCAGGGACCTGGCAATCCATTTTAGGACCAATGGGCTCTGTGTTCTTGTGCCCAGGGCCTCCATCTGATAGGTCAGGTATGTAAACAAATAAACTACTCCTATGACCTCTAGGACGCCCTTCCTACAGCCCGTGGTGCAGAGAGGCCTGGGGAGGAGGACTGGCTGGAGGACAGCATACTCTGGCTATGCTCACACAATTAGCTGCGAGCAAAGGTTAGAGCAGCCTAGAGGATGCTAAAATCTGTGTGATTGGTATATGTGATTCTATCATTTGGCTCACAAAAGGGTGAGAAGTACAGCTTTGCAAATCTTGCAAAAATGAAAACATAAATCGTATTTTCAGGTAAATCTAAAACTCCAAGGAAACTTTGGGGATGCAAACTCATATGAGCTGAAACACACACCAAAAAGCTTGGCCTGACTCTTTAAAGCCAAAAATGTGGAGCTCTTCACACTTTCAAATCTCCTGATGCTATAGCTAATGGTGAGTCTCCTGTAGTTCAGGTGATCTGATTCTCTGAAGCAGAAGAGGTTGGGTTCTATCATAGATGATGCCTATATATGCAGTCTGAGTCACTGCAGTGTAATATTTCTGCTTGTCCCACCAGTGATTTTTTTTGCATCCTATAGCACATTAGCCATCTAGAAGTCATTGTTTCCATAGCTAATAGGAGTAACCAATGTAATTATCTAGGCTATCCTCCAACTGTTGCAATGTAGTGGCATTACTGGGCAGAACATAGAAGTTTCTGCTACAGTATACACTTGGCTTATTTTGAAGGAACAGAGTGTTTCCTCCAACAATTGGACTTCATAGGTCAGAGCTACTCCCATAAACTCCTATTCATTCCTTCAACTGGATAGAGACTCCATGTTACATACTTTTAAAGTACTGACACTTATCACAATAATACACATGTTCTGTTTGGCTTTAAGGAATGGTTTTGAAATTGTATATAAAATCATTAGCTATCTCCTGAGTTCCAAAAAGCAACAGCAATCTGTGTCATTGAGTACGTGTTTGAAAAAATGCAATATTAATGCAAAATAGAGTTATGTACTTGACAGACAGGTTCTCTCTCCGTTAATATATGTTAAATATTATATTTTGTTGTAAAACCAAATCCAACCTCTAGTGCAGGCTCTCAAATTCCAGAGCACCAACCTAAAACTGTTACATTCAGTTGCTTACCATCAGACTGTTTACAGACAGAGAAGTAATTTTCATCACAGGATGCTGTCTTCCAGGTTCCATCAAGGTGTAGATAGACACAGGCTATTTTCTGTTTTGGTTCCCCTCTAGCCCAATTAGAATATTTGATTCTCCTGTTATCAGTCCATTTGTAATAGCCATCAGTCTAAAAGCAAAACAAACGGAATTAACAAATGGCAGCTCATAGGCATAAACATGATACTCTCTGTTTAAGCTCTAGCCTCCTGTTTCAGATCAGAGGATTCACACACATCCCCTGATGATATATGCAGCTCTATCTTTGCAGGAAACACCCATATGCCATTGTTATTATGACACCATTCAAATGAGTACTGAGTAGGTACTGAGCAGTTATGCATTTGTAATCCTTCTGCCAGGTGGAGTTGGCAGCAGCAAGGGCCAGGTTCAATATCTAGTGATTCCTCTTAACAACACCAAATAGAACCGGATTGAGCCCCACCAAACTGGGAAAACTAAAAACCACCCTGGGGCACCTCTCAGAGGCAATATTTCCCCATTTGTAAGCACTGAGTCCATGTACAACAAAATAAAGCTTTTATTAAAAAGGAAAAGTGACGCAGCATTAATTTGGGAAAACATTACAATCACTATTTAAAAGCACAAGACCATAAGCTTCTATACTCCCAACTGTGTTACTGAAAAACTGCAGACAGAAATTCAAATAGAAGAAAAAAGCTCCACAAGCACCACATATCCCTCTGCAGATCCACACTAAATGTGTTGGTCTTTGCTAGCAGAATTTGCACCCACCACAGCCACAACCACTGGGATAAACAACCATCAAGCAAAGAGTGGGGCTTTTGCAATATCTGTTAAATAGCAGCTTCCTCAGAAACAGAAAAGAACTTTCTACAGTCTTTACCATCCGAACCACATTTCCTAGACTTCCTCTCCAACCGCTGATCAGGTTTCCTCACTCCATTTCTATTGGTCTCCTTTTCCACTCACTACTTGTTTCTCCTAGTATAACTTCCCTGCTACGCTACCTGCATCTCAGGATATCTTTGAAGGACCGTGACATAGAAGGGTTAAGGATTCCTACATAACTTGATACTCAGCTTGAGACCATCAAGAGTCTACCTATTAAAGCCCTATAAAATGGATGAGGTCAAAATTTAAAGGAAAATTCAAGCTCTATTTGGAGTAGCAGCGTACTATTCAAACCTCATCCATTTTGTATTCTTACCATATTGCTGTTGAGACCAATCCATGCAGGTTCTCCAAACTGCAACACATGTAACCACAGGAATAAAGCACTATAGTAATCCAAAATGCTGGCAAGTTCTAAAGATTTTTCCTTGCAGTTGTTTCGTGCCTCTTCCCAATTCATTTTGGAGCGGATAACTGAATAGCTACTGTTACCATAATCAATAATGTCTGAGGCTGGAATTGCTGGGGAATGATATAAATCAGGGTCTGTTGTTTTTTGGGGGAAAAAAAAACAATGAAAATGTTTTAAGGCCTGGTTAGTCATACCACTGCACCACAAATAAATGCAGCATTACAAAAATTGAGTGGGACAGCACAAGCAATAAGTGAAAATCATTCCTCATTTACAATCCAAAGAAATATAAAAAATATATTTTGAATCGTATTTGCTGTTCAAATCTAGAGCTATGAATCCACACCTTCTTTAGGTCATAAGTGAAAATCAGCTGGGTGCTTGTCACAGGATGAATTTCCCTCTAGTCAGCTGTGAAATTCACCCAACACAGACACCACTTAAATCCTCAAAATATGAGTACACAGGGGTGGGGCAAATTGCTTCCTAAATGGACAAGCAAAACAAACAAATAAATATTCGTTCTTCTCTTTCCAGAGTTTAATCGAAAGAGTTTGGGGTACAAATGAAAAACCAGACCAGAGTTCTCCTTCTGATGGTATAGTATACAGAAATAAGATACACAGACCTTGGCAGAGTTGTGTTCAGTACAGGGCCTGAAAAGGTAGGGCAAAAATGGCTTAAAGCTGCTGCTTTTGTGCTTACCCAGTTTTAGTAGCAACTGGGGAATGCTTTATGCCAGCCAGAGATTCCCTTATGTAAAGGGAATCCTCAACTGCCATTCTCTGACCCAAATTTTTGTTCTTCCGGTAGTGCCAGCTGTGGCACTCAGTCTGCTATCAAGCTGAGACCAGCATTTCCCCATAACTAGCCACATCTTTCCTCATCCTCTGGACTCTATGAGCAAAAATGAGCTTTTTATGCATCTGTTCTCCAGCCACTTCCCACTCTGCAGATCTAGAGGAAAATTGGGTTGTGAGCTTTGACCCTACCTGGGTAATGCCAGTGAAATTACATAAAGTCCCCACAGACCCAGATGAGTAGTATAACCTGTTATCGTGTCCTTAACTTAATCCCCAATAGATATTTTTCTCTGTTAATGATTTTTAAGGGTACAATTTTGTTAGTTATACCCTGTATTGTGGAGGTTACTGTTGGACTTGTGCTTTTTAAATATTAGCCAGGGCACGTAGAGGCTGGGATAGGCACTTTTTGTGGTTGTTCTTATAAATTAAATAAGCTCATGGAAAATTACAACAAAATAATGTACAGAGGGACGTCTCTTGTCATGAGAGGCTCAAAACTAGAAAAAACCAGCTGCAGGCACAAGGTACAGCAGTAAAGTTTTGCAGAGAAGTTTACAGAGGCCTTGTCTACACTATCAGGGTAAGTCAACCTAAGTTACGCTACTCCAGCTACGTGAATAACGTAACTGAAGTTGACATAGCTTAGGTCAACTTATTCCGGTGTCTTCACTGCAGTACATCGATGGGAGATGCTCTCCCATTGACTTATCTTACTCTTTTTGGGAAGCTGAAGTACTGGAGTTGACTAGGGAGCACTCTGCCATTGATTTAGCAGGTCTTCATTAGACTCCCCCTAAATCGACACCCTCTGCATCGATTTCAGCAAAGTTTATCTCCCCAGTAGTGACGACACGTCTTTTGACTTATAGACTTTAAGGCCAGACATTATACCTTCCCAAGCAGTGCCAGTTAAATTGCAGCAATTTATTTTTGTAATTGCAGCAAAGAAACCCAACAATGCCATGACCAATGGTATGGCATTTCAATATTATGAAAACAGTAATTACTTGTTAGCTTTTATTATCGTTCGGCACTTTGACATAAACCCTACCTATTTTTCCAGGACAAGATTTCAAAAGTGATTTTAAGTTCAGTTTCAGGGTGTTCAACTTGAGATCTCTTCAATGGCTCTGATTTTCAGAAAGTGCTGACCACCAGCCCTCTGAAAATCACATCCTTTTGAGGGGTCTCAAAATGGGCACCGAAAAATTCAGGCACCCAAAATTATTAGTCGCTTCTGAAAATCTTGGCCACAACTTACAAATGAGAAAATTGAAATAATAAACTTTTCCCTTTTCACTCAAATCCGGAGTGAAATCTACTCTTCCTGCGTAAAACCTGAGTATTCAGACTCTGTGGGTGAAGTGCAAATAAATTGAAGATGAAATCTAAGCCCCAACTCAGAGCTATAACATAGGGTGACAGCTATTCCATCTAGAATTCCTAGGCTGTGACAGAAGATGCAGCTTCTTGGCACCAGATGCTTGAGATATTGGCAGTCACAGTATCTGTGTAAACAAGAAACTCTAGAACTCAGAGGAGTTATTAAATGTGCTTTAAATTGGAAGGCTGATCAAATGAAACTCACTGCTGTCCATCTGGCATATATAGCTTTTGTTCTGCTGACAATCATTGTTTCCCCAGTTCCCTTCCTCTCCTACTGATCTCTTCATCATTGCAATACAGTCAGTCTAGGGACAGAGAATACATGAATTAATAAAAGTGAAAAAAATGCTGGCAAAATAATAGAGGTTACCTGTTAATAATGAGACCCAATAAATCTTTTTCTGTTTTGATTCTGTGGCATAGTGTACATAAAATGACCTTTTTAAGAAAAGGAAACAAGTATTTAAAATTCTGGGAGGAGGTGGGTTAAATATAAGTATTTTCTTAAAAAGCAAAAATTAACTTCAGGGCTTGCATTTGATTGGTACAAGAGCATTTGTCAAGTGCTGGCAATCCCTTACAGTGCATCCAGACTATTACACTATTACCATACAACCTATAGTGTAAAAGACAATAATACAAAGTTAAAAAAAACATACTGGGCAACGCTGAGTATCTGCAATGAATATAACTCTGTTAAAGCACCATGCTACTATAGTTCTGGATTTCTGCAAAAAAAGATTTGCAATCAGAACTGCTAGTACATGGAGACAATGTAAAGAACCTAAACCCTCCTTTTGCATTACTGCCTTCTGTGATAGTTGATGTTTTCACTGAATGAAAGAATGCTAAATAAGATAAGTTGAACTGCTTGCATAAAGCTTGACTCTGCCCCAGGTTATGGTGGCTTTGTCATATTTGTTCTGTTTACCTCCTGTGTAATAAATGTCCAGTCAACTTGTATATAACGATCTCTAAATGGGAAATTCCTGGTCCACTTTGCATAGTCAAATAAACTCCCATCTGTCCAAAGATAATGGCCCTCCTTGTTAATATCGTTCAGTCCAATCCAGGTTTCAGCCATGACATCCTTCAAATGAAAGGTGAGGAAAGCTGCAAAAACCCCAGAGGTATATGTTTTACAAAAATGGATTCCTTTACTGCAATCTCTGAAGACACCAGCATGCCGAAAACTTGAACAATGGTAAAAAATAATAAAAATAAAATTACTGCTCAAGTATTGAATTAAAAAAACTTGCAAATGCTACATTTTATTACTCTAGATTATTGCCTGATGGTGAGATTGAAAGGAATGTCTGTTACAAAAATAGTAATTTAAAAGAGATAGGAGGATTCAATTAAGAAAAGTACAAGTAAAGGTTTTCAGTGTAAAAACCCTAACCACAGCCCTTTGGGAGAGGACACAGAAATAGTACAGCCACAAAACAGGTAATTTGTACCCCACACCTAGGAACTGCTGTTCAGTACCCTCTATGCATAGTGTGTTACAAAAGGCATTCAAGTACTATGGAGATGCATGCTAGCATCGAACTTTGGAAGTTAGGCGGCTACGAGACTTTTTTCTCAAAGTAGTTTTCATTAATTCTTATATTAAGTATTAGCTACAAAGGCAGCATAGTTTACTGAAACAGCCTCAAAATTACAGCTACATAAACTACGGTTTATGATTGTTAGAGATGGGTAGATGTCTCATCTAGTACCAAAGGGACCAGATATTATACCTTGCACTTGTTCGTTATGTATAGAAGCCAGGTTTCCTCCTAACTTTATGCAAGTGTTTCGTGCAGCATGCCAAGTCAGTCTCTCTGTTTCATTGGAGCCAAATATTTTATAACACTGTGGGGGAAAATGGGACATTTTACTGTAAAATGCCAAAGAAAGCATAAACCATGAGATCTGACCCAGTCCTAGTGCACATGCATACTGAGAACAAAGAGTGGGGGAATGTTTGTAATGCCAGATAAAAAGGGGTGGAGCTGGCAGGATGTGCAGTACTTCCACCCCAACAGGCCATCCAAGATGAGCGTTGGAGAAGAACTTATGATTTAGAAGGTCTATTGATAAAGGACATTGATTTCATGGGTGAGCTAGAAGGAGTGAATTCTCTAAGAACGTCCAAGCAGGAACTATGTCTAGTCCAAGTTCATCAGTGAGGTTAGGCAATAACTGTAGAATAAGGTGAAATGTAACTATCAATGTCCAAAGGGGAGAAGGAACGGAACAGTATGATGCAGACTGGGTTAAATCCAGGCCTGTTTTGGCAGCACTTGGCTGGTTGCTATTTGTTAATTGGGAGAGAGTTGTGATCTAACAGACAGAGCACTGGACTGGGATTTAGGAAACCTATGTTCTATTCCTGGCTCTGCTGCTAGCCTGCTAGACGACCTTGGGCAAATCATTTCACCTCTCTGGGCCTTAGTTTCCCAACCTGTAAGAATGGGATAATGATATTAACTTCCCTTGCAAAGCGCTTTGAGAGCTACTGAAGGAAACTGCTATATAAGAGTTAGTTTTTTACATCATCATCATCATGATCATAAAACCTGTTTTCTTTTATATGTACTTAACCTTTAAAGATCTAGGAATGTGCTCTCTGCTGGAGGCAGCTGCCATTTTGGTTATGTCTACACTTATAGAGATGTGTAGAAAGCAGATTTTGCATGCCCCCTGGCATGGGTATAAACCGCAGTGTAGACGGTGGGGCACTGCTTAGGTGAGTAAAGATACATCAGAACCTTATGGTATATATCATACACAACTCTCTACTCACCCAAGCAGCGCTGCCCCCTTTTTTTTTTTTTAAGCAGTGTAGTGTCTCTCTGCCTTCCTGTTGACTGAGCTTTTCCCAGCCACAGAGAAAGACTCCAACAGCAGGGAAAGGCTTCACCAAGAGTGAGGCAGTGAGGAAAGATTCCAGCAGCTCCATGCTGCCAGAGCCTTTCCCCCTACCTCTCCCTTGCCAGAACCTTTCCCAGCTGCTTCCCCACTACCAGAGCCTTTTGCTGCCACATGGAGCTACACACCACAGTGTAGACATAGCCTGCTTTTCACTGTGGTATACAGCTACATGCACCCTATGTGCCAGCGCTGCAAGTGTAGACAAAGTCTTTGCATTCAGTTCAAATGGAGCCTGTAACAAAGGAGACACATACTGTGCTTTCTTATGGAACACATTATTGTCTTCACAAATGTGGCTAAAATTCAGAAAAAGAAAGTCACTTAGACTGAAAAATTATGAATGCTATTTATCTCTGGAAAATGTTATTGCCTAAGGATTGGCAAAAGAATAGAAGAGTGGTCTAAAAGAAATAAGCAGAAGATTTTACATATGAGTATTTCTAGTAGGTTTGCTTTAGGGATAAGAAAGGGGTCTGCTCTGGAGCAAACTTTGTGTACAGTACGTTTGGCATTTCCGCTTTCCCAGATCTCTCTCAAGTCTAGATCTCTCACTAGCATATAAAAGTTTTTAGGCCAAAACTTTCAGCTAGTGTAAACCAGCTTTGAAGTGAAAGGAGCAGTATCAATTTACACCTGCTGAGGCTCTGACCCACTGGGTAATCAATCTTTTGTAAAGTTTAATCAACAACTAAATCTCCCCATTCAGTTGGTTTCTGGGATAGTTTGGGCAGTGATCCAGTTAGACATAAAATGAGAAGAAGGTTTTTCATTCAGTGCGTATATATTTAGCAGGAAGATCTGACTCTCTTTCTGCAATGCTGATACAAAAAGTTATCTCCTTGATTTGTCTGAGTGCTCTTTGACTGAAGAGGTATATTTTTCTTAATGAAACTTGCTACTTCTCTCTTTTCCTGCTCTTGCATAAGGGGAGTAGTTCCTTATTATCATGTTCTTGTGGTCATGTCTATTTCCATTTACTACAGCCAGGGAACAAAGTAGTATTTTCACAAGAATATTGGTTTTCCTTGTCAGCTATTAGTTTGCTGATATTTAAGCTGACAACATTAAGATGTCCTGCTATTTATTTAAAGTGGACCTACTGCATTTTTTCCAGTTCACCCTCATTCAGAAAACTATTTAGACTTTCTGCTCAATAGAACAGTTGGTATTTTCATTCACTAAACTTGTCTAAAACAAACCCAAATAGCAGAAAAAAGAAGGATAACTTTGGTTTAGGCCTACTAACAGATAGAAAAATCACTCCTTTGTTAAAGGCACTTAAAGCACTCAAATTAATTTATTAGAGATTTAAATATGAGTATGACATCACCAAAATGGCCCAACCATCCAGTTAGAATGCAGTTTTCTGTATAGAATGATATATAAGATAATAATTCATTTGTTCCATATTTAATTTCCCTGAAAAATAGTGTAGATGTTTATTACTGTACCTTATTATTAAACAAAAGCCAGGTTTCAGGACATCCTCCCAGAGGAGAAGGTGTTGTTGGAGCAAATTCTGAGTGAGTAGAATGGTTGTGCCTTTCACAAATAAAGGCATTTTTAATACCACAGTTTATGTCATTCCAAAAGCCTGGAAATAAGTTAAATAGAGAAAATCACTTTTGGAGATTGACATTTGTAGTATCACCCTCAGAACGGTGAGCCTCTGACATTGTCAGTTAAACAGAATTGAGATTTCTTTGGAGGCTTCATCCCACCCCTATCACAACTCATTCCTTAACATTTATCCAAAAATATTGTCACATTACTCACCAAAATCTTTGTTCATGACCACACAGTTTTCATCATTATTTGCAAAGTTGGGTTCGTTTGGGGCCCAGGCTAGATAGTTCACTGGGGTTCCATCCAGCCAGCTAAAAGAAACAGTATGACAGTAGCTACTGGATATTGAGCCTTATAACTGTTTTAGCATTACAGGAATCATTTGGCAAACAAATTTAAGAGAAATACCATTCGCAATAGTGAGAGTTACATGGTGAAAGCCCTGCGCATCAAGTAGCAGACATAGTCTTTATTCATTATTATTATTATTATTTATTGTTTGTATTACAGTATCACCTATAGGTCACAACCTTGTTGTTGCTCCATTTTACTAGTACAGCCACATATATAGTAAAAGTCAGGCCCTTCCCCAAAAGCTAAGAAAACCTGAAACCTCAAGGTCTCACTAGTGTCCCAGTCATCTCTTTGTTCCCTCAAGATTTTAGTGCTGGGGTGGGAGCATGTCACTGCATGTTTGGTCTTCATTTGTTTTCTTTCTACTTGGCATGCTGATGTGGAAGAATGAACTTATTTCTAGCAGCTCATTTGACCTCCCCTCCTCTTAATGCTCCAGTGAGGGTGAGGGAGCTGGCATTGGCAATGCTGCTCCTCCAGTCCCATCTGCTCCAGAAAACCCTTTCCAAGTACATTTCTAAAACAGTAATGATCCACAGAGAGCTGTCTGGTCCCATCCTGTTCTTGTTTCCTGCTGAATCAATGGGAAAGAATGATGAAATGAAGAGTACAGGTTGACCAGGGTTCGGCAACCTTTCAGAAGTGGTGTGCCGAGTCTTCATTCATTCACTCTAATTTAAGGTTTTGCGTGCCAGTAATACATTTTAACGTTTTTTAGAAGGTCTCTTTCTATAAGTCTACAGGGCCAGCTCCAGGCCCCAGCGCGCCAAGTGCGTGCTTGGGGTGGCATGCCGCGGGGGGCACTCTGCCGGTTGCCGAGAGGGCGGCAGGCGGCTCTGGTGGAGCTCCCGCAGGTGTCCCTGCGAAGGGTCCGCTGATCCCGCGGCTCCAGTGGATCATCTGCAGGCACGCCTGCAGGAGGTCCACCAGAGCCGCGGGACCAGCGGACCCTCCGCAGGGACACCTGTGGGAGGTCCACCAGAGCCGTGGGACCAGCGAGCGGCAGAGCACTCCCTGCGGCATGCTTCCTTGCTTGGGACGGTGAAATGGCTAGAGTCGGCCCTGTAAGTCTATAGTATATAACTAAACTATTGTTGTACGTAAAGTAAATAAAGTTTCTAAAATGTTTAAGAAGTTTTATTTAATATTAATTTAAAATGCAGAGCTCCACGGACCAGTGGCCAGGACCTGGGCAGTGTGAGTGCCACTGAAAATCAGCTTGCGTGCCACCTTTGGCACGCATGCCATAGGTTGCCTACCCCTGATGTAGACAATATGATTGTCCTTTTTGGAAAAAAGGAAACCACACTTCTCACACTAAATATGCCCATAGCAAGGGGCACTAATCCCAAGAATGAAAATCTGCAGAGTGTGGCATCTTTTGGATGAACAACTTTACATAATACAAACAAAACAAATAAACTGGTGAAATTTAACACATAGACTTGACTGGCTCACATTTCCTCCCAAAATTCAGAAATTGAAAAAGAAAAGATTTTGTTTGTATAACACTGGAAAACCATTTTCACACAGACTTTTCTGCTGAAACTAAGTTAGAGTAAATTTTCACAACACAGTTAGCAAACCTGGAAATGGAATACCTAAGAAACTCAAATATAGCAGCGCTAAAGAGCAGTCATTCATTACACATTACACACTTTAAAGTTGCTTCTTTACTTACCTAAATTTTTGATCAAAGCTGACAGTTAGGCCAATGAAATATGAATTCATTCTGTTTTTAGTGTAAATCTAAAACATGAAGAGATTACACTAATTTAAAACAATTTATCTTTTATACTGAGCAGAAAACTAGAAGGGGCTCAGCCACCTTTGCGGTGCTGTTTCCCCCCTTCTTTGGATCCCAGGGGGCACCGAGAACAGATCCAGGATCCATGCTGTGGATAGGAAGTAAAGCCAGGAAGAGAGAGGGTGGGAGGAATGTATAGAATAGGACAGGAATGCACATCATCTCTCTGCTCCTCAGCTCTGCAGAGCTCAGACAGACAAGATAATACAGCCCAGGGCAGTATCTCCCTCTCTACCTCCTCAGCAGCCACATACTTTTTCTCTACTCACCAAAACTAAATAAAATCCTAAAATAAGATTGTGGGCCTGTGCTTTTCTCTGGATCATTGCCTTTATTTTCTCAACTGCTTCGCTGCAGCTCATGCCGGAAGCACTCACATCAACATTAGATGGTGTTTCATTAGGCCATTAAGGCCCTATCCTGCATGCCTGACTCAGTCCAAATTCCCATTATCTTTGGGACTTTTGACCCTCACAAGTGGAACAGCAGCGGAGTTTGGTAATTATTATTTTGCACTGCAATTTGGCTGTTAAGAAGTTAATTTATGTACAAATGTAAACGTAATGAATTAACCATGCTGGTCTATTGTACAATTAACTCCTGATGAGATGTAGTTTGGGTCTGAAGCGACTCTCTGCATTCTCTCCAAAGTTTCGGAAGCAGAGCGTGAGGTGTCTATGATCACTATATTAAACATATTTTTGAATCAATATGCCTGGCTCTTACATATCTCCATAGAAATTTCCTTTCACTTTCACTGTCAATGACAGCAAGATCTGCAAACTTCTTCTTGCAAATATCCCAAGCTTTCTCCATATGGACATTTTCTGTGCTGAAGTAGTACTGCTTGTCTTCATACATAACCCAACCATCATCAGTGACTTTATAATCTGAAAGATAAATAAAGTGACATATGTGTATCTGTACTGCACACGTTCTCATCATACAGTTGTATTTTTTTCTGGCAAGAGGGAAAAATACCTACCAAACTTGGTACTTGGTTCAGGTTTTAATGGTATGCCTGTAAAACAAAATATCAGCATGAGCTATGTTTCAAACACTTATTCATAGAAATTGGTTTTGTGCAGTAGCTAATGACAGTGACTTGCAGGGGAAAAAAGGGAATCAAGCATTATATTATGCACTGCACAGATTTTTGACATGAACTTCACAAGACTAACATAAAATATATTTATCATTTAGAATAATATCATTGAATAGTTACATTTGAAGAAAACACACGTCCATAGAAAATACTGGGTTGCAATAAGTATGCACTCTGTAGAGTACTTTTAAATGTGCTCTAAAATATATTGCCTTAGGTGAAATCCATGGGTTCAGACCCTCAATGTTCCTACTTAGACAGAAATTAATTATTTCATTAACATTCTACGATATGGTAGAGCAAGCCATTGCAGGCCTGTGTCAGCAGTGATGCTGCCATTTACACCAGTGCAAACCAGACACGAGGATTCAAAGCTTGAAATCGATTTTTCAAAAATATTACAAGTAATTCTCCATGTCCTCACTGACTTGTGTTATCCTGATGGTTTCATTTGTGTTAGAAAAATGGAGTTTAAAGAGAAATTTAAAGACAGAGAGGGTAGGCATCTTGCAGATGAGTTCAGGGGAGTCAAACCAAGCAGAGAGGACAGTGTGGAAGAAGCCATGGAGGTGACTGTTTGAGAAAGTAAGAAGGAGGCAGACAAGGTGGGAACACTGGCAGAGTGGGAAGGAAGTGATGCAGGAGGATACATTGTAAGCAGTGCTTAATTTGTAATGAAAGAGGTGTCGGGATTAAGCAGTTTTTTTACATTCATAACTGATGCAGCAAGCCCAGAGGTGCCGGGACTACAAACTGCCAAGCCTAGAGGTGCCAGGGCTCAGTGCAAGCAAACCCCTGGTACAAATTAAGCACTGGTTATAAGGGCTAGATTTACATAGAGCCCCAAAGCCTGGCTCTAACAGAAATTGTAACAGAACAGTTCTAATGCCCTAGTTAGAAAGTGGACAATGAGGAAGAAACCATCCTGTCCCTTGCCCCAGGTCTGGCCCCTTGAAAATTCTTCTTTCTTCAGTATGCCTACTGGGGAAGGGGTTGCACAAAGGCCATTATTTCTGTTGTTGCCTTTCCTCTTTCCTTCTCTGATTTTGTTTGAGGGGAAGATTTTAGGAAACAGTATGAATGAGAAACAGACTTCTGTAGGCTATTGCTTCAATTTGGGATCTAACAGTCAAATAACCTTAAGTTTGCCCTGTAGTGATCGCATACAGTATTGTTTGTGGTCATTGTGATTTATAATTATTTTAAAAGTGATTTATAATTATTTTAGCTTTTTTCATATTTTTCCCCACATGGTGACGTTACAGGGCAGAGTTAAGGTCGTTTAGGTGCCTTAATTGTGCATTTTCCAACCTTATCATATTTGGATTTCTTTTAAGTGTGACCTGAACTCTGAAGTTCCTGGATTTGTAATGCTTGGTTTGAACACAATTACAATATCCCTGAAATCTAATTTCTCTAAATTACTCTAAAATTCTCCTATCCTTAGCTCCATCTTAACCTAATTGGTTTTCTTTGTCTTATTTTTTAAAATTACTCAGAATCTCATACATGAACAGTAACCAAGGTACCCAAAGAGGATGGTTCCATTGAGTTGAACACATGCAGTAGCAGCCTAAAATAATTTTTTCTTGGTTTTAACATTTAAAAGTGATTTGCTAGTGCAAAATAGCCAAAGCCCCTGATTAATTGAGATGAGTTTACATGTGCTTCACGTTGCTAGAGCAGTGCAAAGCAGCTGAAGCATACTGGTGAATTTGGCACTCAGTTTACAACTGACATTGGTTTAGAGCGCTGTGTTACTGAGGACAGCACTGTGTGAAAAGAGAGTGCTGAGTCCCAGAGTTCCAACATCTCTGCCGTTTATGGGCTCTCCCAATCTCTATGTTTCAGTTGCCCTGGCAGTGCTTCAATAGAAATAATAATGGTGATTTTACAAAATATAATATCAATATGCTAGTTTATATACTTTTACAATCCCTTCCCTGTGGAACAGTATGTTAAGACACTGCATAAGCAATATTGTATTGTACAAAAGACAGTCCCTTGGTCACACCGAGGCCAAACAAAAGAGTTAAACATTACAAAATACAGGAACTGATAACAGAACTGCTACCCTCTCTCTGCAGAGACCCAAAAGTGATAGAATACTAATACTTATTCATAACAATGTTTACTTCTTTTCATTCTATTTCTGAAAGGTTGTCCAAGATGAAGATGAACTGATCAGAGCTCCCACCCACAGTTTCTCAAATCCTCCAGACAAGCCTTGTGGAGAACTGATAAACAGATACCAACCAAAACATAGTGTTCAAAATGCTAAAAAGAGGCTGCACAGGATGTGCTTGCTCAGTTGGTACACAGAAGCCAATATTCTGATGACATCCTAGTCATGAGTAATTTACTAGAAAGATAACTTTGATTAATCAAATGAAAATGGTTTTTAACGAGACAGTCCAGTACAATGACAAATGGTTTTTAAAGTGACAGTCCAGTACATCTCCTGGTGTTCCAGGATAGTCTCTCTGTCAGGATGGATCTCAAGGGTTTGGAAGTTTCATTGCCTGGGGCTAGCTGCTGCCATCCCTCACCTCACTCTCAGCCAGTTTTTTGTGTGTCCCTAGCTTTCCTTTTATTTTAGGGGCATGGGTAGTGGGTGCTTTCAAACTTGCCTCAAAGATATTTCTGTACCACAGATGACATTGCCCCTCTCTTCTCGTTCAGACAGGTTCTGGTGCCCATGGCCTCTGCTTATGTACTCAAATACTCAACTAGGGGGAGGGGGCAGAAATTCTACACACAACTTGGGAGGGGAGGGAAGGAAAATTAGGCAGAGGGTCAAAATAAGCTAAATATTTATTTTATTTAGTATTTGTTTCAGTATCAGTCAGTTATTCCTATAACCCTTATTTCTCTGAATCCCTGCACTCCCAGGGAAACAGCACCTTGTGGTACCACTCACTTTTGGGTTTTGCTAGAGTGTGGGTGACATTGGGGCAGCCTGTGAGCCACATGACAAAGTGGGCTTTGGGGTCAATCATGTTGCCACAAGGACCTTTTGTAGATTTTCTGCTGCTGAGAGCCCTGTCCCTTGGACAATGCTAGTATAAGCTAAATCAACCTCTATTTTTAACTCCTTGTCAGAGCGAGTGATTTTTACACCAGTGGTCCATTCACTTTTATTATATTCTCAGACAATATAAAACAGAACTACTTTTGCTCAAGGAAATTGAAGCTATATCCCTCCTGCCTTCTAGCTCTCCTTTGGACAAAACTGATCCAGATAAAGGGAGGAGATGAGAAAGAGAGATACTCCTCTTAAAGAGATAGGCATCCTTGCACTGCAAACCTTTTCAATATAGTGAGCTACAGCCACAGATAAAATACAAGGGACCTTTTTTGACCTTCTGTATTTCTGTATTTAGTTAAGAAATCAGAATTTATGGCCTTGCTCTTTATTTACTGTGTTCCCTTCTGTGCTTTCAAACAAAGAGTGATTCTCAGTGTCCCACCTATTTTTAATTTAGTTAGTCCAACAAACTGACCGTACTTTGTTTATATTGCTCTAATTAAATAGATCAGTATTCCTACCTTTTTTTATTTCACAAATCCAATTAAGTAAATGCTCACAATACAAGTCATTCCACTGCATTTTTGGACTTCCCTGAAATGTTCCACAATGTTCAATTCCTTTGTCATTATTGGGTTCTTCTTCATTCCAGTTTTCATAAATCACCTATGGTGGAAACACAGCTCTATTACTAGTTACTTCTATAGTTGTGAATTGCATTGTCAAAATCCTCAAGGGTTGATCCTTTCAAGTGTTTCATTTCTGAGGCCAGTAGGGGCAAGTGTTGTGGAACCAATAAGCTCAGCCTTTGTACAGAGGGAGATGAGCACCTTGTACTATATGCACACAGATATAGCTGAAAAGGGCAACCCTGATGGGCTGAAGAAATTACATCTACTCCACTTCATCAACTAGTTGATAACTATGACTCAGGGCTGCAATATTGAGGTTGTAAAAGGGTGTAAAATCAGAGGAAGTGTAGTACATCCCTATAGAAGCACTCTATTTTACCTACGTCAAAGTCAGTTTATCATCTCCAGGCTGAGGTCAGGGCCTATTCTCACTTCCATGAGGTGGCAGACTAGTTTTGGTCCAACCTCAGACATGAATAGGCCCTGTTGGAAACAGATTGCTCTGAGGGGTAATGCTGATCTAGTGTCTCAACTGTCTTTGAGCCACATATATCAACCTATTAACGATCAAGGCTCCCTTCTCCCACATCTTCCTTCCAGATTGATATCCATGTCCATATATTATGAAGCAGCAGGGAAGACCACTAGAGCATGGGTGATGGAAGACATTTTCCAGTCTGAATGCATCATGGGATTCAGATTGCATATGCTCCTGTTTTATGGTTGTGTGGCTGGGGTGAAGTGATTCTTTTCCTCCACCATAGCCTCTGCGAAGACTAAACCACTGCACTTGTTGAAAGTTTAGGAGGGAATGGGAAAGGAGTAAGAAAAGGCTCAGAAAAGATTACAAAAAAGATATTATAAAAGCTAGAAAGACAATGATAGTCTAACAACTAATATACTCACTGGAGAACCATCAATCCAGGTATATCCTTCATCAGGATTCAAGTAAATCAAACCCATCCAGAAATGCTGAAAGATAAATCCTTTGTCCCTAAAATATATTATATGATTTGATATGTGGTTGTATATAACAGGACAATGATATAAGCCCTTTATACAAAAGATGTTTTAGAACTTACAACAGTTCAAAAATTTTGAAATCTCTATAAAATTATATCAGAAAAGGAACCTACAAAGGAAGAAAATGTGTTTATATTCATTTGCCTTTCTTCATGATGTACAATGATGTAGGGGTTTTTATAAAAGTGGATGGGTAGGGTTCTGTGGCCTGCTTTGTGCAAGAGGTCAGACTAGATGATCATATTGGTCCCTTCTGACCTACGAGTCTATGAATCTATGAGTCTATGAGTCTATTCCTCTTGGAAAAGTGTTTTCTCCTTGTTTTCTATCATAGACATATTGGCCCATATTCCACTCTGTTTGTGTTACTCCAGTAGGAGAAAAACATGCCCATCTCTCCAGAGGACATAGAACCAGCTCCTACCCTAAACCTGTCACAGTTTCCATGTGAGGCATTCTGGTCTCTGACAATTCTAAGCTGATAGACAATTCCTTGTGAACCATTACCAGCTGGTAGAGTTTAGAATAGCCACTAGCAGCCACCACAGAACTGGCCCAGTGATCAGAGTGTCATAATCAGCTCCTGAGGGTGCTTCCTGTTTACCACACCAAGTAGATCTTGACTGCAGCAGATCATCAGGCCCACGGGGAATACAAATATTTGTCATCCTTGTCTTTGATGGAGAACAACTCGAAGGGCCAGAGAAGTGGGAGGGAGCTATCTCAGCCCTCTATCAAAGTGGTGAGGGGTGCAGGCTTTTCTCGGAGATCTTTTCTCTCAACTATATGTTAGGAGTTTGCATTAAGAGATTTCAACAAAATTTAAAACAAAAATAAAGAATTGTAGAACAATTTAACTAACTAAAAATCTGTTTCTCAATGCTTAGGTTTCACTTTCATGATACTCATTATTATTTCCAGTGCAGTAGCAGATACAGTCCCAGACTGAGATCAAGGCTTCCTTGTGCTCTGTATTGTATAAACACATCACAGGAATGAGTTCCTGACCCAAAAAGCTTATAGCTACACTAAGCCATAGATACTTCCAGGAAAAAAAGGTAGACAAGATCTGACTCTCTAATCTATCTATTGGTAGACAGATGACCAAGCAAAACAAAAATGAAAAAAGCAAATTAAAAAACAAATACATCCTACATATTATTATATATAAAACTAAAATGGACAAAGTGTCAAAAAGTATCTTTCCCACTCTTAAATCACTCTTAAATCTATTGGAAAAATAAGTTTATAGTACACCATCGCCTGGCAATTTAAACAACAAGAAAAAACAAACAAAACCACAATCTTGTATGTGCCAATGACAGCCTTTGATATGAATTCACTGGGAAACACCAGATGTTGAGACTTTGTATCATTCGTATAGAGTTACTTTTCAGAGTACAGCCACACTTAACGTGGCCTAGTTTTGAAAAAAGTTTCACAGCAACCTCAATTTTTGTGGACCCATTTTGGCATCTGCTCATGCTAGCAGTTAAAGGTCTAACTACCTGATTTGTGGGCGCAATCATGCAGTTAGATGCCCAATTTTAGCATTTACATTTGCAAAACAAAACAAAACAAAAAACAAAACCATCCTAACAACCACCATTAACTTTTCATAGTCAGGACATAAAGCTCTTCCAATTGTTAGTAAATTTGATATATTATCATAAATTAACTCTGCATCACTTTTAGAAGTCTCCAACCCACACACAGATTTGCACATCAAGTTCCTGAATTCTGAGATTCCTGTTACAGCCAAATTCCTGGGGTTTATTTTAAATACAATAATTAAAAAATAAGTGGGGTATAATGATAAAGATATAAGGAACAGATATTTACTTGAAATTAACCCTTTCAGGCATGGCTGTGCTCAGCATTGCAATGCATAACTCACCTAAAAGGCAAAGTCTTATTGTCAAAAGGGATTTAGGCACTTAGGAGCCTAAATTCCATTAACTATGCCTAAATCCCATTTGAAAGTGAGATTTAGGTTTCTAAACCCTTTCAGAATGTCATTAAAGTGAAAGAATAAATAATTTTGTAAATACTCACAAAACCATCTGCCATATTAAATGCTTTTCTTCTTTTCTATTGATAGTGATCAAGTGTCCTCCTATTTCTCTACAAAAATCTTCAGCTTCAAACCATGATTTCTTTTGGTTTCCTTCTCTCACAAAAATCTAATGAGGACATATTTCACAATAAGTTACTATATAACAATACCCTCCCTATGTAATAAAATCAAACAACATCCTGTGCAGCTACTTTCTCAGTAGTGGGATTTCATACAATCCAGCTAACCAAATCAAAAGAACACCCAGAAGGAAAATAACACCTGGAATATGGATTATAGAATGCCTAATGCTTAGCGTCCATTGTTTCACTTTGTTTGAGCAAAAGTACAGGGTAGGACTGAGAAGACCCATAGCTGTCACAATACACAGAGAGGGAAAAGGCTAGTTTGTACAATTTAATAGGAGCTCTGACCACTGAAACTGGTGAAGAAAAATAGAGTGATTATATCTAAATATCCAAGGGGTGTGAAAATCAGGAGATTACTGAGAAATGACTGGAGCAAAACCCAAAGTAATGGGCGCGAAAGGGAGATGTGGATGTAGGGCTCAGTCCTGCAAGGTGCTGAGCACTCTGGCCCTGACTTTAAGCACATGCTTAAGTGCTGTGCTGGATTGTGGGCCTGGAATGCTCAGCACCTTGCAGGACTGAGCCCATAATTAAGGTTATTTAAGTCTAGGGGAAGAGGTCTCAGCAGAAGGAAAGTATTTGATCTCATAAATGGTAATCCAAATAAGTAAATAAGAATCTGAGTATGATACATTGTAACAGAATTACATAGTCCCTGAGGAGTAAGAGCTTAACCTCAGCTTTGTTTACTCTTTATGCTTGCCCAGGTATAGAAGGGGAAGAGTGTAAATGAATGCTTGGGAGACAGAGATGGAAGAATGCCTCTGGGAAGCTTTGGCTAGGAAGTCACTGATTCACTTTTGCTTCTGTAAATTACTTTGCTTTCTTGTATATATTATCTTAATATAGTCTTTGTGAGGAATTTTATCTTTTAAGTAAATAGGGAAAGCACTTTTTAAATGTTAATATTCTATTTGCCTAGGTGCCACCAGATGCCAAACGTGAAACTGAGTTTGTTTGCTATCACAGTATGTGCTTTGTGCAAAAAGTTTGGAATTGTGCCAAGTTCCTATGTCTATTCATGGAAAATGTTATCTTAACACTGTTGCCAACCCTCATGATTTTATCGTGAGTTCCATACAGTTCGATTAGCTGAGAATCTCAGCTTTCATTTAAAAAGAGAAAAGTATGTTTCAAGCCCTCATAGTTGAGAGGAAAAGATTGAAAACAATGTAAAAAAGAATCCAATTTTTTTTTTAAAAAAAAAATCTCATGATTTTAAGCCAATATCATGATTTCGTGGAACCCCGACTCATAATTTTCCAATACTTGGTATTGACAATAGAGTTGTGAGATGGAATCTCTAAAAGGTGTGCATTTCGCTACACAATGCAGGTTAGGGAACAACTGAGAGCATATTTTAACTTTCAGTGCATGGGATGGACAGAGTGTAGTGAATGAGGCAGGAAAGTTTAGCACTTACTTTGAAGCATGAGCTAATAAAATTGCTTGAATCCCAGCCTTCAGGGCACACGGGGGCAAGAGTTGTTAGTGGAATCAGAGGATGCGTCACGCCCTCAGCCCACTGTTTGCAGAGAAATTTGGCTGTCTTCTCACAACTAAGAACATCCCATAATCCAGCTTCAATTCCAGTTCCCATGGCAACACAGCCTGATTTTCCTCCTTGATGAAAGAAATTTTAAAAACCTAATTGAAAATTACATATTTCTCTCAAAGAAATTAAACTTCTGTTTCCGTTCCTATTTGGGTTTGTTTTTCATAAGCCAAAGGATGGAAATTGTAATGCAGGTGCAAAGTCACTTGGGTCCAGATTTTTTAAGATATATAGGCATTGCTGTGCTCAGCATTGCAATGCATAACTCACCTAGAAGGCAAAGTCTTATTGTCAAAAGGGATTTAGCACTTAGGAGCCTAAATTCCATTAATTGTGCCTAAATCCCATTTGAAACTAAGATTTGGGCTTCTAATTGGTTAGGTGTTGCAACATTGAATGCAACAATGCCTACATACGTTTAAAAACCTGGGTCTTGGTTCCATGTGTCACAGGAATACACAGAACAGTAGCACAGGCACGTTAACAAATCCCATGAGCTCATCTCTGCCAAATGGTGAGAAAACTCACAAAAGGTGAACACTGATAGTCACTTTTTCCCACTCTAGTGTGACCATTTTTAATCTAATAATCTATATATTTGCCGTTATTTCATTTCTCGACTACGCACCCTATAGGTCTAATTTTTGGCCACTTATGTCTAGCGCTAATTTTCCCCAGTGTGATGAACTACGTCAACCATTAATGCTATGATAAAGTCCTGAAAACGCTGAGGCCCCTTCAGCCCCTGCTTAGCATTGTCTCTAGACCTTCAGAGCCCCTGCTTTCACAACTACACAAGATGGAGAGTAGCAGCCTGCTAATCTTAATGTGGCTAGCCTGCTCCTTACTCCTCCCTTATTCCCCTGCAAGAATACAGAAGAGGGCCTATGGCTGAAACCTGTCTAATCCACCAGAGGACGGAGAGTGGAAATTCATGGGAATTTCAATATCCAGTCTTAACACATACTAAAACCACAGACAGCGCATATCGCACAGCACTGCAGTGCATACCAGGCATTGCTGAATTCCAATGAGTGAAGAGAACTGTTTCACCATCGGTCCACTTGAAAGTCCGTTGTTTCTCTACATCTGAAAGACCGATCCAGAAATATTTTTCAGGCCTTAGCCCAATCAGACTAATCAGATAGGCTTGTTCATTTCTGTTAAGGAAAATAATGTTTCAAAACTAAGATTTAATCATGGCTTTTCTCTTTAATGAAATCATTCAGAACGGAAAACTTGATAAAAGAATTAAAAGATGATAAAATGGTTGGTTTAAATCTATTAATTTATACTTTGAACAAATTCAGCTGCTGACACCAGAAAGGAAGCATGATAATTATGGCCTATTAATAATTTGGAATGATTCCTTCTCCTCCTGCACAATATAAGACATTATACATTTGTCAGAGAGTTGGAAGGGAGAAAGCAGAGGCATATCCTAGTATGGTCATGATGGAGCGGCTGTCTATTAGTTCCTTATGTGTTGCATTTTGTTTTGTTGTTTAAATTTGGGGCTACCACTGCCTTAGGAAACAGACGGCCATATGCTGAGAGAGATTTCCCAACCTTTATCCTCTGATTTTTAATAAAGGAATGTGATGGGCTGGACTATGTCCAGAGGTCCTGCTTCAGAAAAGAGAAGAGGAGGAGCGCTCCAGGTGGCCTAGAACGGCTATAGGGGAAGCAGCCAATCCGAGGGGCTGATGGAGCACCGTATAAAAAGAGGAGCAGAGACAAAGCAGTCAGTTGCTGCCTGGAACTGGAAGAGAGAGAACCAGGTTTGTGGCCAGCTGAAAGAACAGCGGACCACAGACAGCTCAGTAAGGGCAGGGCTGAGCCCACGGAGGGCTGCTGAAGACCAGGGGAGCTAAGAAGGAACTCCTGGATGGCTGAGGGGACCAAGCGAGGACTGAGCCCAAAACCTAACTAGACCAAGCAAGGGTACCAAAATTGGCCCTGTTGATCTAGTTAAAGACTAAGCGGAGTCGGGGTGAGGTTGCTGCCGAAAAGGACATATCAATGGAGGGTACCTTGCTGGGCCATGTTGAACTGGTATAGAGGGCAAAGTCTCCAGGGAGGAAGCTGTGGTGGAAAGTAAACACTGTATACTCCAGAAGGGTTTGTTCGTGCTGTTCCACATATAGACAGTGTGTGAGATTTGGCCAGAGGGCTGAGTCACTGAAGACCCTCCAAAGAAACCACTGGCCAGGGGGGTTGCTTGTGAGAGGTGGGTGCCACCTCATTCCAAGAACTAAGAAACAGCAGGCTCACACCTGACCACAAGGGGGCACTCAGGAGACGTGGGTGCTGACTCTTTTACAAGGAACTATTACTAAAAAATATTTTCCCCCTGATATTTTTGCTCAAATATTTCACCTCAAGGTTATATAAACTAATTAAACTAATAGTTTAAAGAAAGATTTACAACTATTACAATCCGTCAATTAAAATTAAAATGATAAACCATTAAAAGTCATTCAAATCCATCAATTGTTAATTTAAATCATTAGAATTGTCAATTATGACACAACGTACAGCACGCAAGGTGTTCCACATTTTGGTCATTTGTCACACATTCTGATGGCTCATGTCACACACTGACAGTTTTGAATACTGAAAGACGTGTGCACTACATTTCCCTCACAAGTCAAATCTGGACCAAGAAGCATAGTTTACATATGCTTTGATTGAGCAGTGAGAAGAGATGACAGAAAGAAAACCTGGAAACAAATAAGAAAACATTATTTGAAAATCCTGAATAAGAGTAAGGAAGGATTTCTGAAATGATAGAGCATCCAAAGAAGTATGGAGATGCACAGAAGTAGATGCATGCATGAAAGCAACATGAAAGAATGGTCAAACCAAATTTAAACCACTGTATTCATCTCAATAAACCAAATCAAAATATAAACTTGAAAGTTAAAATCCAATCCCAGAAGTGTCTCTTCTTTCCAAATGAGGTCATAATAGAGCTGTAGGATACGGTTAATATCAGAAACAGAAGCAGAAACAGAACATCAAAAGTCAGAATAAGACCTGGAAGGAAAAAGAAGCAAATGAATAAATAATAAAGCCTTCCTATAACCAGGAAACGGAGAATAGCATAAAAGACTCCATTTAGCCCATGAGGAACCATCTCTGCAAATCTAATTTTACCTGGGAAGCACTCGGATAGTACCACAATAGAAACTATAGAAAACCTCAAGGCACACAGGCATTCATTTTTTCTGTATAGACCCTTTGTATTTGGCTCAGCACTAGAAAAGTTCTCGAGTATTTTAAAATTTAAAACCATCAACACTTTTTCCATCATTAGCACAAATTTAAAAGTAGAAAAAAAATATTTTTCATACCTGTCTTCCACAGTAGCTAGGTAACCATTGCTCCTTTCACATGTCTTATTTGCTTCTGAGAATGTTACAAATGTATGTCCAACCAAATAACAGTGTAAACCATGTCTTTTCCAGCCCTGTGACATACATGATGCAAACAGATGAGTTCTTGACAGATTAACATATTGATTCTGTTCTGCTCTTTCACATTTGATGAGCTCAGTTAAGAAAATAGAACAGATTGTGATCACCATACATAGGCAGGGCTGTTATTTAACAAAAGGAAGCTCCCTGCCTCCACAGAGATCAGTACTGTTGTTACTCAGGGGATGATGCTAGGAGGTCTGCCGGGACAGCTCACACCTGACCCATCTTTTCCTCCTCTTATGTTGGTATGATTTTCCTGGAGTGGAAGATTATCTTTCCTGATCAGAATGGCCTTACACTGATTTTCAGGCTTGGTTACACACACCCCAGAAGAACAAAACACTGAGGCCTGGTCTACACTACGCGTTTAAACCCTAATCCGACATGACAATACCGATTTCAGCGCTACTCCTCTTGTCGGGAAGGAGTACAGAAACTGGTTTAAAGAGCCCTTTATATCGATATTAAGGGCCTCATTATGTGGACGGGTGAAGGGTTAAATCGGTTTAACGCTGTTTGCCCAGCGTGGAGCTCTGATCAGCACGGGTGGCCATGCAGTCCCAAATCCAAAAAGAGCTCCAGCATGGACAGTACAGGAGTTACTGGATCTGATCGCTGTATGGGGAGACAAATCTGTTCTATCAAAGCTCCGTTACAGAAGACGAAATGCAAAAGCATTTGAAAAAAATCTCCAGGCTATGATACAGAGTCCACAGCACAGTGCTGTGTGATGAGCTTAATGGAAAGCCAAAGAATCAAATGGATGCTCATGGAGGGAAGGGGGACTGAGGACTCCAGCTATCCCACAGTCCCCGCAGTCTCCAAAAAGTATTTGCATTCTTGGCTGAGCTCCAATGCCTGTAGGGTCAAACACATTGTCCGGGGTGGTTCAGGTATATCTCGTCAATTTACCCCCCTCCCACCCCGTGAAAGAAAGGGAAAAAAATTGTTTTGACTTTTTTCAATGTCACCGTATGTCTACTGCATGCTGCTGGTAGACTGCGCACAATGTGCTGCGGCATGAACAGCAGCATCCCCTCCCTCCCTTCCCCTGGTGGCAGACGGTACAGTGAAAAGGACTGATAGCCATGTCTCGTCATCATCCATGAGTGCTCCTGGCTGGCCTCAGGTGAGGTCGGCCGAAGGCGCCTGGGTAAAATAGGAATGACTCCCGGTCATTCCGGCAGATGTACAGAACGGCTGGTAACCGTTCTTCATCATAGCAACTGGGGGCTGAGCTCCATCAGCCCCCCCCTTTCATGTCTAAAGAAAAGATTCTGTACTGCCTGGACTATCATAGCAGTGGGGTGCTGGCTCCTCTCCTCCCACAGTTTAATGTCCTGCCTGGACTATCATAGCAGCTGGAGGCTGCCTCCCCCTCATTTTATCTCACTAAAAACTCAGTGTTTCTTATTCCTGCATTCTTTATTACTTCATCACACAAATGGGGGACACTGCCACGGTAGCCCAGGAAGGGTTGGGGAGGAGGGAAGCAACGGTGGGGTTGTTGCAGGGGCACCCCTAGAATGTCATGCAGCTCATCATTTCTGCAGGATCTGACACGGAGCAGCTGTGCTCTCTGGTTCTCTGATACACTGGTTCTCTAGTACACTTGTCCCATATTCTAGGCAGGACTGACTCTTTTTAGATAAAACATAAACGAGGGAATGACCCGGGAGTCATTCCCATTTTTGTCTTTGGCAGCCCCCTGGCCAACCTCAGCGAAGGTCAGCCAGGAGCACCCATAACAGCAGCAGATGGTAAAGAACGACTGATAACCGTTATCTCATTGCCAATTTACAATGGCACAGCAGACGGTTATAGAACGACTGGTAACCGTCTCTGCTACCTTGCAAAGGCAAATGAATGCTGCTGTGTAGCACTGCAGTACCCTCTGTCAGCATCATCCAGTACACATACGTGACAGTGACAAAAGGCAAAATGGGCTCCATGGTTGCCATGCTATGGCGTCTGCCAGGGCAATCCAGGGAAAAAGGGCGCGAAATGATTGTCTGCCGTTGCTTTCACAGAGGAAGGAATGACTGACGACATTTACCCAGCATCACCCGCTACACTGTTTTTGCCTCATCATGCATTGGGATCTCAACCCCAGAATTCCAATGGGCGGGGAAGACTGCGGGAACTATGGGATAGCTACGGGATAGCTACCCACAATGCAACGCTCCAGAAATCGACGTTAGCCTCAGTACATGGACACACACTGCCAAATTACTGTGCTTTGTGTGGCCGCCTGCACTCGACTTTATACAATCTGTTTTACAAAACCTGTTTATGTAAAATAGGAATAATCTTGTAGTGCAGATGTACCCTGACTTTGCTCAGCTCAGAGGGAAATTATGTCTATGTAGCTCATGAATTGTGGCCTCTAAAACCCTGAAATACAAAAATGATTTAAATTATTCAAATATAACCAGAGCTACCAATATCTGACTATGCTGGCTCTTCAGAATTCAAAGAAGAACCTCTTGTGATCCAGCTTAGGCTTGTTCCTCCTGAGTCTACTACAGAGGCTTACCCCAAACCAGCATAGAGTAAACAAGTGGATTTCTGGGCAGATGAGACTTGCTAAGTTTGCTGACTAGGAACAACATCACCTGCTGGGGATGTTCAAAGTCCAGCCAGCCAGCCCACAAGTAAGGAATCTGAACCAGACAGTTGGGAAGGGAGATTCTTCTCTGCTTTGAATTGGTTTCCTTTTCTTATTAGTTGTTGATGCTAAAGACTATGAAGAGACAGAAAGGCCTGAGACAGACTTGAGACAGAAAGGCCCGTGGTGGGTGCTATGTTTGTTATTTCATTGGGTTAAGAGCCTTAAATAAACAGAGGATGTTGTGAAGACTTTTTGTTAACCAAAATGGTTTATGTATATCTATTACTGAGAAGGAAACTGGACTCCATTATAAAGAAGAGGGAGGAGATGGAAGCATTCAGATAAATGAAAAATGAATTCAGAGTAGATTTGCATCTGAAAAAAAATGAAAAAAACTGTACATACATGAGCAGCTTGCTAAGGGAAAAAAACACCAGGCTCCTTTAAAAGTAGTTACTAAACAGAGGGAAGAGACAAAGTACTTTAAAGAGCATGAAATCCAATAGGTTAAATGACCTTTATAGATCCCCATATAATCAATTTCACACTTACTCTCTGGCAGCCTGGATCGATGCTCCCCACTTCCCTGGGAGCTTGTGGTAAAGGTGTCCTTTTGCAGATATAACCAAGTTTCTTTTCACAAACATTAGCTGCCCAATATCCATCCTGAACATGATGGGAGAGAGAAAAGAATGTCCAGGAAGAAGGATGCATAATCTTTAGAAAACTGCTAACTTCCTTGCTCATGCTCATTTTTAATCTGTTGCATGAATTGGTTGATAAGTATAGATTGCATCAAAAAGTAATGTGCCAGATTCATCACAGTGTTACTCCAGTTCTACACTACTGTAACTCCAGTGAGAGGAGTAGAACTAGAGTAATGCAGGCTTGATCATGTTCCCATAAGTATGACGATGTCACACTTATGAGTAGGAGACTCGTTGAAAGCCAGTGAATTTTGTGAGGGAGAATGTGAAAAACACACTAAAATAAATCATGTCCCACAAAATGTTAATTAATTTTGATGTTAGACATTTCTCTTTAATTATTTATTATATTATTTTGTAATGAACTAGATGAACTTTCCTGTGGCATGTTTTGTAAAAAAGACCTAAGAGTTATCTGCCATTAGTTCTTTGCTGAGAAACAGTCAACATGAAATGATTTTTGTTTTTATTTATGGTGGTTTTGGGTGTCTTGTTACTTCCATTTATTTATTTTTAACAAATCTAGCTACGTTTCCATACTGCCCAGCATGAATGAGGAATCTGGGAGGACCAAGAAGTAGATGAAGCCATAGCTCCCTCCTCCCTCAGGAGAGCTAGTCAGGCTCAAGCAAGGAGAGTAAGCAGCAACCTGAGCAAGAGGGAAAGAGGAGAGGATTGAGGGCTGAGTTACAGTTCCTTCCCTGTGTGCATGTACATGCTGCCTTTTACACAGGCTGAACCTAGATGCTCAGTTTAGCCCTAAATGACATGCACAGTGTCGTACAATGAGTTAGGGTCAGAACCAGGATTAAAACGGAGATGCCCTGATCCATGCTTAATCCATTAGACCACAGTGCCCACTATGTAAACTACCTAATTTCTCTGTTCTTCAGTAGCTCTGTTCTTCCCCGCATTTAATGGTGGGAGAACACTGACATTTACCATTGAAGGAAACGAAAAATATCCTGGGCCAAGCTGGTAATGACACTTAAATTGCCTAATACTTCTCATTATAAGACCCTGCTTTCATTTGCTTATAATTTGCCAAATTTTAAGCATTTGAGATTAAATTTTCCCCAAAGCTGAACTTTTCTTTGGAAAGTTTCAACAAAAACAGTTCAGCCACGTTTCAGAAAAAGACATTGTTTTGCCCATGTTAAAAAAAATTATTATAATCATTTACTCCAAAAACTTCATGCTTTGGAGCAGCAGTGTTGCCAACCTGAGATGCTCAGTAATCACGAATGAGGCACTTAAAATTATGAAAGTGGCTTAAAAATCATGAGATTTTTTTAAAATAGTGAGTATTGGGCTCTTTTTATTGGCCTGTTGGTTTCATTATGGTTTAATGTCTTTGTGTTATCAAGCTTTTCTCTGAAACCAGGAGAGCTAGAATCATAGTATGTGTGTTGGGAGGAGGGAGTTAAACCAAAACTGCGATTTTAATATAATTTTTTAATCTCAGAAGCTGGAGCTGTAAGAAAAACACCAAATATAGCAAGATTTGTGATAAAAATCACAAGAATTGGTAACACTGGGGCAGGGACTTGTAATTTGGCAGGGGGATGCCCTGGTGTCAGGGTTGTGCCTTTTGCCATCCCCATGAAAGTCCACCAAATTTGGCCAGGTTATAAACGTCAGGAAACATCAGACTTGTTAAAATTTGGCAGTTATTTTCTGCAAAGTTCCCATTTGACTGGCCAGGCTCCTGCCAGGGGCTGCATGGAGTGAGTGGAATGGAGAGGGTGAGTAGTGGTATGGGACAGAGACAAGCTGTGTGCAAGGGATAGACAGGTTTTGGAGCACACAGGAGCAGAGACAGACTGCAAGAGGCAGAGATAGGTTATGAGGGTACATGCTAGGGCAGGGGTTCTTACAACAAATTTTTTGGTGGCCTCAGAATCAGGCCACCAACTCTTGCTGGTGGCTGCTCTGACAATTTTTCCTAAAATACTTATATTAATTTTAGGAAAAACAAATAAATATGTACATATACATGTCCAAATCATTGTAATTTAGGTATTTATTTATTTGCAGGCTCAATAATAAAAATAATGTACAGTTGTCTCTATTCCTTACTGGACCTAAACAGAATAGAAACACAAATAAGGTGCTTTGAATGTTCTTGTCTTTTTCCTTGTTTCTTTGTTTGTTTCTTTAAAAAAAAAAGACTTGCTAGCTATAAGTAAGTATGATGTGAAAAGTGATATTTTTTGTTTGTTAATATCACTTTTCACAGCAGACCTACTCGGCCCTGGCAAGCTCAGAGACAAATTAAGCCCCGGATGGGTACAGAGGCAGTGGGATCATGGGTGATGGGGCACTGTGGAAGGCAGCAGGGACCAGAAGTGATGATGGGAGTGAGCCTGGGCCAGAGCCCACCGTCACACAGCCAGGGAACAGAGCCCAAAGCCCTGTGGCTGGAGCCTGCCACTTGCCACCCTAGTGCTGAAGCCCAACCATACCGCCCCCAGGAAGGTAGGGAACTGACTATCTGTCTGCTCCTGCAGCTTGTATCTCCTCAGAGGGGGGTGGAGTGCAACCACTGCTGGTGGCGCCTGGGGAGGGGTCACTGTTTTCCCCTCTCCCCCTCACCCCCATATCATTGCCCAGGAAACTGTGGCCACAAGAATAGCCCCTGGTGGCTGCATACAGTCATGGTGGCCACATTTGAGAAACACTGTGCTCGGGACAGGGGTAAAAGGTTGGTAGAGGGGAAGGAGGTAGAGGAAATTAGGGTTTGTAACTATGAGAGAACACTCCCTTCTAGAACTCTCCAGGAATCCAGAGTTTCAACATCCCTCTGCTGTCAGCAACAAATATGTGTCTCATACCCGTCCTCTGGCTTGTCCACATAGAGGACAACAGCCTGCTACTACTACCAGTTACTTGGTAAGCTCAACGGATTGAGACCCGGGCTCTAGAACTAGAGGTTCCAATCCTGCTCATGACCCATTTGTGGGGAGAGGGAGGGTGAATAATATTCCACATCATAAAATGTATGTCTTTTCAGTGTTTGGCTTTTTAAAACCTAGGACATTGTACACAAAAAAGCAAAGCAAAACAAACAAAAAACCTCACGTTAAAAGGTATTTACAGTTGTAAAAGCAGTCAGTCAGAAGTAATATAGGATTTAAGATGTCCACAGCCTTAAGAAGGTATATATATATCTTAGGTTTACAGATAGGGAAACAAACTCAGAAGCTGAGTCACTTCCCTGAAGTATGGTCTAGTGGATTAGAAAACTGAGTATGCAACAGCCACTTATAATAACAACAAATAAATCACTGTGAGTCACTAAAACCAAAGGCACCACTTGCTGCTATGACCATAATAACAAAACAATTTTGGAATTTCTGGGAGGAGTTTTTAGGAGATATGAAATGCTAAAAGACATTAGGAAATATTACTCCTTCACTTTTGATCTCAGACATCTTATAAATGACCTGTCTGATTAGTCAGGCTGAGATCTGGCACGTAAAATTTCAAGTGGTTTCATGTGTTTTTGGTAAGGTTATGGAGAAGAGAGGTATGTGAATGTTTCAGAATCAGGCTTATAATGAATGTCATTTTAAGCCTGAACTATGTATTGATTAGCATCAATAAAAGGCATAAATTCTTAACAGTGAGAGTAAATTAACTCTTGGAACAATTTACCCAGGGTCATGGTGAATTCTCCAGCAGTCACGTTTTTAAATCAATATTCAATATTTTTCTAAAAGAGCTGCTCTAGAATTATTTAGGGAAAGTTCTATGGCTTGTGTTATACAGGAGGTCAGACTAGATGATCACAGCTGTCCTTTCTGGCTTTCAAATCTACAGATCTATGAAAAATAATTGGATTATTTTACCTGTCCCTTCATAACAACACAATCTTCTTGTCTCTTTACATAACTGGGTTGATCGCGTAACCATTTAATATATGTCACAGGAGTCCCATCACTCCATTCAAAATACATTTGAATCTTAAGGGCATTCAGTCCAATCCACAGCTCTTCTGTTGGCTCTAACATAAAAGCAGTTGGTGTGTTAATGATGTTTTTACTGGTAACAGAGTACATTTCCGTGTCTGGAATGAGATTTCAGTCATGGATGTTGGGATATAGCACTAAGAGTTATGGTAAGTCTTTCTCCTTCAGCAAAAAATGCAGGTTGCTCCTTCACATCCCTCTCTGCTGTGAGGGGTAAGCTGGCCTACATTTTAACATGGCTAAGTCTTCGACTCACTCAAAAAATCTTGCCTTTAGTAAAGAGACATACGCTCTTTGCAAATGGCAGAGGAGGGATACAAACAATTTTTGACAATCTTTTGATAACTTAAAACAATAAAATAAAGACAGGAATATGCTGGTTTGTGCCTGGTTCTGTCTTCTGTCAGTAGTGGCCTTAGGGGTACTGGGATTGAGCAATAGCATCCCTCTTAACAACAGAGGGCTGCCATTGACAGGAAAACTGCAGAACCAGATCAGCTATCCTACAATTCAGCGCTGGTTGTGGTGATTGGCCTAGCACATATTTGATGAAGTTTTATGTACCCTGTTCACCTTTTTGACTTCTCTTCATAAAAAAATACATTTTCCCAAATGTTGACAGCCCAAAAACTCTTTGGAGACACTTCAGCATGACTGTCTCCTGCAGGCCATGAAACAAACAGGAGGAGGAACTTGGTGGTTTCTTAGAGAAAGAGGAAGCTGAAATAACTTATGCTGACACCAACCACAATAGCCCATATTTTGTTTGTACAAAGTAGCAGAGTTGTTTTTTCCTAACTGTTCTTCACTAGGGCCCCAATGCAACAAAGTATTTAAGCACACGCTCAACTTTAAGCATGAGTAGTTCCGTCAATTTTAATGGGACTCCTCCAGTGCTTAAAGTTAAGCACATGCTCAAATGTTGGCTTGAGGCCGAGCTGAGAAGACCTTCGTCACTGCAGAACTCATCAGGCTCCAGTGCATGGGACTGGGGTTGGAGGCACAAGAGTCACCCCCGTTATGTACTAAGGAAGCAGGTTGGCACACACAAGCTGGGGTTCAGGGGCTATAGAATTTTTCCTTTCCTACTGTACAAGTTTTTTAATACTTAGATTTTTACTTCATAAGTAAACAAAAATATTCTTCTGTGTTTATGTAAAAAACACCCATTAAGTCTGATCTATTCTTTGGCTATAAATGTCAGCAGTAGTGTTCAAAATAAAAACCAGCTAATTGTTCATTATAAATACTGCAGACAAAACAGTTGCCTGTAGAAATACTTACGGTAGCCAAGTTGAGAAACAATAAAGCTGTTCTCTGCAATATTATGCATACTCGCCAAATTTCCATCTTGGTTCTTACATGAAGTCAAAGCTTCTTTCCATACCTTGGGCTCTCTGTGAATCATGTAACAGTGACCTGAGTATGGCAGCCAACCATCTGGGCATTTAATAGGCCCCAAGGGATCTAAAATAAAAATAAAAATGTTTTAGAGCAATGTAAAAAGGAACAACATAAATGAGACTGGCAGTATTTTCTGTTATTGTGCATAAAATACAGGAGATCTAGCTGAATATAGGTGAAATTTGAGGTCAGAAATTCAAGAACATTCTAGTAAGAATTGAAATATGACTAATTTTAAATATGTTAAATGTGAATATAAATAAAATGTGTTTCTTTATCATTTAAACATCTAAATATCATAAAATACTCACACTTGGACAGAGTTACCCAGACTTGTCATACAGGGCAGCTCCCTAGAAATTTCAGGTATTGACACTCATGGTCTAAATCTCTAGTAACTGCTTATCAGTAACAGAAATAATTTTGAAAACTATTGCAACTAATTGTCTGATCTTTAAATTGTCACCTTTTTACACTGGGCCACTTAGGTGACTAAATACAGGTTTCAGACCCTAATTTTTGCTCCCCTTTTTAAAAAATCTTGACCTGTTTCTTTTTCATGTTATTATTGTCTGTTAAAAAATTCTGAAATAAAATCTCTCTCTAATTTAATAAGTTTGTCACTGAGCATTTACAGCAGCTTTTAAAGCATCCCTGGGAAACAGCCTGTTGAAGATCGTTTCTAGGTATAGCATGTGACTGCTACTAACTTGTCATTTCTATGCTTTAGGTCAAAGGCAGCCTGCAGTCTAAATGTAGTCCAAGGAAATGTAAAATGTAGCCCATGGCTGCTTTTTAATACAGAGATGTGGATAATGAAAACTAGTGCTCCTGCTGTCCTGCTCAGATGGACATGAAGCGTTACATGCTGTAGTCATCACAGACTGACTCTTTGCATTAAAGGTTAGGGTGGCTGTGGTGTGTGCCTGTTATGCAATTAGGGACATGAAATTACAATTATGGTTTATGCAAATTCGATCCTGGGCTCCTGTCAAATTGCCAATATGGCTTTTAGTTATGTAAAATTGAGCCACCTGCTTTAGATGAATGGAATAATGGAATTCTTTCCAGAGTGGTTAATATAGGATAAGGGTAGAATAACGGCCTTTTGTACCAAGCAGTATAGAAAATTGTGTGTCCCCACCTGCTTGTGCACAAAGGCATGCACATACACACACGGGTGTTTTTAAAGTATTATTCTTGGCTAAAAAAATAACTTCTACTGCAATTTCATGGTGATCAAAATGCATCTCCTTTTTATCTCCTTTTGCACATCTTTGCAGGCTGCAGTTTCTACCAAAAACAAAACAAAACAACAAATCACCTTATATTAAATTGACACACTTACCTAAAGGCATATTGAGAGACTCTAAAGTGGAGTTTCCTCTTTTACAAATGTAGCCACGTTTCTGATTACATGCCTGGTTTTCCCATTTAGAAGCTCTTCTGGGATTCAGCATGGCACAGAGTTTACCAGGAGCTGGAACGGGGCTTCCTTTGACAAACATATAAAACAGAATCTCCATGTAATCACTGCAAAAAATCATGTCACCAATTGAAGGAACAATTTTTTGGTGATCTTTCTTGACTTTATGATTGTTAAATTGACTAGATGTAGAGTGCTATCTGCTGCACAGATGAATCAAACTGAAAAAAGTTAATAGATTCTGAGGCCAGAAGGGTACCTTGGGATCATCTAGCCTGACCTCCTGTATAACACGGCCACAGAACTTCCCCAAAATAATTCCTAGAGCAGAGCTTGTAGAAAAACAGCCAATCCTGATTTTAAAAATTTCAGTGATGGAGAATCTATCATCACTCTTGGTAAACTGTTCCAATAGTTAATTTTTCTCATTATTAAACATTTACTCCTTATTTCCAGTCTGAATTTGTCTGGCTTCAACTTCCAGCCACGGGATTGTGTTGTACCTTTCTCTGCTAGACTGAAGAGCTCATTATTAAATGTTTGTTCCCCAGGTAGATACATACAGACAGTCATCCCATAGCTTTCTCTTAGGTAAGCTAAACAGAGTGAGTTCCTTGAATCTATCATTATAAGGCATATTTTCTAATCCTTTAATCATTCTCACGGATCTTTTCTGAACCCCATCCTATTTATCAACATCATTTTTGAATTGCAGGTACCAGGACTGGACACAGTATTCCTGCAAAATTCAAAGGTAAAATATAAAATAGCCTCTGTTCCAAGTCAAGATTCCCATTTATTCATTATAGAGGTGGGGTCGCCCCCAAGTATCGTGTCCAGCTTTTTGTAGAAATGGCAGGTTGTGGGGGCAGTACCAGAGCAGTGGTTTGCCTCCCACACTTTGTGGTAGGCATTCCGCAGCTCCTTCACTTTAACCTTGCACTGCAGTGCGTCCTGGTCATGGCACCTTTCTCTCATGACCCTTGATATCTGCCCATAGGTATCATAATTCCTACAGTTGGAGCACAGCTGGGACTAGACATCTTCCTTCCCCACCCCTAAACACTAATGAGGTCTAGCACCTCACCATTGTTCCATACTGGGGATCGCCTGGCACATGGAGGCATGGTCACCCGTAAAGATGTGCTGAGAGCACTCCACGTCTTGATAAGCAAACAGGAAGGAGAATTTCAAAATTCCCAGAGAGTTTGAAGGGCAGGTCTGACGGTTGGTCACCTGAAGGCAGGGCAGCAGAATTCAAAATGATGACCAGAGTGGCTAGCACAGGCATTGTGGGACACTTCTGGAGGCCGATCAGAGCACATTAACAGACCAGGGTGTCCACGCTGGCACTGCGGCACTCCAGCTGTGGAGCAACAAGCTTTATGCTTTTCATGGAGGTGGCTTACCAGATAATGAGGTTAGTTCAATCAGGGAGGATGAGGTCCTCTTCTAGCAGTTGAGGTGTGAAAACCAAGGGAGGAGAAACTGGTTTTGTAGTTGGCAAGCCATTCACAGTCTCTGTTTAATCCTGAGCTGATGGTGTCAATTTGCAGATGAACTGAAGCTCAGCAGTTTCTCTTTTAAGTCTGGTCCTAGAAAGTTTTTTGCGGAGAGTGGATGGCCACTCTTGAAGTCTGCTATTAGAGTGTGGCCAGGGAGGTTGAAGCGTTCTCCTACAGGTTTTTGTGTATTGCCATTACGCAATATACGATTTGATGTCCATTTACAAAAACCCTCAGTAGTTCTCATTATCTCTAGCTTGCTTTGCTTATATATACCTGCCCCTGGAAATTTCCACTACATGCATCTGACGAAGTGGGGTATTCACCCACGAAAGCTCATGCTCCAAAACGTCTGTTAGTCTAAGAGGTGCCACAGGAGTCTACGTACCGTCTGCTGCTGTCCTCGCGGTGCCCGGTTGGCTCTATTGAGGGTCGGGTCGGCAGCGCATGGCACAAAACAATGGGAATGACTCCCCAGGTCATTCTCTTTTTTAAGTTTTGTCTAATGGAGAGTCAGTCCTGCCTAGAATATCAGGCAAGCCTACTAAAGAACCAGAGAGGCAAACAGCCTCTCTGGGTCAGAGCCCCAGACATCCTGCAGAAATGATGAGCTGCATGCCATTCTAGGGGGTGCCCCTGCAACAATCCCACCCATTGCTTCCCTCCTCCCCCACCCCTCCTGGGCTACTGTGGCAGTTATCCCCATTTGTGTGATGAAGTAATAAAGAATGCATGAATAAGAAACAACACTGACTTTATTGCCTCTGCAAGCAAAGATCAAAGGTCGGGGGGATGGGAAGGCAGCCTCCAGCTGCTATGATATTCCAGGCAGGAGTGAATCTCCATTAGACAAAGCTTAAAGAAGAGAATGACCTGGAGTCATTCACATTTTTGCCCAGGCGTCCCCGGCTGACCTCACTGAGGCCAGCTAAGAGCACTCATGGGATGACAATGATGGATATCAGTCATACTGTACAGTCTGCCACCAGGAAGGGAAGGGAAGGGAAAGGGATGCTGCTGTGTAGCGCTGCAGCACCGCGTCTGCCAGCAGCATCCAGTAGACATACGGTGACATTGAAAAAAGGTGAGAAATGATTTTTTTCCTTTTGCTTTCATGGATGGGGGGGAGTGACGACATATACCCTGAACCACCTGCGACAATGTTTTTGACCTTTCAGGCTTTGGGAGCTCAGCCAAGAATTCAAATGTTTTTTGGAGAGTGCGGGAACTGCGGGATAGCTACAGTCATCAGTTGCCCCTCCATTTGATTATTTGGCTTTCTGGTACACTTGTCTCAGCTCCTTAGTTTCATGCAGCACTATGTTGACTCCCTGTTCTGGCCTCTGTCTATCATGGCCTTGGAGATTTTTTCAAATGTTTTGGCATTTTGTCTATTGGAACAGAGCTCTGATAGAACAGATTCATGTCCCCATACAGAGATCAGATTCAATAACTCCCATACAGTCCATGCTGGAGCTCTTTTTTGATTCTAGAACTGCATGGTCACCTGTGCTGATCGGTGCTCCACGCTGGGCAAACAGGAAATGAAATTAAAAAGTTCGCGGGGCTTTTCCTGTTTACCTGGCCAGTGCGTCTGAGTTTAGACTGCTGTCCAGAACGGACACAATGGTGCACTATGGGATAGCTCCTGGAGGCCAATACTGTCGAATGGCAGCCACACTAACCCTAATTCAAAATGGCAATACTGATTGGAGCACTACTCCCCTCGTCGGGGAGGAGTACAGATATCAATATTAAGAGCCCTTTATATCGAAATAAAGGGCTTCGTTGGGTGAATGGGTGCAGGGTTAATTCGGTTTAACGTTGCTAGATTCGAGACAAACTCATAGTGTAGACCAGGCCCTAGTGTAAATCAGTGACTTCAGAGGAGCTATACCACTTTACACCAGCAGAAGATCTATTTTGATTATTATAAACAGATTTACCTACCTGGAGCCCAGTTTAAATATCTGAGCGGACTGCTACCAATCCACTGCCATCCACTGTTAAAATTCAAACTATTAAGTCCAATCCAGAGAGCAGAATCCATATTTTTAGTTATCTCTAAATTATAAAAGAAATTAAATGAAACTTTGAATCAAAAGAAGTAAAACTAAAAATAGGAAATTTACATTTCTGAGACAGAGCAAATCAACAAAAATATCGCTTTTCCAATTAGTAAAATATATAGATGAAAATAGGAACACAATATACATGTGAGCATATATGTGTAAAGGTTACAGAGATTTCTGTAGGAAATTAAAGGAATAAATGAACTTTTCATTTCAGCACAAACATAGCACATGAAAGATTCATTAGCTCTCTTCTGGTCCTGTTCCAAACTGGTGTTTATGAAGCTTCCTTCATGACTTTTATAAAGGAGCTTAAATCATTAACTCTACTGGCATTATTGGAAGTTGATGCATGTAAAGTCCACCCATATTAGCATGAGACTAACTACCATCATGTATTCTCTTGGAGTTAAAATAATCACTAAAGATTACAGGAAACATATAATCTATGGATCAGATTATGGCTACTCCTGAACAGTGGTGGGAGGAAGCAGAGATGTGGAGACAATCTTGGCACCAGGACTTGCTTCTTGTTTTTCATGGAATGCAAGATAGGACCAACTATAATGGCCAATGTCACTATGCTCCCCGAAAGGGGAATGGCCAGTCTTCCTGTATTGCAGGCTAGTGGGTGGGGGGATGTGTTTTATCCTTTTAAAGGGTGGCATATATGCTGCTGCCTCACTGAAAAGGTTTCTCAGACCACTGAGATATATTTAGAATTGACACAAAAACAGAAATATCACTGTGGGTGAAACCCTGGTCCCACTGACATCAATGTGAGTTTTTCCATTAACTTCAATGCAGCTTTTTCACCCTTGATTACTTTGTTACTTTACCTCTCAGGTATGTTTGCTCCTGTATCTCTGTGATGCTTAATAATTCTGCATTCTGTTGCTGGCAGCTTTTCGTTGCTTGGTGCCATGTTAGAACTGATTGGGAGTTTATCTGGTAATGGAAACCTGTCAAAGAATCTGTAGTCCAAAATCTTTCAGTGTCACCTGGAAAGGGAAGAAAGATATGCAATATTAATTATGATTGGCCCAAATAGACTCTGTTATGCAGTCTGTGCTTCTATGGAATGCAAAATCTGTCAGAGTCCATCAATGTATGGTATTAATTGCAAAATACCATCAATTCTAAAGCAACAACAACGTTAAAATCAAACCAGGAGTTGAATTCTATTAGTACAATTCTATTTTGTATAGTCTTCTAAACTTCTGAATTTTTTTTGCAGGGAGGGGGCAGAGCTGGGATGGGAGGGTATTTTAAATGTGGTTTTGCGCACAAAATCCAAGATAGCCTTAAACATAGGTGAAAGGGGAAGGGTGGGCATTCAGATGAACTGTCACTCATGCTCACCCATGCCCACGGACAATTGCCTCTGACAGCAGAGGAATGGTGAGCTTCAGGGATCATGAGTTCCATTTCAGGCTCTGAAAGTGTCAAGGTATTTTTCCCCCAGTTTGAACTTTAGTGTCCAAAAGTGGGGACCTGCATAGACACTTCTAAGCTTAATTCCTAGCTTAGATCTGATAACGCTGCCACCAGCCAAAATATAGTGTTTGGCACACTTTGTGTTCCCCAAAAACCTTTCCTGGGGAACCCAACACCCAAACCCCTTGGGTCTTAAAACAAGGAGAAATAAACCATTACCCCCTTCCTTTCCCCCTCCCGACTTCCCCGCCCTGGTTCCCTGAGAGGCCACACTGATCCAAAACTCCTTGGATCTTAAAACAGAGAGGAAATAACTTCCCCCTCCTTTCCTCCCACAAATCCCTGGTGAGTTCACTCCCATTCCCCTTGTCTTAAACAAGGAAAAAATCAATCAGGTTCTTAAAAAGAAAGCTTTATTAAAAAAGAAAAGTAAAAATTATCTCTGTAAAATTAGGATGGAAAATGTTTACAGGGTATTCAGCTCATATAGACTAGAGGGATTCCCCACCTAGCTGATATTCCAAGTTAAGCAACAGAGGTAAACTCCTTCCAGCAAAAATACACATTTCAAGTTAAGAAAACAAACATTAAGACTAATCCGCCTTTCTAGCTAGTACTTTACTATTTTGAAACATGAGACACTGATTCAGAAAGATTGGAGAAAGCCTGGTTGCACGTCTGGCCCCTCTTCACCCAGAGCGAACAGACGAAAACAAAATAAAACAGCACAAACAAAGACTTTCCTCCACCAAGATTTGAAAGTATCTTGTCCCCCCATTGGTCCTCTGGTCAGGTGTCAGCCAGGTTCACTGAGCTTCTTAACCCTTTACAGGTACAAGACACATTAACCCTTAACCATCTGTTTATGACAGAAGGTGAGAGTGCTCTAAATGGCACAGACTCCTTTGTCCCCAGTCTTGAACCCTCAACCTGCCCCAGTCCTTGTACTGACTCCCAGTCCCAACCCATTCTCCTTGTCTAGTCTCCACTCCTCAGGCTACTGGTCCCAGTCCCAATTTCCTTGCTGTACAAGTCCTAGTCTCTCACTCCAGACTCCCTCTACCAGTTTCTCCCAGTCCACATCTCCCCCATCATGCTCCAAGTCTCTCTGCCTAGCTATGCCCAATTCCCTCCACCACTCTCTGATGTGTCCCCCATTTCTCTCCAGGCTCCAGTCACCTATCTCCCTGGCCATGCTCTCTGTCCCCACTGGCTCCCAGTGCCAGTCTCCTTCTCCAGACTCCTTGTTCTCTCCTCCCTTGGCTTCTTGTCCCAGTCGGTTTGCCCAGCCAATCCCAGTTATCCCCCATGCAGCCTGGCTCCTCATTAAATCTGTATTCCCTCCCTGCACCTCCTCCCACCTCCAACTGGTTCCAGTTGCCAGTTTCCTTGCCCTGTCAGTCCCACTCTCCCCTGGCTCCTCATTCAATTTCAGTTCACCATCCACTCTCTCTCTCTCCACCCATTTCCTTCCCCGGCTCCCAGGCCTAGCCTCACCCAGCCAATCCCACACCTCCATCTATGCACTGGTCTTCCCCCACAGTCACTCTGTGTGGATGGTGCATGTGCAGTCTGGTCACATGTATGAACTGTGAGACGATGTTATGCTATGGGAATGGTACATGAGCAGTCTGATCAGCTGTCAGAGCTGAGAGAGGATGGAACATGCTCAGCTGGATGCTGGGGACGGCTCATGCAGTTTAGTCAACACTAGTAGCTGAGAGAAGCTCAGATATGCTCTGTGAAGACAGAATCTTCAGATACTAGTTACTAAAATATACGTCGTCTCCACGGAATTTGTGCCAACTGTGATTTTCCAAAGGCTTATAACTTGACCAAATTCAGACAAATTTCCACAGGAATGGCATAAGCTAGATCCCAGACACAAAGAGTAGCCCCTGCCACTTATACAGTCTCTTCTCCAAAGCCATAGTCATCAGAATTTAATATTGAAAAACAACTTTATTTTCCCTAACTGCATTCTCAGAAGTGGCTGAACCAAAAAAATTCAGCCCGAGGAAGATATCCATGAATAATTTCATCCCAAACAATTAAAGTTTGGCAAAGTGATAAGCAACTAAAAGGATGGTCTTATAATGGAGAGTGTTGGGCAATCTTAATAATAGGTCAGCCTAACAGCTCAGCCTACAATATGACTTAAGATTTCATATCTAACTAGTGATTTTTGCACACTTGCCCCAATCCAGCCCCTGAAAGTGTTTAAAGTTGGGCACTCAAAACACAGAGGCACACAAAATCATGTCACTTTTAAAAATGTGGGGTCTTTCTATCTATGTGCATGCACACACACACTTTATATGTTTGGGTATGTCTGCACTGCAGTCAAGGAAGTGATGGCAGCTCAGGCAGGCATTCTTGTGTTAGATTAAAGCTAACTAGCACAGCTAAAAATAGAGGAATGGGCTTCAGCTCAGGCTGTACAAACTTGCCTGAAACCCTAGGCATGTACTCGTGTTGCTAGTCTGCACTGAAGCCTGAGCGGCCACATCTTCGCTGCTATTTTTACTAGTACTAGCTACAGTAAAGTTAGAATGGGTATGCCGACCTGAGCTGAATTCACACCTCTGATTGCAGTGTAGATTACCCTTTATCATCTACATCCATTCCTTCATCCATCATGTAAACACACTGACCAGATCAGAAATGAGACTCCAGCCTAATGTGGGGGGAAGCAATTTCCTGATCTTGTAGTCTCTTCCTCAAAGAGGGTAGAGATCTGGATAATGTTGCCATGAAGAAATGGCTCCACAAAGCAACCGGCCTAGGGGTGATCACTGCACAAGGGGTGTCATTGCAAGGGAAGGCAGAGAAAGCTAATTACACCTTCTTCTCCCATTGCACACCCAAGCTGAGCCATCAATAAGCTGGCCACAACCATTTGCAAGTCATGACATCCAGAATTAAAGTTTCTGTCCTGTCTCTCCCTCTATACCTTTTTCTGATATCCTGCTAGGCCCTGTGCCTTCCCGTCCATCCTATGTGAATCTGAGGCGGGTCCCACACATCACAGCTATAAGGTTAATAACAAAGAAAGAGTAGCCAGACTCTACATGAAAGAGTATCAAAATGCCCAAGGAAAAGCATGAGGTAAAGATCTTTAATATCCAATTTTTACAGTGGACACACAATGGAGACTTACCCAGCAGCTGCAAAGTACTGTGAATGAGAGAGAGGAAAACAAGCAATGTGGAGAATGTCATGGCAAGTGTTTCATTCCTTTCTTCCTTTCCACTAAGTGATGAATGGTAATTAGTTGCTGTCAACAAAATCCTCCTGTAAGGAGCCGGCTGGTAGGTCCTACTATGTTTCACAGGGCTGACAGATCAGGGGAAAGCTCTGGGCTCTAAATAAGGAACTATTCTGTCACATGTGGCATTTTGAAACAGCAGGAATTAACAGAGCAAACTTTGCTTTTGTAAGTGAATCGCTCTTTACTGAGGGCAAAGTCTCTTTCCATAGAAATGCAGGTGATAAACAAAGTGGTTACAATTCAGTGCAGTTTCCTGGGACAATATTGGGTCAGTTGTTGGGTTTCCAGGCCAATGAAATTGCTAAAAGATATTAGGGAGCTAACAGTGTCAAGCCTGCAGCAGAACACAGATAAAAGCTCAGCCGCTACATTTAAACTGTACACCTCAGACAGATAGTGAGACAACACTTCCAGTATTCCAGTAACATTGGTAGCAGCTCACATTTCCACCTGTTTGGAAGGTAAGGAATTAACTTTAGAGCATTATTCAGTTAAAATCTCCCGGCAGGACAAGCAGAATTTTAATTCTGAAAACAAAGATTGCTGAATTAGGATTGCCAGATGTGCCAGCCTCAGCATACCCATTTGGCCAAAAGGTATCTCAGAAACAGTGCATTTCAAAGGTAATTTCTAGCTTTCCTGTGCAGGGACTAGACAACTGTCATACAACACTTCCAAGGGCCTTCTTCAAGAAAGGTCATGACATTTATCTAAATACCTGCAGTGAGAATATTCAACAGTTCTGTACATTATATTGTTGAACTAGTGAATATTACCACCGCATTTCCTGGTGGTAGAAGTAGAAGGGGTGAGGCTGACTGTACAGGACAATCCCGCTCCCATAGTACATCTCTTGTCTACACAATGCAATTTACTGACATGGCATTTCCAGTAGAAGCATATTAAACTAAATCGGAAAAAGGAACCATTCTAGAATCAGCATCCACCTGTGGTGTTATATAATGATACTAGCATAGCTATGTCAGTTAATTTCTCCATCTACACAAATCCCATCAGTTTCTTTCCTTTCACTGAAGCTAAGAGAAGTTGGAACATTAAATTATAAAACGTATGAGGTGAAATAACCACCTCAAGCACAATCATATATTTATTCAGAATCTGAAGGGAAGCTGTGACAGCAGGAAAACTCATCAATCTCTGCTACTATTACAATGGAGATGCCTACATACAAGAATTAGTCAACCCACCTGATTTGGCTACACAGCAGAAAACTCAAAGAGAAAGCAGATCCTTAAGCAAGTCTGCAAGACCAAAATAAAAAAGAGGAATTGAATGAATTGCAGAATAATAAAATTCTATAGAAGCTTAATATACAGATAGTAGGAAATTAATGACAAAGCCAGCAGAATTTTCCCTTTTGAAATTATGACAAAATAGCTAACAGTAATGAAAAGCAAAGCAAATATAATCCTTCCCTTCAACATATCAGCAGCATTCTCGAGAGTATCTGTTTTGTCCAAGATTTTTCATGTTCTGGAGAGAACAAATACTTTTTTTTTTTTTTTGGCTTCAATCAGTACTTTTGTATTTATTAAGATGGAGGCTCATGGAATTGTAGCATGACAGCATCCCCAAAACCATATGGTGGTTTTGTTTTTTTTTTAAATCAAACATTGTCACTGATATTAATTAGTACTACTTAATATTTACATTGTGGCAACACCTACAGGCTTTAATCAGGTTAAGCCTCACTGTGCAAGGAACTTACACATACACAGAAGTGACAGTCCCTGCCCCCCCAAATTTCCAATCACCAAGCTTTATAATATCCTCCAGACATAGCTAATGAAAAGAGAACTTTTGCTCAGCTACATGGGTGTACATATCGTAAGAATATCATTTTGGTATATTGTAGCATAGCAAATATTAGAATATTTTGTGATTCTAATTATATCACATGTGGGAATACTTTTTAAATATATATTCCAAGCGTGCGCAAGGCATTTCTATTCTACTGAATGGCTACACCACTGAAAAGGAATATGCGTTGTAGAGTTTTATTGATGGTTCTCTCTCTACTCATTGCTACACACCCCAGACTCTGAGTAATGTTCAGTGGTATAAACTAAAGAAAGTAACATAGACTACAAAGTGAATGTGTAATTTTATGCAAAGACTAGTTTGGCTCATGGACACCCTGAAAATGTTCCTGCAAGAAATATATACAATCCTGAATCTTGCCATTTAAGACATTTTAAAACTGAAGAGGAAGTTGTAATGTTTTTCTCATTTTTTAATGATAATTAGTCCCATTTGAAATCATGTAAACCATTTAAACCACTAGTTCCCTAAAACGGCTTGTAAAGTAGAATACTAACTCTTCCTATCTGAATAAATTGCTTTGTATCTGCTACCATCACAGCAGCATCCTGCGGTACCAGTCCCCAACCACTCAGACATGCATTAGCCCCAAGACACACATCATCAGCAAGATTATCCTATTTACTTCCTTGGACTGATGCAAGTCCCGCCAGATCATCTACCAGCTCAACGAGACTTTACTGGTTGCATATTTGTTGACTGTGTCACTTTCTAATGGCACCACAGTAACACTAGGACGAAATTCTTGTATGACATAGGTAAGCTGGTAATTGTTGATTTTAATGTTAGGTGACTGATTGAAGGAAATAAATTACATTACTATTAGTAGTAGAATTATTAAAAATTTATATTATGTAACATCTAAATGCCACAACCAGGCTGGGCTCTATTATGCTAGATAAGACATAGCAGGTAGATGAGACAGCCAGAGTGAGGTGAAAGAACAGGGTAAAAAAATAAACACAGTAATAGGATGTGCACAATTCCTTGGTCGGTCATGTCATGATCATAGCTCTCCATCTGCCTAGCCACATTTGGCTCCTGTGTACCAGGAAAGGGAATTGTTATGAGGGCAGGAGACTCCATGCCAAAAGGATGCCAGTTCCCTGCCCTAATTTTAAAGGATTTGCTAACCTTGCTTAACTGACAGTTTTGAATTAGCTCAAACATTAAAGAACGACCAGTCTATTCTATATGTGTTCTTATACTGCCCCCTTCGCTGTAGTATCCAAGCAGCTTCCAATAGCACATTCAACAACTGTTACATGTAGTTCATTCCCTCTTGTCCTCTCCCCAAGAGAAGAATTGTGTGTGTAGGCTTTTGTTTTTGTAGTGGGTTTATTGTTTTATATTAGAGAAGGTCAAAGAAGTGCACTCTGTACTTGGAGCAGAAGGCGGAGAGCTTTGTGATGGTCCTTAGTTCTAGGAGTGGGGGGAGAGAAGAGGAAAGTTCCTTCCATAGTTTTGAACTGGCTGACAAGAAAGTTCTGTCTCCTATCCAGCTGAACTTTAAACACTTATTGTAGAAAGTTCCATTGTCTGAGGAGTGGAATTGTCTACTATGGTCTTTGTCCTAGACAGGGCTGGCTTTACGCCGATTCTCTGGAATCGGGCCCCGTGCCAAAGAGGGCCCCACGCCTAAGGGGGCCCCACACCTAAGGGGGCCTGTAACGAGGGTTGCCGGGGCTCGACTCTCCCTGAGGAGGAGGGAAGCCACACTGGCCTCGTCTCGTCATCCAAGGGCCTCTGTTCTCGGGACCGCAGACACAGCTCGGGCAGTTCGGGCCCTGTGGGCGGGACAGAACAGCGGCACTATCAGAGGGGGCCCAGCCCTTGGTTTGGGCGGGGCACCAACAAACAGTTACAGTAGTCAATTTGCTCTGGCCCTTTGGGGCAGGGCAGAGCAGTGGCAAAGCAAAGGGGGCCCAGCCCTTGGTTCGGGCGGGGCACCAACAAACAGTTACACTAGTTAGTTTATAATGGCCTTCCCAGGCCGGGAAGAGGGGGATTCTGCCACCCAGGGACGGGTGGCAGGGGGAACGCAGGCCCACACACTACTCTGCGTTCCAGCCCGGGACCCTAGTAGAGGTTGTCACCGCTGACGGTGGTCAGTGGGGATCCTGACCGAAACACACTGACATAGGCAACGGTGCCTCTGCAGCCTGACTGGGGTCAGCTGCCCCCCGGGCTACTTCCTATATCCCCCTTGGTTCCTACCTGATCCGTGGTCACAGCCTTTGGGACGTCCAGTACCATCGGTTCCTCCCAGTCAGGGCTGGGCGGCAGGTCCGGTAGTACCTCTGGGAATGCAGGCCAGGCCTGGTCTGGGGGCTCCTCAGGTCCGTAGTAGGGATGGGGCAGCTCCGGCGGCTCCTCGTCGTAGCGGCCACGGGGAAGCTCTGGCAGCTCCTCGTTCCAGCCTCTGGCCTCAGCTTCCCAGTTACGAGCGTCGGCGGGCATGTGTGCTCCTGACGGTGGCTGGGCTGCAACTGAAGGCTGGGGCCCGGCTTTTATTCTTCCTAGTCGCCGCCTGACCCTCTGAGGGGCAGGACTTCTGCTCAGCGGTCCCGCCCCTGTGGCTGATTGACGGGGCTCGACTCTCCCTGAGGAGGAGGGGAGCCACACCGCCTCGCTACACCCCCCTCCCCCAAGTCTGGCCCCCACTTGTCGGGGCTGGGCTGTTCCATCTCCTCGAGGCGGGAAAAAAAGTCCGCTTTGGCATGGTCCTTGCCAGCCCGATGCCGGATGGTGAACGCATAGGGCTGCAAGGCCAAATACCAGCGCATGATGCGGGCATTGTTGTCCTTCATCTGCATGAGCCATTGAAGGGGGGCGTGGTCCGTGATGAGGGTGAACGGGCTGCCCAGGAGGAAGAATTGAAGGGCCTCGCAGGCCCACTTGACGGCAAGGGCCTCCTTTTCAACCGTTGCATAATTCCGCTCCCGGGGGAATAGCTTTCTGCTCAAATACAGCATGGGGTGGTCTCCTCTGTCCCCCTCTTGAGACAAGACTGCCCCTAAGCCGACGTCAGACGCATCCGTCTGGAGGATGAACGGCTTGTCATAGTCGGGACTATATAGGACGGGTTCCCGGCACAAGCAACTGCGGAGCATTGTAAAGGCTGTCTCACACTCGGGGGTCCATTGTACCATTCGAGGGCTGTTCTTCTTTAGCAGCTTGGTCAAGGCGGCTGCAATGGATGCAAATTGGGGAACAAACCGCCGATAATACCCCACGAGCCCCAGGAAGCGCTGTGCCTGCCGTTTCGTTGTTGGGGTGGGGCACTCCGCAAGGGCTTGTACTTTCCCTATGAGAGGCTTTACCTGCCCCTGCCCGACGGTATATCTGAGGTAAGTGGTCTCCTCCCAGGCTATCCGGCACTTCTTGGGGTTCACCATCAACCCCGCCTGCCGAAGGGTTCTGAGGACCACTGCGACCTGGTTGAGATGGCCTTCCCAGCAGCGGCTGTAGATCACGACGTCATCTAGGTATGTGGCCGCATACTCCTGATGCGGCCGCAGGAGGTGGTCCATGAGCAGCTGAAAGGTCGCGGGGGCCCCATGGAGACCGAAGGGCATCCGGGTGAACTGATACAGCCCGGATGGGGTGGCAAAGGCGGTCTTCTCTTTGGAGGTCTCCTCGAGGGGGATTTGCCAATATCCCTTGCTAAGGTCCAACGTGGTGATATACCGGGCCTCCCCGATGCGGCCGAGCAGCTCGTCGACCCAGGGCATCGGGTAGGCATCAAAGCGGGATATGGCATTAACATTCCAGAAGTCGATGCAGAACCGACGAGAGCCGTCCGGCTTGGGCACCAGGACCACCGGACTGCGCCATTCGCTCCGGGAGGGTTCAATGACTCCCAGGGCCAACATGGCCTGGACCTCCACCTCAACTTCCCGGAGCATGTGGTACGGTACCGGCCGGGCGGTCTCCCGTATAACCTTCCCCGGCTCGGTTTGGACCGTATGATAGGTGACGGTCGTGCAGCCCGGTAGCACTGTGAAGATCTGCCGAAAGGCTCGCAGCAGACATTTGGCCTGCTTGCGTTTTTCGTCCGTCAGGGCGCCACCCAGCGCGGGTTCAGTCACGTCCTCCGTCTAGGATACTTCCGGGCCTAGTTCTAACCCCGGTGGGCACGGGTCGATTAGCAGGCCCTCTCGGTCATGCCACGGCTTCAGAAGGTTGATGTGGTACAGTTGCTTCTCCTTCCGGCGACCCGGTTGGCAAACCTCGTAGAGGCCCTGCCATCGGGCCAATAACTTTGACTCGCTGGAGGGTAGGAGCAGCAGAACCCGGTCTCTGGGGGCAAACTCTCACACCTGCGTATCCTGATTATAATTCCGCTCTTGCCTTTCCTGGGCTATCTTTAGGTTCTCCTGCGCCAGGGTTCCCGCCTGAGTTAGGTGTTCCCGCAGCCGGAGAACGTACTGGAGGAGACTTTGGGATGGGGAGGCCGACTCCTCCCATGTCTCCTTCATTAGGTCCAGGAGGCCCCGTGGCCTCCGCCCATACAGGAGTTCAAAGGGGGAGAATTTGGTCAATGCCTGGGGAACCTCCCGGATGGCGAGTAGCAGAGGTGGGAGAAGTTGGTCCCAGTGGCGTAGTTCGTCTGGCGGGAACCTCTTCAGCATGTCCTTGAGGGTCCTGTGGAACCGCTCTACCAACCCATCTGTCTGGGGGTGGTAGACGGAGGTACAGAGTTGCTTTACTCCCAGGAGTCGGCAGACCTGTTTCAGCAACCTAGACGTGAAATTAGTGCCCTGGTCCATTAAGATCTCCTTAGGCAACCCCACACGGGAAAACACCTTTACCAGTTCGCCCACGATGGTCCGGGCCGTGATGCTCCGTAAAGGGATAGCCTCCGGGAACCGGGAGGCATAGTCGACCAGGACCAGGATGTACTGAAAACCCGCCGTGCTCCAGGAGAGCGGACCTACCAAGTCCATGGCGACTCGCTCGAAGGGTGTTTCAATTAGTGGCATGGGGACCAAGGGTGCCTTAGGTGTCCGGGGTGGGGCGGCTAACTGATACTCCGGGCAGGAGCTGCAGTATTGCCTTACATCTCCGTCTAGCCCCGGCCAGTAGAATCGAGCCCGAATTCGGGCCAGGGTCTTCTCGTGCCCCAGGTGTCCCGCTGCTGGTATATCGTGGGCCAGGCTCATCACTGCCCATCGGTGGCATTGGGGCACAAGGAGCTGCATCCGTGGCTTTCGTGTGCGGGGGTCCCACTCAACTCGATACAGTCTGTCCCGACGGAGGTCGAAGTGGGGCCACTGCGTGGCCCGGCCAGGGTCGACAACTGACCTATCAATTGCCGCAAGCTGCTCGTAGGCCCGTCTGAGAGTGGGATGGGCCCTCTGGTCCCGACAGAAGTCGGTGTCAAAGCGGGGCTCGGAGGAGGCTCCCTCCGCCAAACCTCCCGCCTCCAGGGTCCCTGCTCCAATTTCCTCGGGGTCCTCCTCTGTCTCCAATGGGGGTTCCCGAGGCTCGGCCACTACGGCCGGTATGGACCGGAGAAGTCCCTCAAAGGTGGGCCAATCACGTCCCAGGATTACAGGGTAGGCCAGTTGGGGGGCCACGCCGACGATCAATGACCGAGTGAGGCCGTTGACGGTTAGTCGGGCCCGAGCACTCGAGTAGGGGCAAACATCTCCGTGGATGCATTGTAGGTGGATGGGGCCTAGACTGGGGTCGATCGGTGGCCCCAAGGCCTGACGGACCAACGTTTAGCCACAGCCCGAGTCGACAAGGGCCGTGGTGGCTTGGTCCCCCACGACCACCGGGATCGTGAGCTTGGGGGGCTGGGGTCGTCGGGCCCGGCCTTCCCCCGCACAGACCTGCCCAAAGTCACATTCCATTTCTGGACAGTTTCATTGTAAGTGGCTGGTCCTCCCACTTCCGAAGCAGGGCCCTATTTCCGAGCGTCCGCGCCAGGGACCCATGGCACGGGGGCTCCGGGGAGGGCTTCGGTGGGGCTCCGACAGGCCCACAGGGGAGTTCCTTGGGCCCAATTGCGGGGCAGGAACCGAGCGTTGGGCCCGGGGGGCCGACCCGGGGTCTTGTCCGTGGGTCGGCTGCCAAGGCCCGGACGGGGCGGACCCCCTCCTTCCTCCATGGGGTTGGTCGGGGCCCGGAGCAGGTGGCTGGAAGGCGGGCCCCACAGAAGCCTCCGCAGCGAGGAAGTCCTCCATCAGGGAGACCACGGTCCCCAGGGTGGCTGGCCGGTGGCGGAGTACCCAGGCCTTTCCTCGAGCAGGCAGAATATGTACAAATTGTTCTAAGACCACCTGCTCGGTTACTTCCTCCGCCGTGCGGGTGTCTGGCTGTAGCCAGCAGCGGCAGGCCTCTCTCAGGCCTTGTGCAATTAACTGGGGACGGGCGCCTGTCGGGTAAGTCTGGCCCCGGAACCATTGTCTGAAGGTTTCAGGACTGACATCCAAGATGTCTAGGATCACTGCCTTCATCCACTCGTAGTCCTTGGCATCTTCTGTCGCCAGCCCGCGATATGCAAGCTGGGCTGGTCCGGTTAGGTACGGTGCCAAGAGAGTGGCCCATTGGGCTCAGGCCCATCCGGCGACCAGGGCCACATGCTCGAAGGTGACCAAGAAGGCCTCAGGGTCATCCCCCGGGCCCATCTTGGTCAGGCGCAGGGCCGCTGGCGGCTGGGGACCTCCGGCGTCCTCTCCCATGGCCCCGTCTGCGGGTCGGGCGGTAGGCCCGAGAAGCATCTGTAGCTGGCCTCCCAGTTGCTGGATGAGCTGCTGCTGGTGCTCCAGCTGAGCGGCATGTTGCTGTTGTTGCTGCTGGAGGTGTGCGGCATCTCACTGCTGCTGCTGCTGGAGATGGGCAGCCTGCTGCTGTTGCTGCTGCAGCAGTTGGGCCGCCTGCTGCCGCTCCTGGCTTTCCGCCAGCAGCTGGAACAGCCGTTCGATGTCCATGTCTCCGGTTCGGGGAGCGCTAGTTGCACTGGTGCTCTCCTACCAGCCCCTTCTCACAGGGGCGAGGGGTTCGACGTCCCCACTCCTGGTACCAGTTGTAACGAGGGTTGCCGGGGCTCGACTCTCCCTGAGGAGGAGGGGAGCCACACCGGCCTCGTCTCGTTGTCCGAGGGCCTCTGTTCTCGGAACCGCAGTCACAGCTCGGGCAGTTCGGGCCCTGTGGGCGGGACAGAACAGCGGCACTATCAGAGGGGGCCCCAGCCCTTGGTTCGGGCGGGGCACCAACAAACAGTTACAGTAGTCAATTTGCTCTGGCCCTTTGGGGCAGGGCAGAGCAGTGGCAAAGCAAAGGGGGCCCAGCCCTTGGTTCGGGCGGGGCATCAACAAACAGTTAAAATAGTCAATTTGCTCTGGCCCTTTGGGGCAGGGCAGAGCAGTGGCAAAGCAAAGGGGGCCCAGCCCTTGGTTCGGGCGGGGCACCAACAAACAGTTACACTAGTTTGTTTATAATGGCCTTCCCAGGCCGGGAAGAGGGGGATTCTGCCACCCAGGGACGGGTGGCAGGGGGAACGCAGGCCCACCCACTCCTCTGCGTTCCAGCCCGGGACCCTAGTAGCGGTTGTCACCGCTGACGGTGGTCAGTGGGGATCCTGACCGAAACACACTGACATAGGCAACGGTGCCTCTGCAGCCTGACTGGGGTCAGCTGCCCCCGGGCTACTTCCTATATCCCCCTCGGTTCCTACCTGGTCCGTGGTCGCAGTTTCTGGAACGTCCAGTACCATCGGTTCCTCCCAGTCAGGGCTGGGTGGCAGGTCCGGTAGTACCTCTGGGAATGTGGGCCAGGCCTGGTCTGGGGCTCCTCAGGTCCGTAGTAGGGACGGGGCAGCTCCGGCAGCTCCTCGTCGTAGCAGCCACGGGGAAGCTGTGGCAGCTCCTTGTCGTAGCGGCCACGGGGAAGCTCTGGCAGCTCCTCGTTCCGGCCTCTGGCCTCAGCCTCCCAGTTACAAGCGTCAGCGGGCACGTCTGCTCCTGATGGTGGCTGGGCTGCAACTGAAGGCTGGGGCCCGGCTTTTATTCTTCCTAGTCGCTGCCTGACCCTCTGAGGGGCGGGACTTCCGCTCAGTGGTCCCGCCCCTGTGGCTGATTGACGGGGCTCGACTCTCCCTGAGGAGGAGGGGAGCCACACCGCCTCGCTACAGGGCCGTACTCCAGGGGTCTTCAGTGGCATTTTGGCAGCGGGAGGGTCCACTCCGGGGATCTTTGGAGGCCTTTTGGCAGCGAGAGGTCCTTCGGTGCCATGGAAGACCTGGAGCAGACCCCCAGCTGCTGAAGTGCCGCCGAAGCCCTGGACCGCCACCGAGGATTCCAATGGGACTCCGTGGGTCATAAAGCCAGCCCTGGTCCTGGAGCTTTAGGTGATCTTCAAATATGCAGGGGCTCAGGCCACTGAGTACCTTGAAGATAAGAACCTTGAACTTGACATGATAGTCTAAGGGAAGTCAGTGAAGAGAGCGGAGGGCAGGTTTGACGTGCTGAGAAGATAAGCTACAGAGTTCTGTATGGAGTTGAATTTAATTTGGAATTTCCATCCATACTAAAATTCCAATATTTCAACATCTTTATTTCTTAAAAGTTCTGAACTGACATTTTTCAGAAATTTTCATTTTGGCATTTTTGATCGAAATAAAAACTTCTGGTGTTCCCAAATTAAAATGTTTGATTTTGGATTTTGCACACCAGTGCAGCTGTGCCAGTGCACGTCTGGTGAAGATGCACTATGACGATGGGAGAGAAGTCTCCCATTGGTATAATTACTTCACCCCAGCAAGAAGAGGAAGCTATTTTGCAGGACAGCATCTCCCACTGACATAACACCAGTGTGGACAGCGCAAAACTTGCATCGCTCCGGGGGATCAGTGGTGGGGATTTCCAAGAAGACTGAAAACATATACATTTAGTTGTTAGGAAAGAAACAACAGCTAAGGAAACAATTCTTCATCCTTTAAATAATTTTGTAAAAAAGCAGAACTCAACAAGTAGTAGAAGCTGGAACTAAAAAAAAGAACATCTGTTTCCTATAGAAACATACACTAGCAAAACTGTTTCTAGAGCTAAGAAAAGCAAATACATTAAAGCTCAAATATTGAGGATCAACTATCGATCTAAGGCCTTGTCTATACAAACAGTTAATTGGTGGCAACTGGTTAGTAAATCTATCCTTCACCCATAACAGAAGCAGATCAAAGCACACTAGGGAACTTCTAGTGCACGACAGCATGGTCAAAATGGACAGTTGGTGTGTGCGGGGGTAGCTTTACATCCCAGCTTGCTACCCTGTTATCTTTCTGGAAGGGAGGAAAAAGAGAGGTGAAACTTTTTTTTTTTTTAATTTATCATTGTCACAGATCCACAGGATCAGTGCTAAGCGCTCAGCTTTGGAAGTCTCTAGGAGAATCCCCTCCAGTGTGCCAGACCCAAAGGGTCTCACTCTTCCTGCACAGGGTAGGCCACGTGATTGCACGAGACAGCATCTGGGGCTTCAGCACTCCTGTCACACATTGTGAGCTCTGTTCAGTGAGTCCAACTGAGACAGACTCCTGGTAAAAATAGGGTGACCAGATGTCCTGATTTTTGGGTCTTTTTCTTATATAGGCTCCTATTGCCCCCCACCTCCATCCTGATTTTTCACATTTGCTGTCTGATCACCCTAGGTAAAGAAGCATACACTCTTCTGGAATTAACGCACCTCACCAAGCATTTGCAGTAACACTCAAACAGCATCTTCAAAACAGAGTTTATTAGTCCAGGGCAACATAGCATAGGAAGTCCTTAGGTTAGCACAGAGAAATGAAAGATAAAGCATAGTCCATTCTGGTTAGCCAGAGTCCCAGCCAAGCTGTTGTGAACCCCATTGTTCAGGCTCATGTCTCTCTGAGGGCTGGTTTACACTGAAAACTTAGGGTCTGTCTACACCTAAAATGGTACAGCTATGCTGCTGTAGCGTTTCAGAGTAGACACTATCAATGCCAATGGGAGGGGTTCTCCTTTTAATCCACCTCCCTGACAGGCAGTAGCTAAATCAACAGGGATTAGGTTGGATTAACCACACCACTCAGAGGTGTGGATTTTTCACACTGATGAACAATATAGCTGGATCAACCTAACTTTTTAGTATAGGCCAAGCCTTAGCCTGCCCTGAGTGCAAACAGTGCTTCCCCCTCATCCCCACTGACTAGCCATGTGAAATACAGGGGAAACTGAGACACATATCGGCTTCATAAAAATATTTCAGAAAATTCCCATTTCGTCACAGTGGTTTCCCCCCTCACCTCCCGCACACTTTTCTCCTCCTCCCTTCCCTCACCATTTCAGCAACAAAATGGGAAAAGGGAAAATTGAGGGAGACGAAAAAAGGGAGACAAAGGTAAAATAACTAAAAACTGAAAACAAAATTCATTTTGGATTTTTGGGATTTTTGTAAATATCAGAAAAAAATTCAAATACATTTTCCAACAACACTCTTAAAATAAAAGACCAAAAACAGTTTTAGTTTTGAATAAAAAAATTCAACAAGCTATTAACAGAATTTGTTCTCCCGGTCTTAAAATGAGCACAAAAGGAGCCATGCCAGCTCAGGTTAGCTAACTTCTGACATCACTATGGAAGAGCTGTAGGTGGGTTTAGGGCTGTATTGTGTGTGGGATTGCCATGGTTAATTTCCTGGTTGACTCTGAGGATAGTTCCATCTAGGCAGGGTCTCTAACTATAAAGACACAGCCTAGAGTCCCTCTCCATAGCTCTCCAATCAGGAGAATAACTCAGCTGCTCAGGGTCCCAGGCAGGGATCCACAAAACTGGAGATCTCCTGGCTAATCTGGGAACCTTAACAGATCTGTGTTGCCCTGGATCCAGTCTGTGGGCCAATGGAGAGAGAGGGGAGCAGGGCCTTGCTTCCTCTTTGACACCTCCTATGGGGCACTGTGCATTAAAAGGTTAGTGAAGAGGGAACCAGAAATTACACCCTCCTCTGTCCACACATCTGGGTAAGGGCCAGCCATAATTTGACCTTAAATGAGTTTTTGTTCCCCCAGACAGAATAAATTTATACCTGCTAAGTCTTTCCCCATCCAGTTTTCAGAGCTATTAGAGAAGGCTGGTTCAGACACTAGCACACTGAAGTAGGGCTAAAAGGCTCAACAGTTTGTAGCAATATCTTTGATGCTTCAAGAGGAATTCTCTACTTATAAATTATTGCTGAAAAGTCTACTTACATGCTAGGAGGCTGAGCTAATTTGCTCTCATTAGTGACTGACAATATCGGTGAAGAGCGAAGGGCAGAGATTACATGTTGCACAAAGACGTCTAAAGATGAAAACTACGTCACAAAAAGACATTTTCTGTTTGTTTATTTCATAGAACTAAATTGAATGAAGGAAAACATTTCCATTCTGCTTCAGCTCATTCATAACTGAGTGAGAACATTTTAATTCACATCATTTGATATGCTAGAAGACTTACAAGCACGAACTACAAAACCTTTTGAGAGAGTTCTGACAGGTTTCACTATTTATACATAACAGAAAGTGAAAACAGGAGACTACTTATGTCTTCAGAAGTTATCTAAAAAGTGATAATATACAACACCGTTTCTTTTTAAGACTCAAGCAAAGTACAGTCTCATCAATAAAAACAGAGCTTGACTGCTGGAGTGAAGCTTCTGGGATTATTTTCAGGATTTCAACAGAACTAGACAAATGTTTTGTTGAGTTCTTTGCAGTTTCCACAAACACAATAGTTGCATAAACTGACCATTCATTATATTTCATGGCAATCCAGTTCTGACTAGAAACCATAGTTTCTTGAATATTTGTTCACACTGGTTTGCTCCATTTTAGTTGTTTTAAGTATATCCATTGTCCCATTTGAATAGCCCTTCCCATTCCTTTCACTAAAACCTACTTTTATATGAGAAGATCTTGAATGCTACAAGACGATAAGAGGAGTAAATGCTTCTCCTAAGTAGATGTATAAAAATACAGACAGTGCTAAACAAACAGGCTACTACTTAAACAAGAGAAATAAGCTTTGATTTAAGATTTCTTGTATTCTAGTTGGCAAATTTTACCAAAATCAGGCAAAAATTTTATTACACTACAGGATAACCTGTTCATTCTACTCAATACTTGGCACAGAATGCTTTGTATCACTAGTTCTTGAAACAGCATCACTGCATTTTAAGAGTGTCTCTGCGCGTTGACCATCTCCTTGTAGTTGGTTTTGTCTCTTTTTCTTGTAGAAGAAACAGCCTGCAAGGCCAGCTCCAGTGAGAATAAGAGTAGCCAGAATAACTAGTATCCAAGTTGTGAGGTGAGCAGTTGCAACAGACTCTTCTGTAAATGAACACAAAACAATTGCTAAGGATCTCAGTGATTATAAAAGATGGAAGCCATTGGACTATGGACAACAATGGACCAGATTTGCTTGCTAGGCTCATCTGGGTCTCTCTCATTTAATCAGTTCCCTACCATGCAGGGTCTCAGGCATTGGTGCACTTTGGTCCCTCCCACTCTCTGCTTCTCTCTCACAATAGTTCAGTCTTCTGAGAGCCATAATACTTAGTCTAATTCAGCTTATTGGTCTTAATACAAGGGTAACTGGGTGGAGTTCTGTAGTGATGTGATGTCCAAGAGGTCAGACTAGATGATCTGTTGGTTCCTTTTGGCCTTAACCTTTATGACTCTGCGATGCTCAGCTGTACTCAAGAAGCACTGGGCTCATCTGATGATGGAGATGTTCTTCCTATCCTGAACTAGGAGCCAGTTCTGTGCCAATATGAGCCCAGTTTAGCTTAGAGCAGCCAAGGGATTGCTGGTGTGTAGGCGGGCCTTCTTTCCCACAGCTAAGTATTATGTAGTAGGCTGGAAATAAGGTGGTGTAGGAGCAAATTTGGAGATCTCGGAATCTATTTGTTATTTATGCCCCATGACTGGTCACTTAGGTCATATGGTATTTGTTTCTGTTCCCAGTTGGGTGACAAATTTTTTGAACAGGTGAACATACGATAAACATTCACTAACTAATAACAAATATCAGAAAGCAAGTAATGAACAATATCTTTCCAGGACAAATTTTTCAACTAAGATTCTTTTGTCCAAAAATTCATGGAAATGTGGTGATTTCTGAATATTTTCATAAATATATGGTGGTTTTCTAAACACATGTGAATCATGGACAACAGGACTCCATGAACAGCAAACAGAGAGAAATCTGGCCACATATCAAATTAATCACAAATATAATCCATCTTATTCATGATTTGAACAGCTCTATCCTGAATATATAGATCCAAATCCTGATGTCCATACTATACTCAGTCCCTGTTTCAGCTCAACTCCTGTTTAGTCAGTGGGACTATGAGAATTGGACAGAACAGAGACTGAGTAAAAACTGAGTGCTAGACTATGAGTAAAAGGCCATGTAGAGCCACCCTGTCCCTGTATCCATGGGGAGCACTGTGTAAGGAGGACCTTTTGCTCCTCATTCTCTCTAGTGCACAATCCTTTCTCAATGGGCGAATTAGATGAGGTTCAGTGCCACAGCTCTGCCTCATTGTAACTGCCTTCCGGACAATCTGCATCCTGAGGATATAGGTGGAAACATTTCCCTGAGTTCTCCTACATGTAAAGACTGTGATTATCCTTGGCCCTTGCATGAGGCATTCAAGACAGGAAAGTTCTTTGCACTCCTTCACTCCAGCACACCTATCCAAGACAAAATGTGACCCTGAATAAGGTCCTCAGGATTTGGCCCACAGATCTGATGAATCAGAAGATATCATTTTAACAAAGTCACACGTTTAATGAATGAGATATGAGCTGTTAATTATTTGGAAATGCATTTTACAGTAATTTTATGTCAGAACATTTACAACCACTCCTACCCAGGGTAGGATTTTCAAAAGCTCCTAAATTACTAAGGAGCACATGTCGTGTTGACTAAGGACTTCTGCTCCAAAATCACTGAGGGGGTGAGATTTTCAAAATCACCTGTGTTTGTGTGGTATTTTGGGTTTCTTATTATTTTGCTTATAAATAGTCTTACCTTTCTTATCTGGGGGCTTCTCACTTGGCTGAACTTCAAGAACTTTCAAAGAGAAAAATAAAAGACTTATTCAACATCTATAGAAATCTATGCAGGGAAAAATATGAAGGACTACAATTAGCTGCGTATTCTACAATGCATTTGGTAAATGAAATTAATAGAGATGCTAAATATGTGACAACAGCTTTACTTTTCTATTTAATGTAACTGAACCACAACACTCGTTTAAAAATGTTCACTTTTATTTCTAATAATCAGCATGGATGTATGTCCCCTGGAATGGTAGTTGTAGCATGAAGGGACATATGAATCTTTAGCGCATATGGCACATAAATATCTTGTGACGCTAGCTACAACAGTGCCATGAGAACGCCTGTTCTCTCTTTCAGTTGACATTGTAAACAGGAAGCAGGCAGCATTATCACCTACAATGTAAAGAAACTTGTTTGTCTGAGCGATTGGCTGAACAAGAAGTAGGACTAAGTGAACTTGTAGGCTTTCAAATTTTACATTGTTTTATATTTGAATGCACTTTTTTTGGTACATAATTCTACATTTGTAAGTTCAACTTTCATGATAAAAAGATTTCACTTCAGTCTTTGTATTAGATGAATTGAAAAATACTATTTCTTTTGTTTTTCACAGTGCAAATATTTGTACTCAAAAATAAATATAAAGTGAGCACTGTACACTTTGTGTTTTGTGTTGTAATTGAAATCAATATATTTGAAAATGTAGGAAACATCCACAAATATTTAAATAAATGGCATTCTAACATTGTTTAACCGTACAATTAATTGTGATTAATTATTTTAATTGCTTGATAGCCCTAGTAAATATATAATATATATATGGGTTATACACAAACACGCATGTCATACCACACATACATATACCACACAATACACAGCATATATTCACAGTATAAATATTATGATAATTACTAATAACAAATCATAAATCTAGTACAGTATATCATATTAATCATATCACTTACTCTTTGGTTTTTTACAAACAAATCCTTTTTCAGAAGAGCACAGAATATTATTCCAATACCCAGATGGTGCAGATATTTCAACACAATGCTCGCTCTCAGTGGGCATTTTTACATTCCAGTTGACAAAATCCACTATGGTGTTGTCTAACCACAACCACTGGTCTAAAGTCAAAAAGAATATATTAATTATAACAGATTAGAAGAAAATCAATGTTTCCATTGTAACTCCTTAGCTCACCAAGGACTTAAAAAAATCAAGCAATTTACTAGTAACTAGCACCTGCTTTGTGGCATGAAGACATATCACATTGTCCTGGTACAAGTATTTAAAACAGTCTGATAACCAACTGTCTCAGTGTTCAGGTGGTGGCATTGTAGTCAGTCTCTGCCTGCCTTATCATCCCAGAGCGGGCCCAAGCCATGCTGTACATGCTGGGCCTAAGTCCCTCCTGACTGCTCCTATTTACATTTTCCCTAGGTCATTTCCTACAGATTAGAGCACCTCTGTTTGGGGTGTGGTAGCTGCTTTAGAAGACTCCACTTGATCTGTTAACGTTCTAATCAAAGCAGTCTCATTTAGGGCTTTCAGCTCCCAAAGAGGAGGATAGGGTATCCAGATCCCCGCTGCTACAGTAGCCTTAACAAAGCTGTAGTTACTCCTGTCACAACTCGGCTTCAGCCTTCCTTCTTGGTGCAACCTGCAGCTCCTTCCCCACTTTTCCTGGGCTACAAGTGACCTTATGAATTATTCCTCCACCAAGAGCATGCCCTGTGCCTGTTGAGGGGTGGGATTTCCCTAGCCCAGCATTGCTCTATTCCTTAGCCTGGGTTCGGTGTGGGATCTGTAAACCCCACCACATTACTACAATTTGATTTGGATGGACAGTGCTTCCAGAAAGATCAGACCATAATCCAGTGTTTTATGTGCTAATTATGTTTCTTTGACTACAAACTAACACCTATTAACAGAAGATGTAAGAATCTCAGAGGCTGGAAGATTTCAACATTTGAGATGGAAAAGAACTTTTATGCACTTTATTTCTATACAGTTTTTCAGCTATACATAATGCAATAAGTAACATAGAAGAAACACAGTGTTAACAGCAATACGTAGTTAGAAACAATGTTAACTTCATTATGAATGCAGACTAGTCAAAATAGGATAAACGAAAGAGTGCGAGACAATGGCAGGAATTAAAACTAATGGTGATAAAATAAAAAGGAGCATCTGATACTGTATGTTCCCAGCTGGAGTTATTATAATAAAACTATATAACAGTAAAACACTTATACTTTTCTGTTTAAATGCCTCCCTTGTAGAATCTCATTTTTCATTTGCTATGTAATTATAAATCAGATTATACTGTATATGCTGACTCATGGCTACTTCTTTACTATCAGTTTTTCAATGCTTAATATGGTATTGTAGTGAGGCGCCCTGGCTCCCAGCTGCGCCTGAGAGGGCCAAGCCCCTGCAGCCTCCAATGTGGGCGGAGCCACCGCTGCCCGTTCCCACCCTCCAGAAGTCAAGGGGCAGGACAGGAAGTATAAAAGCACAGCCCCAGCGTTCACTTGGAGGCCGGCCGCCAAAGAGACCAGACACGGGTGGCCGAGCTCCCGCCCGGCCTGAGCTCCCTCGTGCCCAGTATCCTGAGGAGGACTGGCCGAGCCTGCCCCGTGCCCGGTATCCTGAGGAGCTGCCTGAGCTTCCCTGTGCCCGGTATCCTGAGGAACCCATGGTCTGGGACCCACCGGAAGATGCCGGCGAGACACAGGTACCCAGAGAGGGGGAGGTCAGAAGTGGCCCGGGAGTAGCCGACCCTGGTTTGGCTCCCAAAGAGCCTGAACCAATGTCAGTGTGTTGCGGCCAGGATCCCCACTGACAGCAGCGAATCTTGGCCGCTGCTAGGGCCCCGGGCTGGAACGCAGTGGAGTGGAAGGGCCTGTGTTCCCCCTGCCATCCGTCCAAGGGTAGCAGACTCCCACTCTCGCTGGCCTGAGGAGGCCGTTCTCGTAGACTAAGAGACTATTTGTTTGCTCAGCCCCTGCTGAAGGGCCTGAGCTTTGAACTGCTTATTGTCCTGCCCTGGCCCAGGGTTTGGGCTTAGAGACTATTTGTTTGCTCAGCGCCTGCTGAAGGGTCTGAGCTCTGAACTGCTTATTGCCTCGCCCTGACCCAGGACCTGGGCTTAGAGACTAATTGTTTGCTCAGCCCCTGCTGAAGGGCCTGAGCTCTGAACTGCTGATTGCCCTGCCCCGACCCAGGGTTTGGGCCTAGAGACTATTTGTTTGCTCAGTCCCTGTTGAAGGGCCTGAGCTCTGAACTGCTGATTGCCCCGCCCAGACCCAGGGCCTGGGCTTATCGACTATTTGTTTGTTTAACCCCTGCTTAAGGGCCGGAACCCGGAACTCTTTGCCGCATGTAGTAAGGCGCCCTGGCTCCCAGCTGCTCCTGAGAGGGCCGAGCCCCAACACCGGATAGTTACAGGTATTATTTACTTTCTTAGCCATGTCCAGGTGTCCATTCACAAAATACATTAGTGTGCAATCAGACTACTAAAAACATTGCAAACCATGATTCCTCATTAACCTCCATGAAGGCCTTATGTACACATTGAACAAGTATGGTGACAAAAATAAATCCTGTAGCACCTAACGTGAGAGTGGCATTTGGGCTGATGAACAATTTTCAAGACAACCTTCTGACAAGAAGTAATGTAGCCACTCCAAGGGTAGCCCCATGAACCCCTGCATGCAGCTGCAGAAGTGTCAACACCTTATGATCAATGGTATTGAAGGCAACTGGCAGAACTAATATCAGCATAAGCATCTGATCACTGACCATCACTAGGCGGAGAACATTGATCAGTATAACAACTGTGGTTTTTGTTCAAATCCAGGACCATAACTAGATTTACAAGGATCAAGGAGATCTGAGGCATACAGACATTTTCTCAGTCACCTTACTCAAGCAGGGAAGGCTGGAAGCTGCTAAATGACTGGAAAAATTGCCAAAGTCAAGCAAGGATTTAATAACTGAAAAGTATATGTAGATTTTCTTCAAATCTGGTGGCATACTTTCCTAAATAGAAACACTCACAATCCCCATCAATATTGGATACAGTGCTTCCTTCCGGGCCTTCACTAGCCAGGAAGTCTACCACACACCTTGAAGTCTGAAGTTTTCCCAACACGTCCAGTATCCTGGTGAGCAACACTAATTGGAACTCAATCAGAGAAGGCCTTGCACTGGCACTCAAAATACTGCTCTACCAAAAAGGTGGATACATCAGCCCAATTATGAACAATTTGCTTTTCAGACTATCTAGAAATGTGTCTTAATGGGAGTGACTGGAACCAGCAACCAGACAGAGATCTGTTTGGTTAAACAGCCTATGCACAACTCAAAACAAATTTGCTGACCAAGATTTTATAGAGTCCATATCAGAGACAAAAAAAAATCTCTTCTTTTCCTCTTGTATAGCAATGATGTGTGATTTCAGAAAGACTTCACAATGCAATCAGATTCACCTGAAGACATTATGATCTAGTAGGTCTTCCCTCACACGTCATTTCTGGTGGTTTATCCGATACCTTTGGTGGCCTGTGAGGACAAGGTCACTGTAGAGGATGCCTAGGGTCAACTCATTGACATTAGAGACTAAAAGACTTATACAGTCCATCAGCAGAACAGTGCATCAAGGGATAAAAGGATTCTTCAGATTTCTTTTATTGACAAATATTTATGAATTTATATATTGACAGTAAAATAAAATTACCATCCACATTTCTGTACATTCCTGTCCAAAAACCTTGTGTTTTGCTTTCAAGAGCCTGTATCCTGTGTGTCAGAAAGTTGGATTCAGCCAAATCTTCTACTGAAACCAAAGTAGCATCTGGAAAGCATTAACAAAAAAATAACCATAATCAAAGAGAGTAACTAATATAATGACCTGCCCCTTCACAACTATAATAGCAGTTAATTTTATCTTTGAGACTTTCCCACAATGCCTTCTGATTGGCTGCCTCCTCCATTCCTCTGCCTCCGGGGGGGAGAGCAGCTAATCATGGCAGTTGAAAGTGCTGAGTCACAACTAGGTTTCTCAACACAGCAACAGCTAATGCTCCTTCCTCCTGGAGTCTACAGCCTTGAGCTTCCGTGATCAAGTTGTAGGTGTCTGGCCCCTGATGGCTGAAACAACAGTCTGGCCAACAGGTAGAGCTGAATGCATCTGGGGCACAGTCCTGGAGCAAAGCCACAGGTCAGAGCTGGGAGTCAGAAGCTAAAGCCTGAGCCAAAGTTGTAGTTAGAAGGGGTAACCAAGAATTGGACACAAGAGTCTGAAGCCAAAGTTGAAGCTAGAGAGTTAACTTGAGTCACTGTCAGAAGCCAAGACAAAATGTTAACAAGAGTCACAGTCAGGGGACAGAGTGTGGTGCTGGGGCATGCGAAAGCATAGCTGCAGGTCAAGAGCACATTGAGCAGCCAATGGACTGCTGCTGAACTTAAGTATTAGCTAACTGATTCCTGCAGCCAATCAGGTCAGACAGCTTCCTTCAGGGCCAGCTGCGCTCACTAGGTTACTAGGATACTGGCTCCACTACTGGCTGGCCCCTGACACTGAGAGCCAGCTAGGTGGGGAGCATATGCAGTTGAAGGGGATGACTCCTCAGTTGTGAGAGAAAGGCCAAAATTGAACCAACTGGGGGAGCTATTGTTCCTAATTAAAGGGGAAGACTGTCCCCCTTGTGCAACTCTCTCTCCCTACTGTCCCTGCTTTGCTTTTGCATCTCAGCATGATCTTAAGGAAATATTAAAATCTGAAGATCTAGATTTCATGTTGAGGATCAGTTTATGGAGGGGATGTTATCATGAGACTGCCTACAATGGCATGTAGCAGATGTGCAACTGCTAGCAGCAAATATCTCCAATGGCTGGTGATGGGAAACTAGCTGGGGAAGGCTCTGAGTTACTACAGAGAATTCTTTCCCAGGTGTCTGGATGCTGGGTCTTGCCCACATGCTCAGAGTCTAACTGACAGCTGTATTGGGGGTGGGACAGAATTTTTCCTCAGGTCAGATTGGCAGAGATCCTGGGGAGGTTTTCACTTTCCTCTGCTGTAGAGGTCAAGGGTCACTTGCAGGTTTAAACTAGTGTAAATGGTAGATTGTCTGTAACTTGAAGTCTTTAAACCATGATTTGAGGACTTCAGTAACTCAACCAGAGGTTAGGAGTATTTTACAGGAGTTGGTGGGTGAGGTTCTGTGGCCTGCAATGTGCAGCAGGTCAGACTAGCTGGTCCCTTCTGGCTTTAAAGTCTATGTTGGACAGTATACTAATTCAACAGATTACTGGAATAATCTGGAGGGAAGACAGAGTGTACTGGTGAATCTGGCCCCATGTGTTTAGAAGCTGTCAAAGATTCCTAAAGCATAGGCTAAGTGCTTTTTTATGTTAGGATCAAAATTTTACAGTATTTTGCAATGCGTGAAATCCAGACAATGAAAATGACTATAATGAGAAAGTCAAACATATCAGCCTAGTTTAATCTCCCCAGCAGAGTGAAAAGCAAAAACAAAACAAAAAGCATAAGTGGGGAGAAGTATGCTTTGTTTTTAAAATAACTCATTTTAATAAATAGGTTTTTGGCGGTTAAGGAACTTTGTAAAATGGACACTGTGTCCTTAATTAAGTCTTTATCTCAATAAAAGTCACTCACCTAATCGAATACATTCCAGGGAAGCTTGGGCCCAACTTTTCATGGCCGAAGATTCAATGTAGTAGCAGTGACCATCGAAAGGAATCCAAGATCTGAGTTCTTTTGATTCAGGGCAATTTCCAGGCAGCTGTGGAGGATCAGGAGGGGCCACAACTGTAAAAAAAATCATGTGGTTTGAAATCAGTACTTTTTTATGAATAACCCAAAAATTAGTCTTTAAAATTACTCAGCATACATATACCATGTTACAAGTAGCTACTACTAACTTAGAATGATGCTAGGAAAATACTGCCCCTCCCGCCCCCCGAGTCACAGCTAAATATTGATATCCATCTGGAATTTTCATTATCACTTTATATGAGACTACCTTCAGCTGGTGAAGTATTGGTGTTGCAACTGCATGCTGTATTGTCGGTTGTACTCTTTATTTAGTCACATTAAGTTTAGACACTTATATGGAGCCCATCGCTGGTTATCAGAATGCCATATGCTAAATATAGCTGTTAATCATGTTTGCAACTCCTGTTGACATCGCTACGCTCACCATAGTGAGTTGCATATGCAGATTAAATCAGGTTTATGGCCTGACGCATTAACTCAAAAGCTACTGTAAAACAATGCCATTTATTCTGTAACCCACATCAGGAAGAGAATATATTGTGTGGCCTAAAGAGCACTGTGAGGGAAAAGTACATGCCCTTAAAACTTTTTAAAGGTGTCATCACACAGGATTCCTACGCCTGAGTCTTGTCTCCCTGCTGTGATGCTGGCCTGAAGTGTACCGGTTCTTCAAATTATAACCCCGAAAGGTGGGCATGAACCTCTCCCAAGTGTTTCATTCCAACTGCTGCCAGGACACCTCCCCCTAGAGCTTTCATAATTAGTTACTGGATGGATAGTCATGATGAGAGCCCAGTGCCAATTTAACTTATGCACAACCACCAGTGCAACCCACGAAAATTGCATATAACGAAGAAAATATCTCAAGGCTGGAAAGGAATGGAGGGCCAAATCTTCAGCTGGAGTAAATAAGAATAACACCTCTGAAGTCAATGGAGCTATTCCCATTTACACCAACTGAGGCTTTAAAGTGCCAAAGCCTTCAAAGTCATGTACCACCTCATTAGTAGAATCCCAGACTCTGAAGGCAGGTAGCTGGAATTCTTGAAGCACCTTCCTCTGAGGTTGTTGGGGACAGCCACTGCTAGAGATAGGATACTAAACTAGTTAGACCTCTGGCATGATCCAGTACAATAAGTCTTGTGTTCTTTAAATTGTTAAGTTCAATTGCTTACCATCTGACCGTTTACAGACAGAGAAGTAGCTTTCATTACAAGATGCTGTCTTCCAGGTTCCATCAAGGTCTAGATAGACACAGGCTATTTTCTCTTTTGGTTCTCTTGTTGCCCATTTAGTATATTGGAGTATCCAGTTATCAACCCATTTATAATGGCCATCTGTCTAAAAACAGTATAAATTAAGATAATATAAATGGCAATACAAAGGTACCAATATGTCGTTTTAATTGCACTGGCATTCGTTATTTCAGCTTTTCATCAGAAACAGTATTTATGTCATTTTCTAATACCTCACATATCAAAATAGTGAATAAATGCCTGACACTTGAGTCATGAGGAGAGTAATACTTGATTATTTTTTTAAAGCTAACAGTATTTATAGGGCATTGACAGTCCAACACATGAACTGAGTTGAACAAATAGCAGAATCTCTTCCTTGAGGAGTTTTCAATGTACAGGAACAAACAGGCACAATGCAATATGTGACAAAATAATATAATAGGCTGGAGCTCTGGTTCTGGACATTTACATGGACAGATGATTTTTCTGGGGATTTATAAAGCTGGGGAGGGCAGCACAAACTAAAACTTAATTGGGAAGCTCTTCCAAACATAACTTATTCTAAGCATAGTTTATTTTATTGCTTATTTACATTCGGTGTTATCATCTTTAATTATTCACTATTATTTTGCTTGTTGAAGTAATGGTGTCCTCTAAAGCATGGTTTGAACTTTAGGTAAGTAAATGTGGGATCACTTTCCAGACAGTTATCAAGAGAAGCGATTATTGACAAGCCAACCTGCCTAATCATCATTTCTTTAGATTACGACTTTAAGTAATTTTGAGGGTAAAAATTATTTGGCACTCAACGCCCTGTCTCCATGGTTCCTGATTTTAACACCGACTCCCTCCACAGTTTTTATAGCTCTCCATGTACTATCTCCTGTTAGGACTTTTTCTATGGATCCTCCTATCCATCCCATGTGCTTTATGTGGTCTTTGAGGAACTCTTACAGGAGTGCTAGAAGTCCATGCGTGCTTCTGGTGAATTGAGACTATAGCTCTTACAGCAGCATTACAATGAAAGCAACCAATATTTATATATAAAACATGAGAGCTTATTTTTGTTTGTCATAGTACAATAATATCCAACACTTACCACATTGCTGTTAAGACCAATCCATACACACTCTCCATACTTTAACATCTGTAACCATAGGAATGAATGGCTGTGGATATCTAAAATACTAGCAAGATCTGAAGAGCTGTCCTTGCAATTTTTTCTTGCCTCTTCCCATTTCATTTTTGAATGGATGACTGAATAGCTACTGTCACCATAATGGATAAAGCCAGAGGCTGGAATTGTTGTTGGGGAATGAAGTAATTTAGGGTCTGTAATAATTTTAAATAAATAAATAAACAAATAAATAAATGCATACATAAATAACAACCAAAAATCAGGTGCATGGATTTACTTTGTAGTAATAATGTTTAATATCTATGTTGTTGCACAAATTAAGTGGTGTAGCACTAACAATAAGTGAAAATTCTTCAGTTAAAATTAAGGAAAAATTATGAATAGTTTGTGAATACAGAAAATATAGGCCTGGTCCACGCTAGAAAGTTAGATCGACCCAGCTGTGGAATCTGCTATGGCATCAGTTTCAATGTATTCAGTTCTATCATCATTCATTTTTTGGTATAACCCTTATTTTCTGTAGAACAAATTAAAAAAATTAAAATAATAATTTCTCCCCAATATTCAGAAAGTACTGTGGGAAGCTTGCACTTTTAAGGTGCAACTTTGCATTAGGGTGGATCCAGAACTGCACCACCTGAGAAGAAGGAATTTTGGAAGCCTTAGAGGGTCAGAATGCCTTTCAATAGGTGATACGTTCTATGCGGAAACCCAGAATTTAATCCACAAGCAAAACTAAAAAGCCATCATGAGTTTTCAATGATTTTTTAAATTTAGAAAGCTGGTGAAATAGAACTCACTTAAATTCATTTGGCATATATAGCTTTTGTCATTTTCACAGTCTTCATCTTTCCATTTCCCTTCTTCCTTTGTCATAATGACACAGTCTTTCTAAGGGGGGAAAAAGGAGAACACAAATTCAGAAGAAAACGTAACCATCAGGAGACAAGTTCTCCTCCTCCTCCCGCAGGTTTTGTAGACCTGCATATTACAAGTGTTTCGGTCCTCCAACATTTGAAGTCTCAGTACTGTAATGTCAGTATTCATATAGTTCCTAAAAATCTATTTTTGGTTGGAACCAAGCTTTCACAAGCTCATCCTTGATGAGGGATAGCTCAGTGGTTTGAGCATTAGCCTGCTAAACCTAGGGTTGTGCGTTCAATCCTTGAGGGGGCCATTTAGGGAACTGTGGTAAAGATCTATCTGGGGATTCATCCTGCTTTGAGCAGGGGGTTGGACTAGATGACCTCCTGAAGTCCCTTCCAACCCTGATATTCTATGATTCATAATCCCAAACAATGTTCCCTGGAGTATGGAAGCTGCTGTTGCTCTGGATTATTTTAGAAGCAATGTTGGCTCCTCACCTCACTGTGACTAAATGTTTGAGAGGACAGATGGTGGCAGTTCATTTATCCTTGTTTACTTCAGCTGTTCTTCTCCACTGCTAATGGAAGGGTATCAATGGGAACTTGGTAGCATGAAGTCGGACTGAAGATACTACTAAATTTCATCAGAATGTTCAGAATTCATCAAATACCTTCCTTCTAAGACTGCCTCACCCCTTTCCTAGCTATTGTGGAGGAAAGAGAATGGCCGTGGCCTCATTTCCTCTTCACAACTTCTGGGCTGTCTAGTGCCAGAAGTTGCAGACAGCGAATACTTACAAATAAAAACATTAATATGAGGAGTTCACAGATGGTTTACTCACCTGAAAAGGGGCTAAATTCGTAACAAATGTTATTTGTAAAGCATAATTCTTATCAGCTGTAATAGACTTTAAGATCAGAAGGGATCATTATGATCATCTAGTCTGAACTTCTGCACAATGCAGGCCACAGAATCTTACCCGCTCACTCCTGTAACAGGAAAGACTCCTGTAAGGATCAGGGTGATGGACTAGGATATCTATTGTATGTCTAGCTAGGTCCAACTTTTGATTGTAAAGAAAGTCATTAAAATGGGTTTTCAGGAAAAAGGAAAAGACTGTTTGAAACTTATTTTAATAAAATTACATACTAAAAGCATTAGTCTGTACGTGTATTAGATGGGTACAACTGCACCTGAAGTTTTAAAAAAATCACTTACTGTGCACTCAGGCTGTGTAGCTATTATCATATTGCAGACACAGCATGCAGCCTTGCCAATAACTAAGTTTGACTGATACTTCTTGTTACAAGACCCTATTTTCAGTTGCTTTATGCCTTTGCCAGGATTTAACCATTCAGGATGAAATTTTCCATATTGGTTGTCTTCCTCAGGCTGAATTTTTCTGGGAAGTTTCAGCCATGAACAGATTAGCTGTTTCTGAGACTGATGTTAGATGTTAAAACAAAATCTGGTGGCCTTTACTTTGAGGAGTTCTAATGCCTCAATGCTTCGGAGCAGGGATCTGAAATTTGGCTAGGGAAAAGCCTTTGTGCTAAGGATGTGCTTTTTGTCATCCAGTTCAAAAACTAGCCCTGTGGGAAAAATAGCGTGTAATTATGTAATTAAAAACTGCAGCATAATGCACATTCACAAGATGGCTCAATTACGGTTGCACAGCCATTCATGGCTGTTTAATGATGATTGATTTACCTCCTGATAGTCCTCATCATCACCACCATCACCATAATAATAAGAGTATGTGCGTCTGTATGTAGGTGCACCGTTGGCCCAGTTTTTATAGGAGACACCACTTCCATCCGTCCAAAGAAATGATAGGTCACTATTTATATCATTCAATCCAATCCATGGATCAGTCATGACTTCTCTTAAATGGTAGAAGAGGAAGGCTGAAAGGAAGCAAACATTTTAAATGAAGGGAACCTCAACATGATTTTCTCCAGACAGAAAAAATTAACACAACTGAGGTCACGGTAAAAAAAATTTTCTGCAAAATCCCACCTGCTTGAAAATAAGGGCAGGTCTACACTATCACTGAAGTCGATCTAACTTGCATCTCTCAGGAGTGTGAAAAAGACACCCCTCGGAGTGACGCAAATTACAGCAACCGAAGCACTGTCCATGCCTGTATTATGTTGGCGGGAGATGCTCTCCCACTGACATAGCTTCCACCTCTCACGAAGGTGGAGTAATTATGCCGGCTCTCCTATCACCATAGAGCATCTTCACCAGATGCTCTACAGTGGTGCAGCTGCATTGGTGCAGCTGTGCCAATACAGCACTTCTAGTGTACACCTACCCTAAATGTCACATTTTATGGCTTAAATATAGTGTTTGGTGGTGAAATCGTAAGGAATATAAGCTATTCAAACATTAACTTATAGGAAATAAGGCATTTTAATTTTAAAAACCAATGCGAAAAGGAAGGTTTTGAGTATGCTGAAATATGCCTCCCCAAAATTTTCTCTCCGTTCATATTGCCAATGTAAAAGTAGAAGGAATAAATGCCTTTTTAGTTTTGTTTTGTTTTGAGGTTGTTTTGTTTTGTTTTTTGTTTGAGGTTGTTGTTACCTTTTATGAATAATGCAGCATTATTAGAAGAGCTGGTCAAATAATTCATCTTGAATAATTTTCATGATGAATGTATACTTTTTTTTTAAACAGTTAACAGAATCTTTCACAACCCTATCCCAATTTCTACATAATTTGTTACGATTTGTCAAATATTTTCAGACTGCCGCCCCTTTTTGACCTGAACAGCTAGTCAAATTTTGGGGCCCTTGGGAGGTTCCAGTTGGAAGTAGAAATTGATGAAGTCTAATATTCTCTTTGATGCATTTTTTTTAAAAAAAGGAACGTACAAAGTCCTGCTTCTCCAAACACAGGAGGAACCAGGAACAAAAGGAGCAGTTTCTTAGTTTACAGGCCCAAGCCTCTTTAGCCAACAGATCCATACACTCTCTCTGTCTCTCTCTCTCTCTCTCGCTTTTCCTGGGTTACACTGTGCTCACAGTGTAGGTGCCAACTTCTGCTGGCACTGGTGGGTGCTCGACCCCCATCACCTCTAGTCCCACCCCAACTCCGCCCCTGCCCTGCCCCCATTCCAACCCCTTCCCCAAAGTCCCTGCCCCAACTCTGCCCCCTCCCTGCCCCAGTTGGACTCCTTCCCCGGGCCTGCCTCTTCCCCACCTCCTCCCCAGAGCGAGCCATGTTCCTGCTCCTCCACCTCCCTCTTGGAGCTTGGCAAGCGCTGGGAGGAGAAGCGGGGATGTGGCATGCTCATGGGAGGAGGTGAAGGCAGAGGCAAGGTGAGCTGGGGTGGGGACCTTGGCTGCCAGTGGGTGCAGAGCACCCACCAATTTTTCCCCATGGGTGCTCCAGCCCAGAACACCCACAGAGTCAGCACCTATAGCTCACAGGACACTGCTTGGCTTTCTTTCTTTTTGCCTCTGCCACTCTTTCTGTTTTTGTCTGTTTTCAATTTGTGTATGTGTTCTCTCTCTCTGACACACACACTCCCACCCTGGTCACAATACCCATTAGAACCCCCACCCTCATGGTACTAATTTCTGGGCAGACTATTATATCTTGTTTTAAGTGTGCCCTCTTACCTGTCTCGTACAACTTTCTTAAATGATAGTTTGTATGAGATTTTAACCCAACCCATAACAAAGTTTCACCCAGCTCACAACAATACTATGGTCTGTTTATGAACTATTAACTTCTAGTGATCATTACTCTTGGTCTGTGATTGGTCACTTTTATTCCCTGACTGAACAACATGAAACTTTTCGGGCAGCAGAATAGTAAACAATGAATAGTGACCCACAAACTTTCTGGTGTGGATATTTGGAAGAACAATATTTTGTTGTTAGTGAATATTTTCACACAACCTGGCAGCTATCTAAATATTCATGAATAGCAGTGAATTTAACTTTGGGGAACAGATTTCAGGGACTAAAAAACTGTGAATCAGCTTTTTCACTAACAGAATGTGACAGAAGGCAGAGTAATGGAAATCAGGAGGACAATGGGGGAAGCTGACTCAGGCTATGCACTGAAGGCAGAGATCATGTGGAAAAAATAGTATGTGTATGTAAAGCCAACAAGACCCCGGTCATTGGCGGGCAGGATCAAACCTGGGACCTCTGGAGTTTAGTGCATGAGCCTCTGCTGCATGGGTTAAAAGCCAACTGGCTGTTAACTAAAGGTTGTAGAGTAGACTTGTTTTCTCTCCCTCTTTAAGTGGTCTTGGTACCACTATATGGGACAGAACACCCACCCTAAGTGTGTGTGGGTTACATGTATACATAATTAAAGACTGTATCATAATGCAGGAGCATAAGGAGGCCAAATTAAGATTGACAGATTCCAAGGCCAGGAGGAACCATTGTGATCATCTAGTCTGACTTCAGGCAACCTTAATTTTGACATTTCCTAACTTCTGAGGGCCTAATGTAGTTTTTTGTATGTAATAATTAATATAAACTCTCAGACTTCAGGGTAAAAACCAGCCAATAACTGATAGGATTAGCAAGTAATTTCCTGAGGGAGCGGATTATTCCATAACTGTACACTGTGAGGTTTGTGGCACTTTCCTCTGAAGCTTCTGTCACGGGGCAGTCTCAGAAACAGGACACAGGATTAGATGGACTGCTGGTCTAACCTGGTATGGCAGTTTCTATGTTCCTATGATCCAAAGGCCCATTTCTTATCAAACTAAATTTTTTTGTTACATTTATACAACGGGCAAACAGAGTAGAATGTATAACTGCAGTTTTACATTTTTTGCCTTCATTTATAATTGTTTTATGGGAACTGGTTGATGTTTCATTTAGTTCCAAAGGGTTCACACATTATACCTTGGACTTCTTTATTTGGTATGGAAGCCAGGTTTCCTCCTAAATTTATACAAGCCATTCGTGCAGCATGCCACGTCAATGTCTCATTTTCACTTGAGCCAAATATTTTGAAACACTGAAAAAGAAAAAAAAATCAACTGGACATTTCATTCAATGCTGCATACCAAGTGGAAGCTGTTATATGTGAATAATCCTAATTACTTATGTGCTATTCGTCTTCCCACAGAAAGAAAGCAAGGATGGGAAGGCTAGCAAAGCTTTAGGATGTGTAATTTAAACTTTGATAAACCTGAGCTGAAAAGCATTGTGAATTCAAGCAACTTAGAGGTTTATTGTTAAAGTTCATCTTATCCCTCAGTGACAGGGAGAACATGCAGATTTTTTAAAAAGTGCTTCTCACAGGAAAACGATTGCTTTCCATCTAGTATATGAAAACAATGCAATAAAATAAAACAAACATAATATTGATTATTTTTCCACATGCAAAGCCTAAATCTGGTGAGTTCTAGGGTAACTGAAACCAACCTCAGTCAGTTTCTGCAGCTCTTAAGAGCCTTCTTCTGTTGCATTATAGTTCTATTCTAGTATTTTATAAAATTTAAATTAAATTTCTTCTGAAGCTAAAACAGTATGAATACTAAATGTTAGAAGTCCCATTATCAATGTGCTTTTATTTTAGCAGTCAGATGAGAAAAAAAGTACCAGTGGAGGTTTTATTTTGTAGTCATAAACTGGTATTTACTAGACAAACTCAATTAACAGGAAAGTACTGGAGGCGTTCCCTGATTGTTATAGATAGACAGTAATTTCCTATAGTCCTCTACAGAGTGTACTTCTCCTGGCATGACTAGTCTTCTCATATTCACCTTGTATGACCAATCAGCTCAGGAGCAGCTTTTATGTGGGCTATGCAAGACATGTACGTGTACATACTCCTGCCACTCACACTGTACCATGCATAAGACAGGAGCCCAGTTTAGTCCAAAGTGATCATGATGTTGATAGACATGTGCTGTGTTGTTAGAGCTTGCTGTGTTTTTTAAGTTACAGAATTGTAGAGGCTTTTTGTGAGAGGATACTCGGGGTTCAAATAGAGGATTGGAAGAGATAGCTGATGTGAAATAGGGGAATGAGTAAAGACAGAAGTAAACTAAAGGAGAGGAAAATAGAAAGGGAACAGGAATAAGGAGAATGGGGAGAGGAATAGGAGAAGCAAAATGGAGAAGTGAAGGGTTACAGTGGGTGAGATGAAGTGGGACCAACAACCACAATACTTAGATAACCATGTTTAAGTTCAGCACAACACATCCTAGTGGACACAACAATCGCAGTTTAAAGGATGTTAGGCTGGTGGGTTTAGTCGCAGCCTTTAGTTCTTCTAGGTAGCCTTTGATTCTAGCCAGAATCATTAGTCTGGGATTCAGATTATTGATTAGTAAATCTCTTATCATTTAGTGATGCTGGTTTGAACCAGGTTTTTTACGGTGATGATAGGTGCATGGTTGGATCACATAATACAGATACATTGGTAGTTTTATTCATTGTCAGAGCTGTATTATTGATTTTGAGAAAAAAAATAGTTGTATAGCATTATGAGGATGAGACTAAATACTGTAGTCTTGTTGCAAAGAATTTTGGTCTCCAAATGCATCAGTTACATGAAATATTTAGTAACTCTCTTGAATAATTTGAAAGTGAATTTGTGGTGGTGGCGGGAGGGGGGGAGGAAGAAGGATACCAAACTTGTATCTATCCTATTCTCTGTTTAGAATGCAGTCATATGCAATGTCCATATTACATTCTCAGGCACCATGGTAGAAATGAAAGCTCATACTTTGGAGCAAGGGATGAATTTCACAACAAATTCTCGGGCTGTGGAATACAAATGACCCTAGCTTTATCTGCTACCCACCTCCTGTCAGGTAATAAGCTGTCAAAAAACACTGAAAGATGAGATAGTGCCTACTGTCGCAACTATAGAGTAATTTAAAATCAAACACTTTGATCACAGCTTGATCTTTCTGCCCCTTTCACATTTCATTCTGCTACCTCTACCACTATCAGTGAAAGTGAAATTGGGGAAAAGGGAAAAATGGGTGGTAAATGTTCGGTATACATGATACTCTACAATGACAAATTGCAATGACATGATGCTCTTTCTCCTGTATTTTTTTGGGGGGAGGGTGAAGAAGGGCATGCATTTCTTGGTATACAGTATAGACAGACTTTCAGTTTTATTATTTACTAATAAATTCTTCCCACAGTGCTTATGTGATATCCTTATTGTTAGAGAATTTACAGCTAGAGAAATATAACTTCTTATTGGTTATGGTCATACAGCTGCATACACTGATCTGAAATGTTTCTCATGCTGCCACTAGTAATTCTTTCTACTGATCATTCATGCTTCTGAACTGCCTGAAATTTCACAGTTAGATTTTGTCACCTAGCACGTTCAGAATACAAGACTAATACAGTGTTTGTAAAGTAGCAGTAGCAACTGCATTTCAGTGGAAAGAAAACAGAACATAAGAACATTAGAACAGCTATACTGGGTCAGAGCAAAGGTTCATCTAGCCCAGCATCCTGTCTTCCAACAGTGGCCCGTGCCAGGTGCCCCAGAGGGAATGAACAAAACAGGTAATAATCAAGCGATCCATCCCCTGTCACCTATTCCCAGCTTCTGGCAAACAGAGGCTAAGGATACTATTCCAGGAATCTATGTAAATCACCTGGTACATCAAAGATAAATTTCAAGCCAATGTTATACATAACCCAATACCAAAACCTTAGCATTTTTACTCTTTCATTCTGAATCCAAGCATCTGGGAAACTTTATGAAGATTACATATTTATTGTTCAAAGTGTTCTTTCTAATTTATCCTGGCAAAGAGGACTGTTTTATATTGTCTTTTCAGGTTGACCACTGATGACTTCAGTCCCTAAAATGGGACAAAAATTACAGGGTGGGGGGAAAGAAAGTGTAAGTTATATCTGCAAAGAACTGCAAAGTGTACTTCTGTCTTAAGTAGTTCAACCTACAGATTCAATGCTTTGGAGGTTTAAAATGGTATAATATCTCCCAAATGGCCCAGCCTGCCAAACAGCACGCAGACTTGGATAATCACTGTCCAACGTATTATTCTAACCATAAAAATATGTCCTTTGTTCACCTACTCTGCCACATAACAAATATCTTCAGTAAATTGTAACATACCTTATTGTTAAACAAAAGCCAAGTTTCTGGACAGCCTCCTAGAGGTGCAGGAGCAAATGTTGAGTTAATGGTACTGTTGTGCCTTTCACAGATAAAACCACTTGGATAGCCACAATTTATATCATTCCACAAACCTGAAAAAAATTAACTATAGTAAGTAGATGAATGCATAATATTAATAAATGGAATGATAATTGGACACTTCCTATTTTGTTTAAAAATAGCATTTATATTCTGTAAGAGTAGAATATACACATCTTAAAAACGATTTGTCAGCTAAGCTGCTTGGAAAATGTACAAATCTATGTATTGTTCACAAAAAATAGGTATTTATTGACAGGAGCTGTTCCGTACAGTTAGTTACTTGACCAGTACCTTGTGACAAGGCAATTAAAAATGAACAAGAAACGGAGATTAAAAAAAAGGAAAAAAAAAAAAGGAAGTGGCTCAAAACAACAAACTGTTTATATTAATTACTCTTAATTCCACTTTCTTTCACATGGAGCTTGAATAGGAGAATTTCCAGGGATACAGGTTGAGAAGTAATAGCTGGATATTTGGCAGAAGAATTTTCCATGGCACAAACAGATTGAAATAGATTTTTTTTTTAAAGAAAGAAAATATACATGAGAGATGGAACTTTTAGCACCTCCTTTAGGAGATGGTTTAGCATTTTAACCAACTGCTTTGAAATATTTAAGTCTCTCTGGAGCCAAAGATTCAAGGCAAGTCAGGGTTTTCTAGTTTCTTCATTCTAGATTGAGTGCTGTGGGGTTTCAGACAGCATCTAAAAAACAGAGGGCCTGATTCTCATCTCACTTCAGCTGGGTTACACTGATGTAACTGAGAGGAAAATTTAGTTCTGAAACTTTCTTTGTTCTGTGTGAAAGTTATAGAGAATTTATAAGATAAGAGGTTTTTCCTTATTATGTAAACGTATGCTCCTCCCTTCTGCACATACTGGATGGTTTTTACCTTCAGTCCCACAGACTCCTGCATTTAGTGGTGACTTTTTGTATATCATTTGTAAAGTGCTTAGGAATGAATTGTGCTGTATGGCAGCTTTTCAACAGGCCCATCCCACTTTTCCAGCACTAGCCTCTTTCTGGAGAAGTGTTGATAAGCCCTTTAAAAGACTAGATCCAACAGACTACATGATGTGGCAGCAAGCTAGAAACAACACAGAAAGAGAAATCTTAGTTCTGTACACACAAAAAATAAAATCTAAAAACCTAGTCCTGTCACTTACCAAAAGCTGATATCATGATCACACAATTTTCATCGTTATTTGCAAAATTGGGTTCATTGGGAGCCCAGGCTACATAATTCACTGGGGTTCCATCCATCCAGCTAAGAGAGAAAGGATGTAACAGTAATCATTAATCAAATCACTTTTAGAAAGAGGCACATCAACACATTACAAAAAATCATTTGGCAAGAATCCAAAAAGGTATATTCACAATTTCTATGTACAGTTTTAGGTGCATGATGTCCATTAGCAAACATGGGAGTTACATGGCTAAAACCATGAGCATCAGGTCAGAAATTTTTATTCCTTTTACTTTGATTATTCCTTTGTTGAGATAAATTATGTAAAACAAATATTGAAAAAAACAATAAAAAATAATTTTCCATTGATTGATAGAAGTCATTAAATAAATTTGGAAACAGTGTTCAACCAGTTCTAATACAAATAATGAATATTAAGTATGGCAATTACTTAAACAGATATGACATATTTTTATAAATCTATTCTGTTTCTCCAGCTGTGAATTGCTATTGATTTCACATAAGCAAAAATGAGATGAGCTACTTATCTGTAATTGTTAGTCTCAGAAGATAAATATCTCAATAGGTTACCACTCTTCAGTCTTTGCTCCTGCATACAGACTTGTAGAAACTCTCTCAGTTTACATCCTCCTACTGCAGTCCCTAAGCTGCACCAGCCTAAGGTGCTCCACACTCATTCCCTCTTTTAGTGGGAGGTGAACTACTCCCAAAATAAGTCAACTGAAATTAGAAAAATCAGCATCTGATTCTGAATAATTTTCTAAGTGATAAATCAGTCATTAGCACCTGAAAATCATCCCTTCTATGTAAAATTGTGCCAAACAAAAGGTTGGGCATGGGGAAAAGTCTCTCTATATATACACAGCAGGAGAAGAGCACATGAAACCCTCAGGGCTTCAAAGATTCTGGTTGCACTGGATTCCAGACAGACATGGAAGTCAGTTGAAGGGCAAATATAGTGCCCATCTATAATAAGGGAAATAAGGACAACCCGGGAAATTACAGACCAGTCAGCTTAACTTCTGTACCTGAAAAGATAATGGAGCAAATAATTAAGAAATTAATTTGCAAAAGTCTAGAAGATAATGAGGTGATAAGTAACAGTCTGCATGGATTTGTCAGGAACAAATTGTATCAAACCAACCTGATAGCTTTCTTTGACAAGGGAACAAGACTTGTGGATAGGGGGGAAGCGTAGATGCGGTATATCTTGACTTTAGTAGGGCTTTTGATACTGTCTCACATGACCTTCTCAAACAAACTAGGGAAATACAACCTAGATGGAGCTACTATAAGATGGGTGCATAACTGGTTGGAAAATTGTTCCCAGAGACTAGTTATCACTGGTTCACAATCATGCTCAAAGGGCATAACGAGTGGGTTCCTGCAGGGATCGGTTCTGGGTCCGATTCTGTTCAATATCTTCATCAGTGATTTAGAAAATGGCAGAGAGAGTACACTTTTTAGTTTGCAGATTATACCAAGCTGGGAGGGGTTGTGAATGCTTTGGAGGATAGAATTAAAATTCGAAAGGATCTGATCAAACTGGAGAAATGGTCTGAAGTAAATAAGATGAAATTCAATAAGGACAAATGCAAAGTACTGCACCTAGAAAGGAACAATCAGCTGCACACATATAAAATGGGAAATGACTGCCTAGGAAGGAGCACTGCGGAAAGGGATTTGGGGGTCATAGTAGACCACAAGCTAAATATGAGCCAACAGTGCAACACTTGCAAAAAAAACCAAACATCATTCTGGGATGTATTAGCAGGAGTATTGTAAGCAAGACATAGAATTCATTCTTCCGTTCTACTCTGTGCTGATTAGGCCCCAATGGGAGTATTGTGTCCAGTTCCGGGTGCCACATTCAGGAAAGATGTGGACAAATTGGAGAAAGTCCAGAGAAGAGCAACAAAAAATTATTGAAGGTCTAGAAAACATGACCTATGACGGAAGATTGAAAAAATTGAATTTGTTTAGTCTGGAGAAGATAAGGCTGAGAGGGGACATGATAACAGTTTTCAAGTACATAAAAGGTTGTTACAAGGAGGAGGGAGAAAAACTGTTCTTAACCTCTGAGGATAGGACAAGAAGCAATAGGCTTAAATTTCAGCAAGGGTGGTTTAGGTTAGACATTAGGAAAAATTTCCTAACTGTAAGGGTGGTTAAGCACTGGAATAAATTGCCTAGGGAGGATGTGGAAGGACCCTCTGCTGCTGCAGACCCAGAACGGAAGAAGCTCCGGGGGCCTGAGACCCGCAAGAGTTTTCCGGGGTCCTCAGCGCGAGTGAAGGACCCCGCTCCAGGGGCCCCGAAAAACTCTCATGGGGGGCAAATTGCCCCACTAACCCCACCTCTGGGCAGCCCTGGGAGATTGATGAGTCTGCTACAGCCTTAGCTAAGAGATCTGTGGATTTTAGATCATGCAGTAGATGCTCATACACTAAGGGCTTGTCTACACTACGTGTCAGATCGGCAGGCAGCGACTGATCCAGCGGGGATTGATTTATCGTGTCTAGTAGGGAACCTAGTATAGACGCGATAAATCGACCGCTGAGCGCTCTCCCATCGACTCTGATACTCCACCAGAATGAGGGGCATAAGCGGAGTCGATGGGAGAGCATCAGCTGTCGACTTATCGCAGTGAAGACACTGCGGTACGTAGATCTAAGTACATTGACTTCAGCTACGCTATTCACTTAGCTGAAGTTGTGTATCTTCGATCGATCCTGTGTGGTAGTGTAGACAAGCCCTAAGCTTCAGAGGTACCGGGTTTGATCCTGCCTGCCAATGGCCAGGGTCTATCAGTGATATACAGGATTCTGAACAGCTGGAGAGATGATAGCTATTCTAAGGGAGATATAATCAGAAAGGAACTGATTACCATAGCACTTTCCACTTATTCAGCCACTTATGGCCACTCTTCTGCTAAGATTAGTCCACAACTAACTATAACTAAGAGTTATCATCAGCTCTTGAAAATGGTAGCATTTATAGACTCTTCACTTTTGATGACCAAAATACATTTTTTTTGCTACATGTTAGAAGCCTAGATGTTCATATTTACTTACTTAAACTTTTTATCAAGACTCACTGTTAAACCAATGAAATATGATCTGGTCTCATGCGGAGAGATACCCTAAAATAAAAAGATGCCATTTTAATTAAATAATTCCTTTATATGTCACAAAGAAGTCTCAGGCAAAACAAGCAGCCATTCTCTTTCAATTGATTAGGTGGGTACTGTACAGTCTGAAGAGAAGACAATAATTGAAATCGATGGGATTTAATCAGGAACTTAAAGGTAAGCATGTACTTAAATGCTATTATAAATAGAGGTGGATTTAATCACATGTTTAAATATTTTCCTGAATCAAAGCCTAAAAATCTATAGTTAGGTATCTCAGTAAAAGTGGTCTGCTTTTCAGAGGTCTTGGGCACCCACAACTCATACTGAAGTCTGAGCTCATTAGGAACTGCAGACAGTCAGCACCACTTTTAATTAAGTCCCTAAATACTGCATAATTGTGTAACAACTTCCAATCCTCAATTTCCACATCTCTAAAACAGGGACAGTGATATTTATCCATTTATTCAGGATGTTGTGAGACAGAAATTATGTTTATCCAGTATCATATTTGTGTAAATTACTACTAAGGCTAGTCACATACAGAGAACTCAGGAGCTCCAGGAATCCACAGCCTTATGCTTCTTCCAGTAGGTAAGACTGGCTCAAGGGCCCTTGATAGAGAAGCAAACACACCTGGTTGACATTTTTCTCAAATGTGAACAATTTCACAAGTAACTAGGTATATTTTGGAGGACGTTTCATAAATTCAACAGCAGGCAAATTTCATCAAAACAAACAAACACACTGTGATGGGGCAAGGCCAGATGGCTACAGTAAAATACTGAGAAACAGGTATGTTAGCCCCAGGCTAAACAAATCCCTAGTACCCTGGTAACCAAATGGCAGTTGCTCCAGGTTAATCAAGGCACCTGGAGCCAATTAAGATCTTTCTAGAAGGCAGTAGAGAGAGCTACTTTAATTAGAACACCTGCAGCCAATCAAGGCAGGCTAATCAGGGCACCTGGCTTTAAAAAGGAGCTCACTCCAGTCAGGCAAGGAGGAGCCAGAGGAGAAGGAGCGTGTGTGAGGAGCTGGGAGCAAGAAGGCAAGGAGCTGAGAGTGAGAGAGTGTACTGCTGGAGGATTGAGGAGGACAAGCATTATCAGACACCAGGAGGAAGGTCCTGTGGTGAGGATAAAGAAGGTGTTTGGAGGAGGCCATGGGGAAGTAGCCCAGGGAGTTGTAGCTGTCATGCAGCTGTTACAGGAGGCACTATAGACAGCTGCGATCCACAGGGCCCTGGGCTGGAACCCGGAGTAGAGGGCCGGCCCGGGTTCCCCCCAAAACCTCCCAACTCCTGATCAGACACAGGAGGAGCTGACCCAGACTGTGGGTTCCACAAGAGGGGAAGATCACTGAGGTGAACAAATCCGCCAATAAGCGCAGGACCCACCAAGGTAGAGGAGGAACTTTGTCACAACACACAAAAATCACAGCTCCATTCCTCTCAATAAAACATGTCTCAATTTGTGTTTTCCAAAAGTTCAGAAACATAATATCAAAAGTATCTATTTCCCAGTACGTCACATTATTTATTTCTGAAATAAATATTTTTTCTTACAGTTTTCCATAGAAACTTTCTTTCACTTTCACTCTCAATTACAGCAAGATCTGCGAAATTCTTTTGGCAGAACTCTCGGGCTTTTTCCATTGGCACCTCATTTTTGCTGAAAAAATACTGTTTGTCTTCATATATAATCCATCCATCTTTAGTGGTCTGATATTCTGGAAAGTAAATAATGTATCCATAAATTCTACATCTATAGCACAAAACATTTATTCTACAATAGAAGTTTTATTAAGAGTTAATATCCCCTCCCCAAAAAAAAAATTAAAAAAAAAAAAAGCTTACCATACTTGCTAATTGGTTCTGATTTTAATGATACTCCTGCAGAACAAGAGAAAATCTGAATGTGTAATGTATGCCATACATATTCTTCAAGGAAAATTTATTTTACACAGTGATTTAATGCAAAGAAATGCAGTGTTAATTAAGATGTTTTAGACGCTGTTACAATGTTAATGTTTTTCAGTCAGAAAAATATCATGGTAGGTACATTCAATAGTTATGTTTAAATTCTATCAGCTGCAGCAGAAAATGGATCTCACACCCAGAGCAACCCATTCACCACAATCTTAGATAAATTTTTCTTTAAATTTACTCCAGTGTCAAAATGCCTGAATGTTGTTAAGATGAGAGGAAGTGTGAATGTATGGATCATCAGCCATTTATTTTGATTGATCGGTTCTGATGGAACAAGATACCCGTGGCTTTTGGCCATTGCTTTTCTGAGGAGCACTTGATTTCTTACTCAAGAATGGAAGGGAGTTAAGAGTATTTACTGTCATGTGCTCATCCAGCAGTGATAGCAATAATGCTGATTCCTGTGGGAATGTGTTTGTTCCACCAGCAGTTACTTTAGGTGGAAACCAGGTAAGGCTACTGGATTTCCTGCCAATCAAGCTGGCTCCCAAAGCTGCCTGGCTTGCTGGGCTCCCTCTGCTAGCAGGCTACTGGGCTGTGTGGCTCCCACGCTCCCTGTCCAGTACTTAGGCAGCTTGCCTGGGTGGCTGGCTGCTTGGTTTGCTGGATCCTGGTCTGAGTGCTTGCTGGGCTCCCCAGTCTGCTTGGAACCCCCAGCTAGCTAGTCCCTGGGTGCCCTCTCCCCAGCTGGCTAGCTTCCAGGGCTGCCCACTTGGTGGACATGAGGGCTCCCTGATTCTCCTGGCCACCTGGCTCCTTGACCTCTGAGGCTTCCTTGTTTCCCAGCTACCCAGCTCCTTGGGCTGCTTTACCTGTCTGGCAAACAGGTGCCTCTCTGGTTCCCTAAGCTGTCCAAGCATCCACCTGCTCCCTAGGCTCCTCAGCTAAACAGCTTTCTTGCCAGACTTATCTAAAATGACCCAATGAGACAACTTCTAAAGATTCAACATGTTGCAGATAGAGAAGAAATCAAACATTGGCAAAAAGATTATGAAGCCCGGAAAATCAAACACAAACCTGCTGCTCTGATCTGAGTTTGAACTGAAATCCGGCTAATTTTGCATGGCTTCAACTTCTGCATTAAAATTTTTGAAAAGTTCTAGTTTGATAACAATTTAACTATGTGAAGCTTAAGCCCCTCCCCCCCCCAAAAACAAAAAAAAAAAAAACTTTTGTTATATTAGAGTAACACCCTTCAACCAAAAGAGGTTGTCCTTATACAACTGAGAGGAGAATTTGGCCTTCTACATTTAAATTAAGGAAGCCAATTTATTTTCCTCCCCTCATGCCCTTTTGTAAAACACTACTCAAACATTGAATTTCAAAAATGTATAAGTGTGGATTTTTCAGGTAATGTGTATAAGTATACAAGTCATAATTATTTATATATTGTACCAGAAAAAATAATTAAAAATTAAAAACTACTACAAAGTATTTCCAGATATTTTCATCAATGTTACTAGACACAGCTGTGTTACCAAACAAAAGAAACAAGCTTGATTTCAGTTAGAAAAGCACATAAGGTTCCAGAGATATTATCTCATCTAAACAGATTAGTCCGAACTCTCTGATCTAATCCACAATTGTTTTCAGTTGCTTCCAGTGCCATTCAGTACAAATATTCACACACAGAGGAAAGAGGATACTCAATCTATGATTATTTCTGAAATCCGTCCTTTGTTAGGGAGACTTATACAAGTATAAAAACAAATGTTTCACAGAACACACCATAATTATTAACAATGTTAACTTTTACGGTATGAACCTATAAAGAACATTAACCAACCACATATTGAATTTGCTCTCTCTAGGACATAAACACACCAGTTATTTACATGCCTTATTTAAGCACAGGCACATATGCATGTTCAACTGCATATTCCTAACTCTGAAAATCTGGCCTTATACATGTTGTACTACTTAGTTCTCTTTTTGCAGGTAACCTTAAGTGAAGTATAGTTTTCAAAATCTCACCTCTTTAATTTGTAATTAGCCCACCAAAGGGACTTTTTTTTAAAAAAAATAATCTGTTTAGTTTTCTTATTTATAGGGGAAGGAATCCTACCTTTTTTTATCTGACAAATCCAGTCATGCAGCATTTCGCAAGATGCATGCTCCCAATGTAAGGCAAAACTGTATCCTCTGATCACTCCACAATCTTTGTCTCCTTCCCGATTTCTTGATCTTTCTCCCCAGTCTGTGTACCTTACCTATTGTAGAAAACAGCTTAGTTACTATTTTTGCCTTAAAGAGGGACAGTGTTTGTTTTCTGCATTATCATGCAAGAGTGACCTGGGCTTGTTTTACAGATTTAGTCTCATTCAATGGGAGTGGGAAAGCGGGAGTGTAGTGGAAACAATGTGCTCAACACTTATGAGGATGAGCGTAGTTTCAGGCATAGCGTAGTGAGCCACTGGTGGATTGAGACTATCTTCAGTGGGAATAAGATGAAGCATTTCTTGCTGTGAAGAGCTTTCCCTCCTGTCTGCAGTCTGAGGACACAATGTCAGGGTAGGAACAGACAAGTGCACTTGCTTCTCTGGCTGCGAGTTTCATCTAGCCTCACTGCTGGTGTTTCTGTATGTGCTGGATAAACTTCACTTGACTACCTGCATGATAGAGCTGTCTCCCTCATGGCTATTAAGCAGACACTGGTAGAGAGTCTTCCCCTGCTTCTGTCCTTGTACATTGCTGTACAAGGCTGCCCAATGCTGCCTCCCTTGCAAACCCCAGCACAGAGAACTCTTCACAGCACTGATTGATATACTGGGATTCTACAAGCTGCAGAACAGCCTGTAGGCAGCCCGGTAAGGCTGCTGTAGATTAGAGCACCCCACAGCTGGCATCTGGGGGCACAGAGAGGGCTTAAAGCCATGTTTACCTCCCCTCCTCTTGATTTGCACTTTCTGTGTTTTGCCTACAAGAGTAGCAGCAGAGTGTCTGCCTAGATCCACAAGTGATGGGAATTGTTAAAATCTCCTTTGTGAGGACAAGTTACCTGCATCTCCAAAACAAGCAGGGACTAGGCCCCTGCTCAGGCAATTGTCACTTGAAGTTAACAATCTCAGAAGCATTCACCCTGACTCACACCTTCCTTTGTTGGGACTGAGCATTGTGCTACAATGCAGAAGGTTCAGGGTTCAATCCCTGTGGATGATATATAATCAGCTGATGCATGATGGGGTAAGGTTGTTAGAGTTGCATGTAATAGAATTGTTTTTTCCTTTGGAAATTAAACACACTCAAAGAATCTTAAAAGAAAGGTACAAGCATTGCAAGTTAAAGTCAAACACTGGAAAATGAGGAATGATTAAATATTCATGTTTTCCACAGGAACCCTCTCTCATTCAGGGCATAGGATGGAAAGGAGCACAAAGGTAAAGACTTACGGTTGTGTGGGCAACTGTGGTCTCTAGGGTGCCACAAGTACTCCTGTTCTTTTTGCGGATAAAGACTAACATGGCTGCTACTCTGAAACCTGTGAATCTGGCGTTTCCTTACTTTCAAATGCTTGACCTTGCAACCTAAATCGTTTCATTTTAACACCTTTTCTTGTATACAACTCTTTATAAAGCCCTGAATCCTTTTGGACATGACTATCTCAGAGACCTCACTCCTCAGTCTGTTCCACTGTAACACCCACATTTCACTGCAGTTCTCTTGCTGCCTTTCTCTATGGCTGAACTCCTGGGGGTTAGTAGAAGGGTGCTATTAGTGAAGGGCTCACAGCTCTGGAATTTGAGCCCTTTTGCAGGCAAACGAACCCTGTCTTTTAGGACATGATCCACTTATTTTTTTCTTGGTTTGGGTCTGTAATCAGTAGTGATATCTGTAATATCCTGGGAAAGTAGTGGTGGGAGAGGGAGATGACTGCAAATTTTGTAATAAATGTTAAATAACATGATGTTGGTCACAACAACAAGCAAGCATATAAGTATTAGACATCTACTGTTCCCAGGATTCAAGGCTAATGCTAGTGGGATTGGAAACCTCTAGTACATGCTTTGGCTTTCAGAAGCAATGACTGGAGATCTTTGGTTTCCCTTAGAAAGCATAATATGCTCTATATGCTTTGACATGAACAAGGCAACTGACTAACTGAAGTCTGTAGTTGGAGTCATGATTAGTAACAGAAGCATTTCTTCAGGAAAGACTGGGAGCTGAGGCGGATGGCCTGGGGCCCCAATCCTAAAAACACATGCATGCTTAACTTTACTACCATGAGTAGCCCATGGATTTCAAAGTAACAATGTTCAAATGTGACATTGGTTTCAATGAGATACTCAGAGTAGTAAAGTGAAGTGTGTAAGTGCTGGCAGGATTAGGGCCTATGAAAGGAGGAGGAGGACAGGAATAGGCTGAGATAAGAACAGAGAAAAAAGACATCCTGAACTCAGAAACGTTGTTAAAAATTAAATTACTCACCGGAGAGCCATCACTCCACGCAAATCCTTCGTCAGGATTCAAGGAAAATATACCAGTCCAATAAGTACTAAATAAGGATCCACCTTTTCTAGTATATTTTACATGAAGAGAACAGTATATAAATAGGTATAAGTGTAGTTTATATAAACAAAAACTATTATGTTTTAGAACATGGGTCCCAATTCTAAGCCCAATTAAGTTACAGAAGGAATCCCACTGACTTCAGTAAGCTTCAGATCAGGATCCTACAGTACTTCAACAAGTTGTCTATAGAAATACCTCACTATTGATCGGAGAGATCAACTGACATTTTGCAGTTTTCAATTGAAAATTCAAATTATTTACTGCTGCCAGTATCATCAGATCAAACTTATTGGTATATGATACACCTTTACCTCAAAATAATGAAACCCGAAATAACACTAATTTGGATATAACGTGGTAAAGCAGTGGTCCAAGGGGGTGGGTCTGCACACTACGGTGGATCAAAGCAAATTTGATGTTACACGGTTTCACCTATAACGCGGTAAGATTTTTTGGCTTCCAAGGACAGCGTTATATTGAGGTAGAGGTGTATGACCAATGCAATTCCCTGGAATCATGGAGTATTCAAAGACTATTGTATTAACTTCATAAATGTTATCAGTATCTTTATGGGCAGACTAGTGACTTTATTCCTGGCTCAATGGGTAAGATTAGGGACATTTATTGAAGAAATTTAAGACAATGGGGATAAAACACAGGTAACAAGTATTTGCTAGTCCCTCTGGGAATAGCATAAACTGGTTTGATCTGGTTCAAGAAGTGTGAGATAACAAAGGACTTGAAATCATGTAAAATAACAGCTTTGACCAGAGGAGACAGTGACTCACACTCTAGCCAAGAATGGACAGACTGGAGACTGTAACCAAAAAATACAGGGTGCACAGAAAGGACCTGAAGTAATTCAAACCTATCAAAACCTCTATGTGATAAGCGAGGCATGTATAGAAGCAGTTTATTATTTTTAAGATGTGTATTATCTGTAATACTTTTGTCTGAATAAATAATATTTTGCTTTATTGAAAGCTGGATGGTTCACTAGATGACTCTGCCATTGCCCCATGAAAGAACAGAACTGCAGGGGCTGAACTAAACTCAGACCCGCTGAGTTGGTCACAGTTCATTACAGGAGACTGCAGCCTAAGGACTTGGTCTGGAGCAAGAGGATTATGAGATTCCACCCTGACAAAGGTGATGGCTAGAGGCCTGAGACCTAAATAGGAGTGCTCTCCAGGAGGTGACAAAGAGGTCAGATTGTTGTTAACCAGGGAACTGTGACATATGTAAAGGAGAGGCCCCAACTATTAACGTTGATCTTAAGCTTTGTTTCTTTGTTCAGAAGAAACAAAGCTTAAGATCAACGTTAATAGTTTTAGTTTTAATTCATCAGTCTCTTCCGTGGAATCAGTATGTGGTAATTCCTCCTCTGGGGCCTCTCCTTTACATATGTCACAGTTCCCTGGTCTTTTAAGGAAAAAAAAAATGTCTATCAATTCAGGGCTGCCTTTTCTTTCTTTTTTTTTTTTAAAATGTTTCAATCAGTGCTTCATTAAAGATGAGTCACAAAAGTTGGCCCTATTTTCTATTCTTATTTTTGTAAATATAGCTGGTTTTGCACAAATGAACTCTGGACCAATTTATATTCTTCCAAAATCCATATTCCATATATCATGACACAGATTTATGAAGCTCCAAGCTATTGTTTTTAAATGTGACCACTAAGAAAATTAATAATTTGAGAGTGTTGACTAACACATAGTTAGTCTGTAAAAGCAGAAAAATCCTATTTCACAAAGGATAAAAGAGTATTTCTAATTATTATTATTTGACATATCATTAATTAGAATAAAATATGATACATACTTTATTGCAGTTTTTATTATACGATTTTCCTCCTTACTCTGGATGGTAGCCAGATCTCCTCCTATTTCTCTGCAAAAATCTCGAGCTTCAAACCATGTTTTCTTTTGTTGTTGTGTATTCTTACAAAAACACTAAAGAGAATATAGTTTATAATAAAATATTGTATACTACATTATAAAATCAAGAAACATCTCCTAAAACATTTCCTAAAAATGGGATTTTGTACAGCTAGACAAGTCAAAGAGTATGTCATGTTCAGGTAACAGGTTACAGAGTGCTCTATTTGTAAATTTAACTGTTTCACTTTGCATGGAGATCTCTCACTCACTCACAGAAGTGAGGAATATTGGGGAGGATTTATAGCTGCTAGAATAGCAGAGAAGGAAAGAAGTCAGTTTACAACTCATAGGAGCTGTGGAAGTGCCAAGGATACCCCGTGACATGAGTGGGAGGGAGAATTGTCGGGGATGAGAAAAAGTGGAGTGAGGAGCATCTGGGTATGCTGACTAGAGTGGCTTAGGACTCACAAGAAGAGGTTTGAGCAATGGGTGAGCACAGGGCTGACCTGACCAATAAGGGGATAATAGGACCAGAATCAAAATTACCTTTGGTTGGGTTTGTTTAAAAAAACAAAAAACAAAAAAATTACAAAACTAAAACTAAAACAAGGGTCTCCTAAAACAAAAGCTATTAACATCTTACATTTACTCTTTGTTCTGTAGAATTCCAAAGCATGTTGGACACATTTTGCACCCAGTCCTGCACTTCTTTCTTAGGTCATTTCAAATGTCTTCTAAAACATATTTCTTTCATATGCCTTTGGGACATCTCCCATCTATCACTTTTCATTTGAGGCGCTCAAAGCTCCTCACAAATATTAATTTAAATTAACCCACCAGCATCCCTGATAGATGTTAGCCTAAAGAATACGGGCAACGTCCTGTTCTTATCATGGGCCAAGCCTGAGACTCTCTCCTGCCTTGGGTGAACTTAAATATTTATGTTCCCATACCATCTATCCTTATAGCCCATCCTGTCCTGAGTGCAAATATGGAACCTCTTACTCACAACGCTGAGCTTGACTCACTAAATAATCCCACTGATGCCAAGCTTTGTTGTTTGTATTATTTAAATCAAGCATTTTAGCCTTTCCCTTTATATTAAGTATTTTTTTAGAAATACTAGATCTGCTCTGTGTTTGTTGTTCTCTCTTTTCCTGTAGTTGCCTTAACTTGTTAAATCTTTTCATAGACCGAATGTCTTGATATATTTTGTTCCTCCTTGCCCCCCACACCAATTTTCTACTCAAGTTTATTTTCCACTAATGTATAATCTTCCTATCTTTTTCTTCCTTTTACTCTATTCCCCTTCTTTCTTTTCTTCCCTTGTTCTAGGTTGTGTTCTTTAACCATTTTCCTTCCTTTCAATCACCTTCCTTGTCATACTCTCCCTCCTTTCTTTTCCACTCTCCAATATTCTTATTCACAGCAATATTCACTCACACTAGTCCCAACTCCTCACATAAAAGGAGTGCCTTCCTTGCCCATCCCCAAGTCAGAGGATATTACTGGACAGCTGATCTTCTTCCATTCCTGGGTGAGTGTAGAATTGAGCTGGATCTTTAGGACTGAGTTCAGTTATCTGAGGGGAGCTTGGTCTAGTCTCAGATAAGGCAGAGAGAACCTAGTCCCCTCCTTTCCTTAAAATCAAGAATGAAGCCTCTCACCCTCCATTTACTAGTTTAGAACTTACTTTGAAGCATGAACTGCTATAAGTGCTTAATTCCCATCCTTGGGGGCACGTGGGAGAAGGAGTTGTTGGAGAAATAGTAGGTGGTGTCGCTCCCTCAGCCCATTGTTTACAGAGAAAGGTTTCCACCCTCTCACAATTAAGAACATCCCATAATCCAGCTGCAGTTCCGGTTCTCATAGCAACACAGCCTGGATTTCTTCCTTAATGAGAAAAAAGTAGCACAAATTAGTTGGCAATAATATAACATATTAATTGATTGTTATTTATATATTTACAGCAATACTTTTTAATAGTATTTTAATATTTACATGGTAGACAATGGTCTAGGTGCTTTCCAAACACTGAAGACAGAGTCCCTGCCTTGAGTATTTCAAAAGAAATGAAACTTCTAGTTAACTTAATAATACATTTTATGAGGTAAAAGATGGAGATTTTACTGCAAAGGCATTCAGGACATGATTTCCCATTTATACTCAGGCTCGTTTACTACTGAAGCCATGTAAAGGGCATTAATGTGAGTGTAAATACCAGGGCTCTGCTCTGGCTGTGTAAAGTGGCTTTAGTGTCACCAAAAATCAGGTCCTCAGTGTGTGTGTGTGTATATATATATATATATATATATATACACACACACACACACACACACACACAAAGACATACACCAGCAGCACATGTGATATGCTAAGTCCCACGAGCACTTTTAACAAAAAGGAAACCCCTACAGAATTTAAGCTGGAACCTTCACCACTTTGACCATGAGAAGTACTGAAAATGGTATGTAGAACGTTATTCCCATATAGAGTAAAGAGCATTAAATTGCCTAAAATATCTGTCTGTATCAAAATGATTTAAACAACTTGCTGATAAAAGGCTCAATCCACTACCTATTGAAGCTAATGTGAGTGTTTCTCTTTGGATCAGGCCCCAACAAACTATTCCAGACCTCTGTTTGCAAGGAAGTTTCCATACATTCAGGCTAGCAATACAAATGCAACATACAAAGTATGATAATCTCTAGTTATGCAATTGTTTAATTTCTAACATAGCACCATCGCTACTATTTCTCTATTTGGGCCACTTCTATCCAGTGCTAAGTATCACCCAAGTTAGGGGGATGAATGTGAGACCAACTCAAGACATAAGGCTCTAGGAATTGGTCTTTGACTCTGGACTATAACAACAAGGATTCTGATTGTCCGGCTATATGGGAAGAAGAACAGGAGACTGGATGTGGTTTAATTAGGCCGCAACGTTATTAATAACTGTCTGGGAGTACTCATTTAGTCTGTGTTTCAGAGGGCTTTTCCTGCCCATTTACCCTATATACTCTCCCCTCCCTTCCAGTCAGGTCACCTGGGGGGGATGAGTCAGCACCCCCACACTGACCCGCTCTGTGGCTGCACGAGCATCCATGTTTCTCTACCTCTTAAAGCGGTATACCTTTTTCCCCAGCAAACCAAACACTACTGACGTGCTGCCACTTTCCCCCTCCCCACTTAAGGTGTTGTGAGGTCATCTGATTTTCCTGTGAAGACTAGCCAACAGTTTAACCTTATGGAGTTAGCACATCAGAAGTCATAGCATTCCTCTGAGAATAGAAATACCAAATCTCCTGACAATGAAACCAATCAAAGATGTATTGAGAACTACCAACAACTGTAAAATCTATTAAGGGATAGAGAATGGAATCTCATTGGAGATTCAACATTCAGTCTTTTAGACCAGTGGTTCTCAAACTTGGGCTGCCACTTGTTCAGGGAAAGCCCCTGGCCGGCCAGGCTGGTTTGTTTACCTTCCGCGTCCACAGGTTCAGCCAATTGCTGCTCCCACTGGCTGCAGTTCACCGCTCGAGGCCAATGGGGGCTGCAGGAAGGGCAGCCAGCATGTCCCTTGACCCGTGCCATTTCCTGCAGTCCCCATTGGCCTGGAGCGGTGAACTGCAGCCAGTGGGAGCCGCAATCGGCCATACCTGTGGACGCGGAAAGTAAACAAATCGGCTCGGCCCGCCAGTGGCTTTCCCTGAACAAGCAGCGGTTCTAGTTTGAGAACCACTGTTTTAGACCATATTTAAAGTACAGACAGTATATATCACACAGCACTGCAGTGCATACCGGGCATTGCTGAATCCCAGTGAGTAAACAAAACTGCTTCACCATTGGTCCACTTGAAAGTCCCTTCTTCCTCTACATCTGAAAGACCTATCCAGAAATATTTTTCGGGCCTCAGCCCAACCAAACTAATCAGGTAGGCTTGTTCATACCTATAAAAAGGAGAAGAAGTGTCAAACCAAAGATAAATTGAATTTTGTTTTCATAGTATTTATTTTAAAACTAAACAAGATATAATTACTAACATAATTCAGGCAGCATATTAACTTTGGAATATTCATAATGTATAACAATTGAGTTCTTCTTTTCTGCTGTTCACTAAACCATGAAGGCCTGAGGGACAAGATGGGAAAGAGGAAGTTAGATTTTTGTTTGTTTTCTTTTGTCTCAGTTTTGGGGCATTCTACTGACCATTTGGTACTAAAATTAGGGATGGAGCTATGGCATGAGGTGGTGGTTTTATAATGTAGAAACAAAAATGACTTATTCTCCTGGAAGGAAATTTTGTTAAAACCAAAAATTCACAGGAGCAGGTAACTTTAACATTCCACCTTGATTTTTTATTTGCAGATTAGACCATTTTGATACAACATTAGATTTGATAAACAAGTTCTAGGCTGTTTTAGAACTTAGGAGGCTCTAAGTTATTTCCCTCATTAGCACAAATGTAAAAGTAAAAGAAAAAATCATTACCGTACCTATTTTCAATAGAAGCTAGGTAACTCTTATTCCTTTCACAGATTTTATTTGCTTCTAAAAATGTCCCGGGTATCTGTCCAATAGAATAACAGTATGTGCCATATCTTTTCCAGCCCTGTAACATGACCATTAGGCATCTGCATTAGTTCTTGACGAATTGTGATATACTACACATTGAATGAACTCTACTCATTTTGAAGTGTATTAATAAAATATTAATTAAGAATTCATCATTAAAGCCAAACTAAGACATAATGAGAAAAAAAAGAAAATAATGTCATCATCAGAGACAGGAAATTCTTATTTAGCACTTACTCTCAGAATTTCCACTAGGGATAGTGGTTTTGTAAATTTAACTGAAGGAACACCACATGCAAACATACAGGAATGTTTGGCTAACTCTGTCTGCCTAATCATGAATAAAATGACATCAGTACTATTTCTATATTACAGTCTGCTGAAAATGGAGTAGTCTCAATTTGTGCTTGGTCTACTGCAAAATTTTCACAGCCTCCAGAGTTGTGCCAGACCTGAAGGACATAGATGCCAGCTCTGCTGTTAGTTGACTTATTCACTAGGAGTCCACCCCACCTCCCACCCGTGCGGTTCTCCTTGCCCTCTCTATCCTGCTTCCCCCGCACTGCCTGCTTCATTAGCCATCTTTCCCTGCATCACAGGGTTTGCTACCTACTACAGAGTGGCAAGAAAGAACACATTTGGGTAAACACAAGCCCTAGCTAATGTGCTGCTCTCTCCAAAGTGTGCCTGGCTTTAATTAAATACTTTGCTAGTCTTTTAATTTAATTAGCCTCCACACACTTCTCTTCCTTGCCTGCTGATTATAGTGATCTCAGTCCAAGGAGTCCTAGAATGTGGTTCCTTCTGAGAACATGCTCAATTGAAACCTAATGACATTGACTTGGTGTGCAATAGAATGTAGTATGAAGAGCATGAAATACATTTTATTAACACTATTGAGCTGCTTGGGAATGATTTTGTGACTACATTCACCTGGGCACATACATATTATATACATATAGAAAATTCTCTGTGGAATTCTCTGGAAATTTTGTTTAGTGACATTTTTTACTCCTTTCGAGTACTTAAATAGTGACATCTAGTGACTTTTCAGAGTTTGTCTGGCAACTTCCTGCTACATGGAGTTGGCAATACTGTGGCTGTGTCCCCTCTTCCCATGGGCAATGGTGGTGGCTGCGCACCTGCTCTCCTCATGCTAGGTGGTCAGGGAGTGTATGGTTAGGAAAGCCTCTGGGCTCAGAAACTCCTCCCTGTATAGCTCAACTGGGCCCTAGGGCCAGGAGCTGGTCCACATGCCCAGCACCCCTTACTGCTGTTCTCAAACTCAAAGAAAAGGGCACCAAAATATGAGTTTGCCCAAGGCACTATTTTCCTTAAGGCTGGCCCCAGCTATCAGTATGGGAGCATACATATAAATAAAAAATGAATTCAGAACAGATTTGTCTTAACTGAAGTAGTATTTTTTTTCAGATTAGTAATAATCAATATGCATAATTTACCAACGCTTTACAGCAAAAATACTAGGCTCCTTTAAAAGTGATTATTGTAGATGGCATAATGAAAGACAGAGTAACTGAAAGAGAGTGAAACCTAGTAATACAATTTAACTTCCTGGATATCCATATAATTCATTTTGGGTTCTTCACAAGCAAAGCTCCCATTGATTTTGAAAATTACTCTCACTGCCTACTTACTTTCTGGCAGCCTGCATCTGTGCTTTCCATTTTCTGAGATAGTTGTGACAATGGTTTCCTTTTACAGATGTAACCAACTTTCTTTTCACAAAGATGATCTGCCCAGTAGCCATCCTGAATATGGCAATAGAAAGAAAGGAATGTCAGTGAAAAGAGATTCAGAGTCTTTAGAAAACTGCTCATTTCCTTTATCTGTCCTGTTCTTTGAAAGAGAAAATCCTGTTTCTTTCTCTTTCTTAAGCGCTTCTATTAATTGATTTAGAAATATAAATCGCATTACTTTCACAGAGCATTTAGTGGTGACAGTGTCACTGTGGGAGCAGGCAAAGGTACTATGAAGGTTGTGTTCTATTAATTGATTTAGAAATATAAATCGCATTACTTTCACAGAGCATTTAGTGGTGACAGTGTCACTGTGGGAGCAGGCAAAGGTACTATGAAGGTTGTGTCCAGACCACTTCTGTCAGCAAATCTACTCTACTGAAGTCTGCTACAGAGTAGACGCAAGCATTGTGCACTCATGGTGGTTTTCTCTTTGTTCTTTCTTGTTGTTCATCTACTTAAGCTGAAACAAATGTGATTTTAAACTAAAAGTCAATGTTTAGCTCTTTCTGTACTGAAACAACTATTAGTCAGTTAGCTTTGGGTATGTGCTGAGACCATTTCCTATCATACTAGCTAATTGTGCCATTGTTTCCTTCCTTATACTCCCCCACTGGTCTGTTTGTATCCTTCCGTTCTCGCTTATATTTAGCTTCTAAGATCCTTAGGACAGGAAGAATCTTTGTTCTGTTTCTGTATAGCACTAGCACATGGAGGTCCATGTCCACCACTACGCTTCTGGGCACTGTGTTAATAATAATCTAATTCAATATTTACACTAGTTTGAATCGAAGCATGTGTACAATTTTTAAATTACATCCATAATATAACTTGCACAGTAAATTGCCTTTGATAATGTTGCTACAAAATATTAATAATATTTCAGCCACCAGCAAAGATGTTAAACTAATTCAATTTTAATTCATACAAAGTCCCTTGACTTGTCTCTACCAAATGCTTGCCCCACTTGCCACCAACCTCCCCAGTAAATAAGCAAGCCTTGGAGAGCGCTTTGTAATACAACAAATTTGGTTTGTCAGTCCAAAGGGGCAGTGAAGGAAGTCAGTCAAGCACTCATCACAGACAATGTGTACTAGCTAGAATGTCTCCAAAAGTCACAAGAATCTCCGTTTAACATGAAGAAAGAGAGATAATCTTTCAAGTGGGCAGGGCTCAAATCAAATAGGTCTTTATCAACCATACCAGTACCTTAAATTCCACCTATAGGCTCCTTGGTAACCACTGCAGATCTCAAAGCACTGGTGAAATGCGCTGTTTACATGAAGTACCACTTAGCAAGTAGGCAGCCACTTCCTTCACCACTCTAAATAGTATTTGCTTGTGAATGATAAATCACAGCTAATAATTACATAATTCACCACAAACTAATGAAAGGCACCATGCCTCACCAAAAATAAAGCAAACCTTAGTGTATTTAATTTATCCAAGAAACGGTTAAGAGGTAATAATCAATTTCTGGTAGCAGAGAGCTCTCTAATTTAGCAGGCAAAAGCATAACAATAACTGAAGCTGACACAAGAATATATTTTTACTAGAAATAAGATGCAAATTCTTAGCATCCTACTAACCATTGAATGGTTAGTTGTAACCAACCATTGAAACAACTTAGGTATCAGGTGGTGGATTCTTCATCACTCTGATCTCATCCTGTGACTCTAGGCCTCAACATGGGCCTGTAGAACCTATTCTTTAGTCTGGCCCAGCTAGGTGGTGAAAGTGGGGGTCAAAACCAGATGTATTTTGGGAAGCTACCTTCAATGTTAACTGTGTTAATATTAATCAGATTATATTACCTGGCCCTTCACAGCAACACAGTCTTCTTGCCTGTTGTTTGTTCTGGTTGGTTCTCCACGTTGCCATTTGGTGTATGTCACAGGAGTCCCATCACTCCATTCAAAAAACATTTGAACCTTAAAGTCATTCAGTCCAATCCACAGCTCATCTGTTGGCTCTAAAACATAAAAATAGTTATTGTGATAACAATCCGTCTATAGGATAACGTTTCATGTTGATTTTGGAATAAGGAAGTTGTGTTCAAGAATTTTAAGATGTAGCACAAAGAAGTGAATTCTTGCTGCTTTATCAAAAACCTTGGTTGTGCCTCTTAACAGCAACAGTTAGACAAATAACTGGGGGTCTTATCTGTTACAATAGCATAGTTCTAGGCCAGGGGTAGGCAACATATGGCACGTGTGCCAAAGGTGGCATGCGAACTGATTTTCAGTGGCACTTACATTGCCCTTGGTCCTGGCCACCAGTACGGGGGGCTCTGCATTTTAATTTAATTTTAAATGAAGCTTCTTAAATATTTTAAAAACCTTATTTACTTTACATACAACAATAGTTTAGTTATATATTATAGACCTATAGAAAGAGACCTTCTAAAAATGTTAAAATGTATTACTGGCACATGAAACCTTAAATTAGAGTGAATAAATGAAGACTAGGCACAGTACTTCTGAAAGGTTGCCAACCCCTGTTCTAGACTTTGTCCAAAACACATTGCCAGTATATTTAGTATAAAATAATGCAAACAAAACTTTACTCTAACTCTTCAAACTTCCTGTTCTCACACACTGTACCCACCTACCAAGAAAATAAAAAGTTACTCATACTTTTAACAAACACTTTAAGCAGGGCTGGGTGACATTCTTTTGCCAATACTTTTTTTTGGTGGAAAAAAATGGAAATTTAGTGACCAATGTTTTTTGTGAATTTGTGTCAAATTTCACTGAATTGCTCATTTAAGGTAAAAAATTAAAAAACACAAACAAACCCGTTTATTTTTGACATTTTCAAAATAAAATGTTTGATTTGAAAGACTTCATTTAAAAAAATTCTCTTTAATTTTAGAAATTCAAAAATAGATAAGTGATTAAAATTGAAATGAAACGTTTTTCTGAAATGAAATGTTTCATTCAATCCCAAATCATTTTTCTTCAACTTGTTGCTTCTCTGAAAATTAAAAAAAATAAATAAAAAAATCAGTCCAATTCCAAACTAATTTTTTCCTTCTGAATTTTCAGAATTGCCAGTGATCAAAAATCTGCTATTCACCCTACTCTACCTTTAAAACTTTTTAGCAAAATGTATGTACACTACTCACCTTATGCCACATCTCTTCAAAGACAAACAAGACAAATGGGTAAAAATAAATATCTCACATTCCTATTCACAGTAGAATCTGCACTTTCATAATAGGTAGGTAAATAATAGATTTTTCAGTTCACTTGTAATTCTGAAAAATTGAGGAAAAAATCATTTCAGGTAAAAAAAATTTTTTCAGCAAATCAGAAAGTCAAAAGAATTTTGTTTCAGTTCAGATTAAATGTTTTGTTCACCTTGAAAGGAAATTTCAATTATAATTTTGAGCTTTTTTTTAAAAAAAAAAATATTGTTCCATATTGTACAACTGTACTTTATTTTTCATCATTTATCAAAGAAAATCTATCCCCTCCATATGTCAAGTGACCTCTGATCTATGTTTTTTGGCTATAGACATTTTAGTTTAAACAATATAAACCAGCCAAGGGGAACATTATAAATATGAACACAGGCAAATTACTGCCCTGTGAAATTACTCACTGAACCCAATCTGAGACACTATAAAGTTGTGCTCTTCAACGTTGCGGATACTGGCCAGATCACCATCCTCCTTTCTACAAGAAGTCAAGGCTTCTTTCCATATTTTGGGCTCCCTGTGAATCATGTAACAGTGACCTGCATATGACATCCATCCATCTGGGCATTTAATAGGACCCACATCATCTAAAATTAAACAATGTATCAGCATAATTAAAAAAACAAAGTAAATAAAACTGGCTGTATTTGCTTTCATTCTGTATAAAAGTCTGAATGTCAGGTCTAATACTTCATGCAGAATCTGCTATAGAAAATATCAGTGTAGTCAAATGAGATATTAAAAATATGAACATTTTAAAGCACTTGAGAAAGAGGACATTTTACAATTTGTAAGATGTACACATTTGAATATAGGTACTATTTTCAATGTCAGATGTAAGATTTTCATATATTACAGCTGTTACGTGCCTGAGTGCTCTGCAAGGACGAGGCCCACACACACAGTGAGTTATTTGGCTTTAATGAAGGTAAAGTGACACATCCGCAACGGGAACCCTGGGCGTTGCTGTCACTTAGGCGGGGAACCCAGCACCGAAGCTCAGCTCGGCCTGGGTCGGAGTCCAAAGGCGGACCGGGAGCATACAGCTATATATACACAATACAAAAGCAACTCATACATATGCAAAAAGGGACTTCCCACAGGCTATGTCCGCCCTTTGGCCTAAGGCCATACAAACTGGTTTCAACCAGTTAAAAGCAAGTTATAACTGGCATGCTGTTCCTACAATGACCGGCCACTTTGCAAGCCGGGGCTCTTCACAAGGCCGCCGAGAAAGTGGAGACACCCTAGCTAGGCCGTGACACAGTCTTCTGTAGTCCCCTACAACAGCTAAGTATTGTGTAGGTGTTGACATCTTTTTCTATATTATTTCATAACTGATTCTCAGTTATCTGAACATCAGAAACTGTAATCTAATGCTGAATGCCTTTGAATTGAGTTTTTTAAATAGATACTTTCACTAAGAAATATCAGACCATATATGGGACTAGCTGAACTTCCCAGATATGGATATAGGGGAAAATTACAAAGGAAAACCCTATTCCCTTAAAATAACTTGTGCGCCACCTCTGCGATGTGTCACTGTTTTCTCCCTTTGCTTTTTCACTTCTTACTTTCTTCCCTTTTATGAAAATATGATTCACTTTGTTTCAACTGTCTTCTCCCCTTCTTATGTTCACTATTGTGAATAATTCAGTGAAGCATTTAACTGACAGAAATGCTGTGGAAAAGGTGGATTTTAAGTTCCTTTTCTCCTCTCCCATCTTTATTTACTACTGTGCCAGTGAGTTATAAGATCCAGTCCACGATGTTTAAACAGGGTAAAGGGCAGAGTGGTTGCAAAATGAAAACCAACAAAACAGAAGAGTGTATGTTAGGAAAAGAATTCCTGCCCTTTGAAAATAGTTCATAATCTCATATAGATACAAAGATAAAATGCATTTTATCTGCTCACTTTTGCAGCTTGGAATGCTACAGCACAGATCAACAAACTTTATATTTATTGACTGACTTACCTGAGGGGACAGTGAAAGAATCTAATCTGGTGGTTCCCCTTTTACAAATGTAGCCAAGTTTCCGATCACATTCCCAGTCTTCCCATTTAGCATTTCTTCCAGGATTTAAAGCTGCACAGATTTTTCCAGACTCTGGAGAAGGACTTCCTTTGGGGAAAAAAAAAAAAAAAAAAAAAAAGATACAAAAAGAGAGATTCTCCTTGTATGTCAAGTACAGTTCTGAGATATAAATATGACTGGGGAGCTCGTTCCTGGATGAATGTTAAGCAGGAAATTCTCATTTTTCCCCAGTTTCAATCCAAACTCAGATTTGCAGTCTTAGACATAGCTACATGTAGTATTCAGGTTTAAGGAATAGGAAAATCATCTGAACTCGAGGTTCATTCAGGCTATGTCTTCACTACCCGCCGTATCGGTGGGTAGCAATCGATTGCTCGGTGATCGATATATCGTGTCTCATCTAGACGTGATATATCGATCCCCGAACGCGCTTATATCGATTCCGGAACTCCGCCAACCCAAACGGAGTTGCGGAGTCGACATGGGGAGCCGCGGACATCGATCCCACGCCGTGAGGACGGTGAGTAATTCGATCTTAGATACTTCGACTTCAGCTACATTATTGCTGATCGATTTTCCCCCGTACTGTAGACCAGCCCTTAGTTCCATCATCTTTTTGACGTTAAAAATCCCATCATAATGGGATACAGAAAAACAAGAAATACTGAATTTATGGGAAAGGCAAATCTATTTTTATGATAAAAAATACAGTTGGCACACACATACATTTCTGAATGTTTTATAACTGATATATCTTACAAGAGAAGCTGAAATAGATGCTGATACGACTGCTTAGAAGTATAGTTAATGAGCCAGATCCTGCCCTTACTTACATCCATGTAATCTCAGGACAGAATTTAACTCAATATTTACAGTACTGGAATATTGCAGTGTTCTATAGATTCTTGAACAAGCTTTTGCTCACAGTGAAAATTACACATGTGTAAACTGACCTCTCAGAGTAGAGTTATTATGTTATAATTTGAAACACATGCATAGGTAACCCTGTCCCAAAACCACTGACCAAGATTTAGCAATTGTCTGTCACAGTGGAGGTATAATGTATTCAGCAGGTGAGACTCGGGAAGCGTATGTGTGTGTGTTGTGTGTGGGGGGGGGGCGTAATACTGTGATAAAAGGTTATTTAATAGTGGACAAAGTAATAGAACTGACTGTCAAAAAATACAAAAACAAAACATAACAGGGAATTTACTCAAATCAGAATGGAACTGGATTCCACCTATCTACAATAACATTAAATATATTAAGAGTATATATAATAAAAAATAATTATTTGGATACACATGCATAGTAAAACTTTCTACCAAGGGTATTTAACCACATGTAACCATCTAAATAAAAACAAACAAATATCTATATCTATATCTCTGTATGCACAGACTATTATCTTATAGGTTACTATCATCAATCATCATCAGTTCAAAGTTCCCCTTCCCGCCAATCTCTCACTGGGGGCTGTCTAATGCCAAAGCTAGTCTTTGAGCATCATGCTTCCTTCGCTGGTGCCTGGAGCTGGCCCTGGCTATAGCACACAACCCAAGATTTAAGAATCCGAAGTGCCTTTCAAAATCTGAGAGGGACGAGGTGTGGAGCATGCTTTCAGAAATCTTAAAAGAGCAACACTCGGATGCAGAAACTACAGAACCCACACTATCAAAAAAGAAAATCAACTTTCTGCTGGTGGCATCTGACTCAGATGACGAAAATGAACATGATTCACTGTACACTGCTTTGGATTGTTATTGAGCAGAACCTGCCATCAGCATGGACACGTGTCCTCTGGAATGGTTGTTGAAGCTTCAAAGGACATGAATCTTTAGTGCGTCTGGCGTGTAAATATCTTGTGACGCCAGCTAAAACAGTGTCATGCAAATGCCTATTCTCATTTCATGACGTGACATTGTAAACAAGAAGCAAGCAGCATTATCATCTTCTGCAAATGTAAACAAACTTGTTAGTCTGAGCAATTGGCTGAATGAGAAGTAGGACTGAGTGGAGTTGTAGGCTCTAAAGTTTTACACTGTTTTTGAAGTTTTTGAAGGCAGGTTTTTTGTTTTTTACATAATTCTACATTTGTAAGTTCAACTTTCATGATAAAGAAATTGTACTACAGTACTTGTATTAGGTGAACTGAAAAATACTATTTCCTCTGTTTTTTACAGTGCAAATATCTGTAATAAATAAAGTGAGTACAGTACATTTTGTATTCTGTGTTGTAATTGAAATCAATATATTTGAAAATAAGGAAAACATCCAAAAATATTTAAATAAATGGTATTGTATTATTGTTTAATCATGCAATTAATCATGAGTAATGTTTTTTAATTGCTTGCTGAGATCCATTGTGCTCATATGAAAACAGAATTCTGGTTTTAAATATTCAACAGATTTATACCTACCTGGTGCCCAGTTCAAGTATCTGAAAGGACTACCACCAATCCATTGCCATCCACTCTTTAAATCCAGCCTGTTAAGCCCAGTCCAGAGAGCAGAACCCATACTTTCAGTTAACCCTAAACAAGAAATTGCATGACATGCTGCACTATTGCATTTTTGGAGAAGATCAGTCAGTAAAATTATATTTTGTAAATTATTCATGTATGTGCATTTCAGACAGGCTAATAAGAAGTTAATTAACATTTCATGCTGAAATTTTGACAAGAAGCTGCATTTCTTAAATCAGTATGAGAAATAATGGCAGCAATTGCAAAGTGAACATGAGCAAGATTCCATAGAGTAAACTCAGCCTTGAAGCTATAAGTAAAACACATTAACAAATGGTCAATTTCATTATTATCCTGCTCCAAACTAGAGGTTAAAAACTGTTCTTCTGTTCACTGACAATTCCTAAAGTAGCCTAAAATACCACATTTGTTGACATTATTGGACCCATCAGCACATACATCCATTCATACGAAGCTAACCACCTTTATATAAACTCTTGGAAGTAGCATTAAACACTAAAAATGAAACAAGTTCCTTCCATCCTACTGTTTCCAAAAGACTATCAGAGGAGGTAGCTATAATACTATGCCTTGTATTCCCAGAGTGCAAGTCAGAGCTTTCTAGTGGTTTCTTACTTTACCTCTTAGATACATTTGCTCATGCAGCTGTGTGATGCTTAATAATTCTGCATTCTGTTGCTGGCAGCTTTTTCTTGCTTGGTGCCATGTTAGAGCTGATTGGGAGTTTATCTGGTAGTGGAAACCTGTTGAAGGATCTGTCTTCCAAAATCTAATGGTGTCTTTATCTGCAGAGAAATGAAAGATACAGTCTGATTACTAGTAATGATGACTAACCAGGTAAAATTGGTTATGGAGTCAAACAGAGTCTGATATTTTTGTAAAACGTCATTGTGCCAGTTCCACAGGAAATCCGGCAACAATTCAAGAAGGCCAAGAAGACAAGATAATAATGCCAGCACACCAGAAATTGTGTGAAACTGGCAATTATTGCCACTTGTGGAATGGGGGACACTTGGTTTGTAGGGTTACTTCAGACTGGACGAAAGGTGCCATATTTGCATGGAATATTATCAATGGAATCTGCAACGGTCTGTAGGAGTCAATTCTTCCCTTGATGGAGTTATGCACACAGGCACCACAGAGAGCAACGAAAGCTGGGTTAGCAGCCCCAATAACTGAACTGAGCCTTAAATAGTTTCTAGATTAATACACTTTATGGGGTTAAAAAACATCTGGTACACTTCCGCCTGTAGTAGACTGACCATTATGTCACTGAGGCATAGATTTACTACTCTTTTGGATTCTTTTGCTTTTTTGGGTTGTTGTAAATCTGAGTGTTCATAAAATACAAAAGAAGAAATAAGTCAGATATTGAATTGTAAACAAAGCCAATCCAAAGAAGAGTTGAAAGAAAGGCTTGACAGAGTTGGCTGTGAATAACAAACTTTGGAAACAGTTTGCTCAAATGCAGATGGAGGGGATTCCTTTATGCTGGATGTTTGTAGCCCCTCTCTAGGGACTTGAAGAAGTGTGTCTTAATCAGGGATCTGAATCATGATGGAAAAGCATTTTGAATCCACAGGAGAGGAAGTGAGGTTTAAGGATAATAGGCATCATGGAAGAAGGCACAACAATGGAAGAGAATCTAGGGAAGAACTGAGATACAGTGAGAGCTGAGATGTAAGGAGGCAGATGAGAAAGTGAGGAGAAGAAACTTGTTGTTCATGTTAAAGTCAAGGGTAAGTCAGTGAAGGGATTTGGAGAAGGACTGATGTCGGCAGAGCCATAGCAGAGGAAGAATTTTAGCAGCAGCAATTTTGAGAGACTGAATGTGGGGAAGATGGTAGATGAAGGAGAATGTTGCAGTGGTTCAGACAAGTTGGGACTAAAGAGTTTTCGTAGATGATTTTATTAAAAAAAACATGTTAGAAAGCATAAAACTAGATTATTGCAACATGAGATATTAACTTTTCTTGAGTAAGCAAATTCATAACTAAGCATCCTACATTAATTGTAACTCTGTTCTCATATGCATATCCATTACAACAGGGTCTCATTGCAGGATTATGCAATACTGAGCCTTGCACATGCTATTAGTACAATATAGTAAGGTGTAAATGGGGTACATTCTATTATCCTGCTTTTCAGCAAGACTTTAAGTGAGGGGAACTGTATGCTCTTTTATTTTCTATTCTTTTCTATTCACATATGCAACATTTTGTATTTCTGCCTTGCAAAGAAGAACGGGATGTGGGAATGAGTCATATACTGCAGTTTTATCTGTTAGACTATTCGACATTAACAAGACAGTTACATTTTGCTAGCATTGGTTTGTTAAATACTGTGCTGTAAGCAAACAACATATTAATGCAGAACTTACATTTTAATGGGCAAAATCCATATAACTGGTCTGCATCAAAGTCTGCAGTTGTACCATACCAGAGCCAACTGTCTGTCCGGCCAGCATCTGTACACTTACTGTACCATTTGCTATTAAACTTGAAAGGGAATACGCAGGGTGCCCCATTTGCATTTCCTAGCAATGTAAAGATATCTAAGGAGACAAAATAACAAAAACACACAAGTGATAATATATTAATGTAGGCAGGGTCTACTGTATACAGAACATGCTGGAGAATGCCTTCCAAATAGCATCACATTCCAGGTCATCTTTTCCAAATTTTCTTTCTTCCTTCTATTGAAAAATTCAGTTCAACAAGTTCTGAGACTCAATTAGCCTAATCATTTTATAAAACAGTATTAGCCTTGACATGAAAACTTTTCTAACTTAACATTTACAAATCACATTTCTATTACAAACTGTGTTTCTACAGAAATTCAGTAAAACTCTCGAGAATGTGTTTACCTTTTTATGAAGTATACAAAGAAATTACTTGTCTATCTTTATACAATTACTCTCTTTCTCTCGTGTGTGTGTGTGTGTGTGTGTGTGTGTGTATTTGTGACAAAATAGCCAATGTTGGTATGGTGGGTCCCACACTTTTCTTGGATGGGGGCAGGGGAGCCTAGGACACCACCACTTGCCCCTTGTCTTGGGACACCAAGAGCCCCACTAGTGGCCCTCGCTAGGAAGGTGATAGAAGAGGGAAGCAGGGAAGGGGTCTGGGTTTGCTCCTCTCTCTGAATCCCAGCCCCTCTCAACCCTTATAGGTTTCTGCTCCTTTTCCCCCTGGATCCTTGACACTGGGGGTGGGAGTTTCCTTGCTCTGCTGGGACAGGGTCTCACTTCCTCTGGTTCTGTGGTCTTTCAATTCTCAGCAACACACCTCCAAACTCCAGCTCTCTCCTTCCTCACTTCACCCTGTCTGCTTGAAGCAGGGTTTTTTTTATTAGGTTCTTGAAAGGGCCTTAATTGGCTACAGGTGCACCAATTAACCTGTAGTGACCTTCCCTAATCAACAGGAAACCATGCCTTAATTAGCCAAGGGCTTACATATTGCCCCTAGCACTCTCCCACTGCTCCTTGGCCCTGCTGTATCACTATATATATAATCTTAGGGCTGTCCATTAATTGCAATTATCTCACATGATTAATTCAAAAAGATTAATCACAGTTTTAATCGCACTGTTAAACAATAGAACACCAATTGAAATTTATTAAATATTCTTGATGTTCTTCTACATTTTCAAATATATTGATTTCAATTATAACACAGAATACAAAGTGCACAGTGCTCACTTTATATTATTTTATTACAAATAGTTGTACTATAAAAATGATAAACAAAAGAAATAGTATTTTTCAATTCACCTCATACAAGTACCATAGTCAATCTCTATCGTGAAAGTGCAATTTACAGCTTTAGATTTTTTTTGATACATAACTGCGCTCAGAAAAATAAAATAATGTAAAACTTTAGAGCCTACAAGTCCACTCAGTCCTACTTCTTGTTCAGCCAATCGCTAAGAGAAACAAGTTTATTTACATTTACAGGAGATAATGCTGCCCACTTCTTATTTACAACTGTGCAACTCATGGGAGGGACCCAGAGGGTGGTACCAGCTAAAGAGGGAGCGGGGGTACACGACCTCCCCATGGCTGCAAAATGACTCCTCTCTGCCTCCAGCCTGGGAGCCCCATGCTCTCCCTGTCTCCTTCCCATCCCACATTACCTGTGTCCTCCTGCTGTGCCAGGAACCACAGCATCAAAAGAAGCAGAACATGGGGCCTCAAGCTGGCAGCTCCTCCAGCATGGCTGTACCAGTTCCACCCTCAGCCGCAGCCTGAGTCCTGTCCCCTGGTGGGGCTGTACAGACCACAGACAGGAGACGCAGCTACATGAAAGGGCTGGTATCAGTACAGCCACACCAGCTGAACTGCCGGTGTGGGGCCGCCTGGCAGTGGCAACCCCACATTCTGCTCCTTTCAACACTGAGGTTCCCTGCTGAATGTGCCCCCCCCCAAGTGTCTGGGGGGCATGTGACCCTTCTTGCCCCTTTCAGGCCACCATTCCAGAAGACAGGCTTCGATGCTGTTGATGCTCATTAAAAAAAATGTGTTAATTAAATTTGTGACTGAGCTCCTTTGAGAAGAATTGTACCTCTCTTGCTCTGTGTTTTACCCACATTCTGCTATATATTTCATGTTATAGCAGTCTCTGATGATGACCCAGCATGCTGGTTGTTTTAAGAAGATTTTCACTGCCGATGTGATAAAATGCAAAGAAGATACCAATGTGAGATTTCTAAAGATAGCTACAGCACTCGATCCAAAGTTTTAAGAATCTGAAGTGCCTTCCAAAATCTGAGAGGGACGGGGTGTGGAGGATGCTTTAGAAGTCTTAAAAGAGCAACACTGTAATGTGGAAACTACAGAACCTGAACCACCAAATAATTAATAAATAAATACATACATATATACATAAAAAAAAAGCAATCTTCTGCTGGTGGCATCTGATTCAGATGATGAAAATGAACATGCATAGGTCTGCACTTCTTTTGGACTGCTATCAAACAGAATTCATCATCAGAATGGATGCATGTCCTCTGGAATGGTGGTTGAAGCACGAATGGACATATAAATCTTTAGCACATCTGGCAGGCAAATATCTTGCTACACCAGCTACAACAGTGCCATGCGAATGCCTGTTCTCACTTTCAGATGACACCATTAATAAGAAGAGGGCAGCATTATCTCCTATAAATGTAAACAAACTTCTTTGTCTGAGAGATTGGCTGAACAAGAAGTAAGACTGAGTGAACTTGTAAGCTCTAAAGTTTTACATTTTATTTTTGAATGCACTTATTTTTGTACAAAATTTTACCTTTGTAAGATCAACTTTCATGATAAAGAGATTGCACTACAATATTTGTATTAAGTGAATTGAAAAATACTATTTTATTTTTACAGTGCAAATATTTATAATAAAAATAAATATAAAGTGAGCACTGCATATTTTGTATTCTGTGTTGTAACTGAAATCAATATATTTGAAAACTTGGAAAACATACAAAAATATTTATATAAATAGTATTCTATTATTGTTTAGCAGCAAGATTAATTATAATTAATTTTTAATCACTTGACAGCCTATATATCTATATAAATCTGGAGAAATACATTTAAATTTGAATTAAATATAAATAGTTAAAAATACTGACTTAAGGAAAAAAAGTGAAATCAGTGAAAATGACTAGTTTGTTTACATACCCTCTAAGCCTAAGTAATGGATATTCAATTTTCCAGCTAATCATCAGTTATTGAATAACCATGAACACTGAGCAAATGCAGGGAAAAGTATACAGCTCAATGGAAAAAGTAAAACTAAAATGAAAAATAACCTTATACAGAAGTAGAAAAGATTGGTATATCCCAAACAAATATAATTAAAGCACTGAAAAGCATTTTTCCATAACAAAAAAGTTTATTATGAATGTTAAACTTTCTCAGTTATAGACCTGTAAGTCTTATATGTGCACTTGGCCAATTAGTTAAAATTATAATTAAAAACAGAACAATGAAACACCTGGAAGATCATGATCTGATAATGTCTAATCAGCATGGTTTCTGCAAAGAAAAATCATGTTCATTAATCTCTTAGAATTCTTTGACCATGTCAATAAACTAGCGGATAAAAGAGAACTAGTTGACATACTTTTTATAGATCTCCAAACAGCCTTTGACAAGAGGCTACTACAGAAGCTAACTAATCATGGGTTATTGGGCAAAATATAGTCATGGATCAAAAACTGGCTAGGAGGTAGAAAGCAAAAAGTAAGATTAAATAGACAATTTTCATCCTGGAAAAATGTTAACAGGCCAGTGTCTCAAGGATGCATACTAGGCCCTGCACTGCCTACTATATTTGTTAATGATTTGTAAACGGTGTAGCAATGTAGCAAAATTTGCAGAGGGCACAAAGTTATTTAGGTTAGTCAGGACCAGAAAGAACTGCGAGAAATGTTAGAAACACCTAAGAAAGCTAGATGATTGAGCAGCTGTTGCAGCATCCCCTCATCTCTGGAGGTAACTTGTGTCAAAACTGGCATCAACCTGCATACTCCCTGGCTGGCCAGTGTGGAGCTGCAGGGGTGTGCGCCTGACTCAGTTTCTTCTTGTGGGCTATCAGTAAGTTCAATGAGGCTTTATGGAGTTAACAGTGTCCCTTCCAGGGTGGGGGGTGTCATTTATTTAGTCAAAGGCCAAAAGAACATTCAGGGAAGTCTTCATCCCTAGAGTCCTAGCTGGGGAATGAGAGTTAATCTTTGTCTGTCTGCATCATTCAAATCCATCTTTCTCCTCCATCCAAGATCTTGATTTGTGATCCTCTTCTGGAGTCAGGCCTCCTGACATCACCTGAGGAATAGTTTCTTCTTGGGACACATGCCCTCTGCAGACGTCAAACCACTGCAGCTCTTCTCTGGAGTAGTTTCCCAGTGATCTGGATCTCCTGCCACTGTCTGGTAAGGTCCTTTTGCTGAAACTGGGCCTCCCAAGGCACTTGGCATTCACAGCTCTTCCATCTCAGAACCTGCTCCCCACAGGAGCACCCTTCCTAAGTCCACCTTTTCTGCTCCTTACTTCAGGAAAGCTTTTTCTGTTCTGCTGACCTTCCTGACTGGGCCCACTTAACCTTTTATTAGGCCCTGTATTTCTTAGCTATTTAACTGCAACCCAGCCATTTAGGCAATTAACTACTTACAGATAGATCTGGGTTGGCTCGTTCACAGGTAGGCTAGGTGCCTGACCCTCTCAGAAAGTCAGTTACCCTGTGACAGCACCCTGAAGGCCAATGAAATGCAATGTACATAAATGCACAAAGTTATCCATATTGGAGGCAAAAATGCAAGTTGTACACCTCACAGGATTCTAAATTAACTGTATCAAAACAGGAAAGGGACCTGTGCATCTCTGTAGACAGCTCAGTGACAACCTTGGCTCACTGTACAGCTGCAGTCAAAAAAGCAAACAAGATGCTAGGCTGCATAGGGAATGAAATGAAGAATAAAAAGAATTGGGGATTAGTCCTGCTTTGAGCAGGGGGTTGGACTAGATGACCTCCTGAGGTCCCTTCCAATCCTGATATTCTATGATTTTATGAAGAATGTAATAACTTTATATAAACCAATGGTGCTGCCTCATCTGGAATACAGTTTGCAGTATTAGTCATCCCCTGTCAAAAAGGATATTGCAAAATTAGACAGAGTACAGAGAAGGGTAATAAGAATGATCAAGCGCCTGGAAAAATTATCTTATGAAGAGAGATTGAAATGATTGGGGTTGTTTACTATAGAAAGGAGATGAAAAAGTACATAAAATAAAGACTGATATAAAGAAAGTAAATCAGGAACATCTGTTCACCCTGTCTCATACACCAGAGCAAGGAGACATTCAATTAAATTAAAAGGTGGGAAATTCAACACTGATAAAAGGACATACTTCTTTACATAATGGGTAGAAAGACTGTAGGACTTACTGCCACAGGAAGCCACCGAGACCAAGGACTTAGCAAGATTAAAAAAGGAATTGGATGTTTACATAGGTTGCAAGAATATCTAGAAATTATAATTAAATACAAACATTTTGGAAGAGATATTACATGTCATGCTTCATGGTTTTAGCCAGTCTCTAACTATTAGAGATCAGGATAAGACCTAGTGTATGGGGCAGATCACCATGCACTTGCCTGTTGCAGGGTTCTTATGCCTTCCTCTTAAACATTTGTTGCTACTCACTGTCAGAGACACAGTACTGGACTATATGGACTTTAGATGTGATCCAGTGTGGTAATTTCTATGCTCTCAACTCTGTTCAGATACTATGGTGAAGAGTGCAATACTAAAACTAACAGAGAGAAAGAAAACTCTCTTATACAGCGAGTAGGTGTTGTGACTGAGACGAGACTGCAAGATTGGACCCCAAATAAATAACTTTACAGTAACATGAGGCAAGGTCTCTCAACACTTCCTGCCCATTGTTATCAAAAGAAAACTAGGAAGTGAGGGAGCTGTAGGGAGGCTGATTCACAAAAGTGTCCCTAGCCAACAAAGCACTTAAGCATATACCTGACTTTTTAAGCAAGTGCTTAAGTTCCACTTAATTGATGGGAGTTAAACACCTGCTAAGATCTTTCTGGAATAGGGATGTATTTAAACATTTGCTCAAGTGCTTTTCTGAATCAGGACTTTAGAGAGGAAATCATCTGAATTATGCTCCTGGTGAATGTGTATAGTAACAACTATCACTAACTACAGCAGCTGAAAACCAAACTTCCAGATGCACTGACTTGTGAGGTAAATGAGAGAACTTGCTTTTTTCACTAATTTCATATTTTAAAATCTTTTTTTAAGATGCATTTCTATTCCATAGATGAACTGGTTTAAAATATAAATCTTTCAGTGTATTGCATCCAGATTCATAATCAGTGAGAGAAATCTGGGAGAAAAATTCCTTTGAGGCCACCAAACTTGATGAGAGCAGTGAACATAAGCCAGTGAGCAGAAAGTAATTTTTCATGCAGAGTAGTTGAATAAACTAACAATATGATGATAATGATATACACAATACTTACAGTGTAATTTCACATTTCTTTGTCAAAGAAGCCAGGTACAATCACTAAGATACCAATGCAGCAAATCATACGCTTAAGTGTTTTGCTGGATCAGTGCCTAATTTCATCTACATGTTGTAGCAGTCATCATTCTCTATGTGTTGCATCTACAGTGTAATCACATAGTTGTCCTTGTGTCATTATTAACACTTAGCTGATAAAATTACCTTTCTCAAGTTAGCCACCAACTTGGAAGGTCAGTTCACTCAAGGCCCAGTTCTGTAATACATCCATATTCAAAACTTCATGTTTAAAACTGAGTCAAGGATTGTGGGGTCAAATGTAGAAGAGTCCATATGCTCTAATAAATACACAAAGAAATTTGCAAAATAATAAAAGGATTAATTTTCAGACCTTTACCTTCATAGCCCCAGGAGCACAAATCATCTGTGGTTCCATAGATCTTCCATTTGCTCTTTACACTTGCTCCCTTGGATAGTATGATATTTTCTTCGTCTCGGTTGCCAGAATGAAAAAATAAATCTTCTCCTTCAAGTGAAAACAGGGCTTCATTTCTGCATCCCCATTGTTGAAGTTCACTTGTCTTGTTGCAAGGATTCAGAGTGATTGCAGCCTGGTCTTTCTTTGACGGCACTCCCAAACATAGCTTCAATGCCACACTCAAAAGCTGGTGATCAGAGACCCACCTGAATTTTTGTGACTCATTGTCCTGGTTGCAAATGGCAGTTCTGATTGAGCTAGAACTGTGAGCTTGTACACAGCGCTTGTGGTCTTCATTATATATTAAAAATATTCCACTATCTGTAAAACAACATGAGTAAACACATTTTTTTGGCAAGAGGGGTTTGTAAGCAGAAGAGTAGATTTTTTCCTAGTGAAAGAAGCATAATTTTTACCACTTAACTATAGGTTCTGTTAAACCTAAGCAGAAAAAAGTAATTTCTTCTGAAGTACTGATAACTGAGGAGAAACCATGTGTGACTCATGCATGCACGGAGAAGCAATCATTCACATACACGCACAGATCAAATACATAAGACGTTTTTCCAAGAAGCCTTTCAAAGATGAACACTGTGAGAATTCAAAATAACTTCAAGCAGATGATATCACTGGGTATAGTGTGTTAAAATTGCTTTGTATGTTTATTAACTAGACTAATGTCAGTGGTAATGTCTTATACATTTGTTCAGCCTGAAACACACCATTGGTGATTTATATATTTTAAATATGATATATCATAAAAATCAACAACTGTATTTTAGAGACTCAGATTTTAAAGTTTGACAAATCCTAAGGCCAAATTTCATTGCATCGATTGTCCATTCATTGGTGTCATTATTGTAAACATAATAATAAATAATTATAATAATGCTGTGCAATTTGTTGCATTACTGGCAATCATTTATTTATATAATATCTAACCTCCTCTCTGTCATTTACTGTGCTATCCTGGTCTGATTTTACTTTTTTAATAATCTGAAAATCAACCAATTGCCTATTTCAGTTATTTTTTTGGAAAAGTTCCTACAGAGTATTTCTAATTCTCCATACTGAACCTTTCCACTTTCATTTTTCAGAAGCATCAATTTCTAGTCAAATCTTTCAGGCTGAACCCTGCGTTCCTTATACAGTCAAAACTCATTGTGTCAAATTATGTCACTACCCTGCTCCACAGAGTAGAACCAGCTGGCGTTGTGTGGACATAGAGCTCTGTTCATAACCTGAGGGGACAATGTCCTCTGCTCCAGGCATGACAACACTGTATAATGTTCCAAACACATTTCCTTTATTGTAAATCCAATTTTGAGTCTTTGATTCTCCTCTTATGCATCCTAGTTCCAATCGGAAGTAACTCCACTGAAGCTAAAGGAATTACACTTGTGTAAATGAGAGGTGACTTCAATCAGAACTTGTCTCTCTCGCCATGGAAAACATTTGTGAGACATTTAAGGTTAAGCAGACAAGATGTTGTTTTTCACATCTCATCTACATAGAGCTGCATCCCTATCCCATTTCTATAAGCCATTCAAATTAATAATTTCAGAAATAAAATATGAATAAGCAGACTGCATCAAAGGGGGTTAAAGTGACCCAGGAAAAGCATGAGAAGAGAAGCACTTCTATATCCTTATTTACAACAGACCTAGGATCTGGACTTACCCAGCTGCTGAATAGTTTCCTGGATAAGAGAGAGAAAAACCAGGAGTAGTGAGAGAGTCATTGCAAATATTTAATTGCTTTCTTCTGCTGTGTCAGTAGTTCCCATCACAAACTAAAAGATTCTTATGCAATGAGCTGCATAGTAGGGCCTTCTTAGTTCTGAAGGCAGATGAATCAGGGGAAGTTTCTAAATAAGGAAATATCCTGTCACATGTAACATTTTGAAACACCAAGAATTCACAGAGCAAACTTTGATATTGTAAGTGAATCGCTTTCTACTGAGGCTAAAGTCTTCTTCCACAGAAATGCAAGCGATAAGCAAAGTGGGGTCAGTTCAGTGCAGATTTTCTGGGGACATGTTTGTGTGACAAATAGATCAGGTGTTGGGTTGCCATGGTAAGGCAGCAATATAGCTGATTGAAATGATATTTGCAAACATTTTTTAGATTGAGCCATTTTTCCCTAGTAATAAAGTATGCACAAACAAATCACTTTTTCTTTTTTTCTTTTTTTTTTTACAATTTGTTCATCAGTCAAAATTGTTCCATGAATCTTTTTTCAAACACACATGGGCACTGGATTGAATGGCTCATCATGAATATTGGGCCTAATTTCCAGCTACTTTGTTCTTTTGCATGAGGCAGCAGAGGAAGAGATGCAGCAAAGGTAACATTCCTTGGGTGAGATTGTGGATTGTGCCTCTACGAGGCGCAGCACAGAACGCATAGTCAGTCCAGGGAGAGTGGGGCCCCTAAAGTGGCTTTAACCTTTTTTTTTTTATAATCCCAGTCCCAGGCTGCTCCGGGGCTGCTTGTGTAACTTTAAAAGCTGTGAGGGACACATCTAAATTACAGCAGAGTTGAGAGCTGTACCATGAACCACAGCTCCACCCAGAATCTCCATAGTGCTGCATGCTGTGGCCTCGCATCTCAGACATGAATTGCACCCCCAGGTAATCCCCTGACATGCTCCCTACACCAGAGCTTGCAGGGGAGGGGGTCCTCACAGGTCAGCTGTTTTTTGAAGTGTCTGCGCCACGTGAATCCTTCCCTTATAAACTGGGTATCTAGGCCCCTTTACATTACGTCACCCCTTTTACCTGGCATCCAAGGGCTGGAGCAGGAATAAGGACCTCACCCCCTCTAGTCTAGGTGCAGAGGTCTGCAAGATCCTCCATTAGAGCAGCCTCAGTCTACTTGTAGGCTCTGGGAAGAAGGGAGTTGCAGCAGTGTAGGCACTCCTGCTACAGTCAACGTATTTACAATGCAGAGGCCTGGGAAAAATGGTGGTGAAGAACTTTTACATGAGCCTGTAGCCTCAGGAGGCATTTTAAAGCACCTATACACTGCCACTCCATGTATTGTATGGTTATAGCATTTATGAGCTGCCTTAACTCCACGTGCCAATGTTGATAGGCTGCTAAACCACCAGAAAACTTTTGTAAAAGAAAATCACTTTGTGTTCACAGTGAGAAATGCTGTACCACAAAATAAAGGCATATGAACTGAAACACCCATCACAAATAGCAGGCATTTGTCTGGAAAGTGCTCAGAGATTAGACTCTAAAGTGAACTTATGCCAGCAAAAAAAACTCAGAAGTCTCTGCTTTAATTATGAAACAGAGAGACCTAAATGCAAAAAGTAGACATAAGCTAACAGCTCAACTTAAATCTTAGAAGGAAAGATCCTTAAGAAGCTCCAGAACATTAAAAAGAGGAACTGAATAAATTGATGAATAACATAACTCTGTGGAAACTCAAAGATAGCAACAATAAACATTAGACAAGGGAAAAGAATATAATCTGAACTTTTCAACTGAGGACCAAATATATTGAAAGAATAAGACCATAAACAAACATAAGTAAAGTATCAGAGGGGTAGCCGTGTTAGTATGGATCTGTAAAAGCAGCAGAGTCCTGTGGCACCTTATAGACTAACAGATGTATCGGAGCATGAGCTTTCGTGGGTGAACACTTCAAAGTGGGTATTCACCCACGAAAGCTCATGCTCCGATACATCTGTTAGTCTATAAGGTGCTACAGGACTCTTTGCTGCTTTTAAAAATAAGTAAGAATCAGAGCTGTGTGAATAACAGATTTATTTTTTTATTTTGGCAATTCTGCAAAAATTGAAAGAAAAATTCATTTTGCATCAATGGAAAACCACGTTTTTCAAAATTCTCAATCAAAATATTAATTTTAGATTGGAACAAAATGTTTTGTTTGAATGGAAATGAAATGTTTTGTTTTGTTTTTTAATGAAATTAAAGGAAATTTCTAAATGAGAAGCCCTTTCAGCTCAAAAATGTAAATACATTTGTTTTGGAAATGTTAAAAGAAAATGTTTTTGTTTTTCTGATTTTAAGGGGTTTTTGGCAAACCCTGTGCATGAGCTCTCACATTTCAGAGTTTCCTTAGACTCAACTATGCAGAGCTCATTTTGCAAGAATTTATTGGACATAGTTAAAAATTAACAAAACGACACCAGAAGCCCCAGCTGGAATTCTGACAGATATTTTTCTAGACAGTCTTGAAATTATTCTTCTCATCATTAACTGATGCTTACAGTTTTATTTTATATGAATACTTCTTCTGAGACTCAGAGGAGTCAGTAACGTAGATCAGTAATTCACAAAACAAGATAAAGATCTCATTCGATGAACTCCCCGCATTAGTCACTCTCACTTAGACATAGGTTATAAGATTTTTTTAAAATATATTTTTGACGCCCAAATCTTGAGGTTATTACTAATTTTTAACATAAGTCCTTATTCATGCAAAATGAGGGCTCGGCCATGTGGGGAGGCTGTGAGCAGCTAGCAGGGGTATAAATCTACAGCGCATCAGTATGTCGCTCGCTAACTGTCCGTGTGGATCCTGCTGTCATGCATTAAAAGTAATATAGTGTTTTGATCTACTCTGAGAGTAGGTCAATGCACATTAGGAAACTTTTAATGCATGCAGGATAGTGAGGTCCATATGGACAGTTAATGCATGACACACTAGTGCATTGTAGATTTGCACCCCAGCTTGCTGTACACTAACACTGTTTAGACAAGTCCTTCCATTGACTTACATGACCTTATGATTAATCTCAATAAGAATAGATACCTACTATTAATAATACATAGCTCTTTTATAACAATTTTCATAGGTGAATCTTACTATCACTATTTTACAGATGGAGAAACTGAGGCACAGAGACTTGCTTAAGGTCACTTAAGAGGCCAGCATCAGAGCCAGGAATAGAAACTTGGCCTTCTGAGTTCCAGTTTAGTGCACTATCCACTTGGCTACACTACTTCCCCTATTGTATGTGGTATACTTGGACAAGACAGACTTTATTCCAGGGAGCCATGCAGAGCTAATGGTGGGAGGGTTATGAATGTAACATCCAACAGACTCTCTCTGGAATTCTTTTAGGGACCAATCCAATATCTAATGAAGTCAGTGGGAGTATTTCCATTGATTTCAATGGGCATTGGACTGGGGCCCTTAGCCCTTGATGAGGAAAAAGCCTTTGGCTGTTGAGATGGCTGTACCTTTTTGAAATTGTGAGGATCATGAGTGTCTTGAATATGTTGATACATCAGATTAAAATAATTTATGATCTGCTCAACTGATACCCCAGGGAATACCCCATCACTACCCCAAATTCTAACACCATATGTAGCTTCTGAAACAACAGCAACACACACACAAAACCTCCTTCACCATAAGAGCTTTTCCATCATATCTTTATTTTGAAGTGTGGGAGTTCACAGGTTGTAATGAACACAACAAAAGGATTTTACATTTTCTAGGTAAAAGAACTGCTCAGGTTATACCACAGCCGTTAAGGACTAGGCGCTCAGTACAAGTGGACATGAAGTACATAGCCTTATATGTAGATGGATAAACAGGAGCTTTGCTATCCCACATGCTTGTACTCTCTCTCTCAAATTACCAGGGAGCTATTTTATTAAAGACTCTCCTCTCTTTCCTCTGTTTTTCACTGCTTTATACTCCCCGCCCATCACTCCTGCAGTAATGGTAGGCTGGCAGTAAATTCTCAGTTTGCTGGTACTCATGCCTATGCAATCTGTCACAGAATTAATAATGGTAACCTGCCTTTAGGAAAAGAAAAGCTGTGGACTTGCTGTTCTGAGCAATTATTTGTAATGATAGAAGGTAACTAGGGAGTGGCAGATAAAATTGTACAAAGGGGAATGGAAGACTAACTTATTCAGAAAAGATTAGATACTTTGTTTCTGAGAAAGTAGCTGGTAATATTAATTCTAATGATCTGGGGAAGTAAGATAACATGGATAAAAATTAGAGGTGTCAATCGCAGTTAACTCACAGAATTAACTCAAGAAATTAATTGTGATAAAAAATTAATCACGATTTAAAAAGTGAATTGTGATTAATTGTGCTGTTACATAACAGAATACTAATTGAAGTTTATTAAATATTATTCAGTGTTTTTCTACATTTTCATATATACTGATTTCTATTACAACACAGAATACAAAGTGTACAGTTCTCACTGTTTTATTTTTGAATGCAATTTTTTTTCCCGACATTTAAAAGTTCAACTTCCATGATAAAGATATTGCACTACAGTACTTGTATTAGGTGAATTTAAATATACTATTTCTTTTGTTTTTTCCAGTGCAAATACTTGTATTCAAAAATAAATATAAAGTGAGCACTGAACACTGTATTCTGTGTTGTAATTGAAATCAATATATTTGAAAATGTAGAAAACATCCAAAAGTATTTAAATAAATGGCATTCAATGATTAACAGTGCAATTAATCACAATTATTTTTGAATCGCTTTACAGCCCTAATAAAAATAAAAATATGAGATGGTTCTCTGTGTGATTCATAGAAGTAAGTGGCAGCTCCTGCAAAAGGTGAGACTTAAAAAAGGAAGGCTATGAACTGACAGGATTTAAACTCCCCGTTTCTTTCTCTGGACTCTGTTAAGATCTGGAGGATGAAAAACAGAAATTAAATAAAAATGTAGAAACAAACTGAATATAGAAAGATGTTTTGACTGACAGTTGCAAAATGAATGTGTGATCTCAGGCCAGATTCTATTGGAATCCCCAGCAAGTAGGAAAGCTTTGGATATCTCCACCACCACAAAACAGCATATTAGGACACAGCAAAGCTAGGGCTTATTTTCTCAGTTCCCAGCTCTGTCCCTTATATGTGACATTCTGCAAACTACAGGCTATATTTTAGCCACTTGTAATGATACTTGCTTCAAAGGGGCATTGGAAAGCCTAGTTAATGTCTATAAAAGTCCGCACATAGAAGGCGCTAATTCAGCGCAAATATTATGGACTTCTCAAGCAAGTCTAGAGTACCTGCAGTGAGCTGATGGGCCTCATCAAATCCTCAGCGTGGAATTCCAGGTCGGGCACTGGAAAGGATGAGGAACATTTGATATTTCATTCTTTGCAGCCAACACATCACACTGCCGTCTAGTAACGGCCACCTTGGCATGTGATCTATGCCAGTTTTTCTCAATGACCTGTCTGTGGGCTGGGACCAGGCCCTGAGATCTCCTTGACACAGGTTAGGAAGGCTGCAAGCCAGTACCCTGGTATCAAAAAGATTGAGAAACACTGGTCTGTGCCACCAGCATCCCTGGGGATAGCCTCATTGTGTTTCCTTCTCTACCAAGGGTAAAGATACATTCCTGTAGACAGGAGTGGCTCCAGACCCCAGCACGCCAAGCACGTTCTTGGGGCGGCAAGCCGCGAGGGGTGCTCTGTCATTGCCACGAGGGCGGCAGGCAGGCAACCTTTGGCAGCTTGCCTGTGGAGGGTCTGCTGGTCCCATGACTTCGGTGGACTTCCCGCAGGCTGCGGGAGGTCCGCTGAAGCCGCGAGACCACTGGACCCTCTGCAGGCAAGCCGCCGAAGGCAGCCTGCCTGCCATACTTGGGGCAGCGAAATGCCTAGAGCTGATCCTGCCTGTGGATGCAGTTTATGCCACTTCATATATAGAATGTGGTTAACTCAGCTGAGATTCCATATTTATGAAACCAGTGAGTGTTCACAGCGGTTTCAGATCAAGCCCACAATTACATAAATCATAGCCTTTTTTCCCTGGCTACACAACTTCTATCATGCAGCACCTACAGAAAGGGACTCCTGTGCCTTTTCTACTGAGCCATAATTTCACCCTGGTGATTGCCCAGCTTGGAACCATCCCATCTGCCCTTTCTACCCCTCAACTTATTCTGCTTTTCCCAATTACACATGTATATCTGATACCATAATATGAATCTTTTTTTTTTTCTGCCAGGTTTACCTTTATTCTGAAAATCTTCATCACAGAATATGTTCTTAGTAAGTGTTACTGCATTCATGAGACTTCAATTTCTCCCATTCACACTCATGTACTCACTCTTTAAAATATGCACCTTACTTCCCGTTTGACTTTGCCTAGCTTCCAGTCAGCAGCATCTTCAATCTTGAGACATATGTAGAGTTAAGCAGGTGAGCAAGTGTTTGCATGATCAAGGCCTATATGCTGAACATGTCCAACTTATGTTCTGCACAGTGTTATGTAAACATACAGCACTAAAGAAATGTTTTAAAAAACACAACATAAGGTGCAACATGGCTGCCGGCCAAACTAATAAATATCTATATCATTTTTAAAAACTGCGAACTACATAAAAATGTTCCCATTTACCAGGCATAATAAAAATGCAAAACCTTTACAAACTATCTTTTAATGCTTATTTTACAAAACTGCAGCAAAAAGGAAAGCAATGTACACTTTGCTTTCAGCCATTCGTCTCCAGAGGGATACATTTTAATTCAAACATGATTGAACTTTCACAAAAGGAATAAACATTAGATTATATGACATTTCTTGAAGTTAAGACTTATGAAGCATTTTATTGTTTACATATTACAAAAAATAAAATGCAGAACTAAAAGAACAGCAAGAACGGGCCTGATCCATAGGTGCCAACTATTCCTGTTGCCGAGGGGTGCTTGAGCACACCCCCCACCTCCAGCCCTGTCCCAACTCCACCCCTGCCCCGCTCCCATTGCAACCTCTTCTCCAAAGTCCCCACACCAACTCCACCCCCTCCTTGTCCCCATTGAACCCCTGCCCCAAATCCCCACCTTGGCCCCGCCTCCTCCCCTGAGCGTGCTGCGTTCCTTCTCCTCCCCCATCCCTCCCAGTGCTTGCCACATGAAACAATTGTTTACCAGGAGCAAGTGCTGGGAGAGAGGAGAAGTGGGACACAATGCGCTCAGGGGAGGAGGGGGAGTGGAGCTAGAGGTGAGGTGGGGCATGGGGGCGTGGCGGGGAGCTGCCGGTGGGTGCAGAGCATCCACCAATTTTTCCCCATGGGTGCTCCAGGGCTGGAGTACCCATGGAGTTAGCGCTTATGGCCTGATGTAATGCTCTGGGAAGTCAGTCAAAAGAATCCCATTGACTTCAGTGGATCAAACCCTACAAGAGAACATGCTGAGCAGGTGTTCTGAAGTCATCTGAACTGAAGTTATACAACAAAAAAAGGCTTTTTTTATATGCTGAAGTGAAATACAATGGCACCAGCATGGAGTACTGGATCTCTGGAGTGAGATTTGCACGATTCCAATAGAATTAGACAGTTGCTTTTCTGAGTGCTTTGAAGAGTCTGTAATGATTATTCTCATAATCAGCATGATAGGCTGGTTCTTTTTATGGTTGATAGGGATTGCAGGTACCACCTAGGGACAGGAGGATAGTTTTGGATGTTTTTCACGTGGCTTGAGGTCATATTTCGTTCTTTTATTAAATAGCTCCCACAGAACTATTCTTCTACAAGTAGATTCAGAACCTTGCATGACTATGGAAAGAATGTAACACACAAATGCAGTCTCTGCAAAATGCACTACAATTTTAACAGGATAAAACAGCTTTGTCTTAAGGGTTCATGTAGTCCAGATGAATTCATTTTTATCAAAATCATTTTTATTTTGTGAATTAAAGCATAGCTTGTTCATTCTGCTCAATGTTGGCCACAAGATACTTTGAGTCACTAGCTGCAGGAACAGCATCTCTATTGCAATACAGAGTGTTGTCAAAGGAGACATCTGTTGGTAACTGGTTGTGTCTTTTTTTCTTGAAGAAAATATAGGCTGCAAGGCCAGCTCCTACTAGAATGAGAAGGACCAGAATAACAGCCATCCCACTTAAGTGGTGTGCAGGAACAGTTTCGTCTTTCTTCAATACTGCAAATGAATGTGAAGCAATTACTCAGGATCCTAAGGATTATGATGATATATATTAGGATCTGACAGTGGGTCTGATTTCCAACAGTTCTGAGCACCCATAACTCCAAGTCAATGTAAATTGTGGAAAATCAGCAGAAAATCAGGCCCAATGACAGTTTTGAAGGCAGAGTTTTATGGCTGTACATCATTACGGTTTACAGATAACTTCTATAGTGCTAGTCACAAAATATATCATGCAGAGGTCCAGTCAAAACACAGTTAAATACTTAATTCAAAATGAAATTGAGTTTGAAGGGCGAGTTCTGCTTTTTAGTCAGGTTGGAGATATAATAATCAGAATAATACATTTCAAATAAACATCCACAGAGCTGGGTATCAAACAGCAATCTTGTCAGAAAATAAAATAAATATTTGAAAAAGAACTAGATAAATTCATGGAGGACAGGTCCATCAATGGCTATTAGTCAAGATGGGCAGGGATTGTGTCCCTAGCTTGTTTGCCAGAAGCTGGGAATGAGTGACAGGGAATGGATTACCTGTTCTGTTCATTCCCTCTAGGGCACCTGGCACTCGCCACTCTCAGAAGACGGGATATTGGGCTTGGATACTGGACCTGGTCTGACCCAGTATGGCTGTTCTTATGTTCTTATATTTTTAACCTGATGTGGGTCTCTCTTTAATTTACTTATAAGAAAGCAATCCTACCTTTATTGTCTGATAGCTTCTCAGATGGTTCAACTTCAGTAACTTTCAAATACAAAAAAAGATATTCATAATCTTTAAGTCTCCATTTTACACCAAATTGTGCAGTCACAAAGTAAATAAATCCTGTATGAAGAATTACTATGTTGGACACGCTGCATTTTAAAATAAAGTAAAATAATGGAGATGCAAAATATCTGATAACACCTTTAATTTAATCCAAATGAATCATCTACCCAAATCAAGCAACAAATTCCAGTTAAAAATTAGATCCAGGAAAAAAAAAGATATTTTTCTTTGTTTTGCATGAAAAAAATGTTACCAATTGATTTGGGATGATTTCACACCTTCAAAGTGTCAAGCCTTCATGACATTTTGAGAAGCTGAAGATTTTTCACACTGAAGTATGGGGAAAACTGAAAATCTATATTTGTGTTTTTAAGTCTAAGATGCCAAGACCAAGGGGGCAACAGAAAAACAATTAGGTGACAATTCCCATCTTCCTTCCATGGGGTCCTAGGCACATCTTCCCCTCTACTTACCTCACAGTTACATACATCCTTTCACTGCTGCTTTTCGGCAGTATCTCCTTCCTCCCTCTCAGCAGTAGCTCTGTCATTCTGGGTCCTCTCACCCCTAGTTAACTTCTTCTCAAGTTCTTCCCCTCACATCTCATCTGCAACTCCTCTGTTTTGGCTCCTCCTCCTCCCTAAACCCTTCTGGTTGTGCCCTCTCCACCTCCCTAACAACAGAGCCTGGTTTGGTTAGTGCCTGCTCTTCCACGACACTAAGGATAAGGGTGATTGGAGTGGAACTCAGGAGTCCCGGGCCCCTTCTCTATGAGCAATTGCCCTTAAATGGGAGTTTCACCCCTGATTTCAATGGGAGTAGGATCAGAATATCTACCACAAACACAGACCCATACAGAATACGCAATGCAAAGGATTTTGTAGCATAAATATTAGTCATTGTTAATAACCCACTGTACTGAACATATCACTTACTCTTTGGCATTTTACAAATAAATCTTTTGTCAGCAGAGCAGTAATAGCTTCTCCAGCCCCCATCTGAGGCATCCATGTCAACACAATGTTCATGATAACCATCTGTAGGCTCTCTTTCTTTCCAGTTTACAAACTCTACTGCACTGTTGTCTGCCCATGTCCATTCTCCTAAAGTTAAAATGAAAAATACAGAACAACAAATGACAGGTTAAGGATCACCTATTTCTAGAGATTAAAACAATATAATATGATTTCTACGGCACCTGTCACTGTTGTAATCTGAGCACTGAATTCATTAATTTATTAAATCAATACATTAACATTCTATAGGACTCAGTTTTCTCTCTCCTTCCAGGCAAACACAACTGAGAATGCCTTTTGTCTGTAAGTTTTCACCTGGACATTGTTAGCTGCATTGTCCTAGAGCAGAGGTCAGCAACCTTTCAAAGTGGTGTGCCGAGTCTTCATTTATTCACAGTAATTTAAGGTTTTGCATGCCAGTCATACATTTTAACATTTTTAGAAGGTCTCTCTCTAAGTCTATGTTGTATAACTAAACTATTGTTGTATGTAAAGTAAATACAGTTTTTTAAATGTTTAAGAAGCTTCATTTAAAATTAAATTAAAATGCAGATCTTATCTGTTTAGTGTGATCCTTGTCCTTGCTGAATTTTCCAATGTCTGGCACGTATTTGGATACTTTAAGCTGCACGCAGACTTTTGAGTGATCAGTTGTTAACCAGCTCCAAGAGAGACAGAGGACAGATTTCATGTGTGCAAATACCTGTTTGCACAGGTATGTGGATCCAAAGGCTGAAGGCACTGCAAACGCAATTTTCTTCAAACAGTTAAATTTCACTGGCAGGGACATCCAGCAGGTCAGAACAGATGCCCTGATCTCTCTCGGTAGTTTTAAATGCACTCCGCAAATCTCCAGACTCTGATGCCCACAATTCTGTTTCTTAACTGAATGAGCTGCATTTCGAAATCTTTAACAACCATCCACTGAAATACAGACAAATCCAAGTCGCTTTCCCTGAACTTTTCAGGTTTAATTAGAAAAGAAAGCATTGGGCCAAACTGCTGGAAATCTTGAAATCTGTCAGAAAATTCTGATTCCAGTTCTTGCATGTACATTCCAATCTTATCGACGCTGACAGTGCAATGTGTCAATAGCTCTTTTATGTGTTGGAAGTAGTGGAAAGTCGAAGTTTGAATATCCTGAGAAAAAACTACTAGCTTTACACCAAATGCTTTCCAGGTTTCATAAAGATCCAGAACCCTTTGCCCTGCACCCTGGAGACAGAGGTTGAGTTCGTTTAGGTGAGCAGTGATGTCAGTTAGAAAAATGAGCTTACACAGCCATTTGTCATCATCCAGATTGGGGTAGTTTTGTCCTTTTTCCAACAAGGCGGCCTTGATTGCATAAACAGTTTACAAAGTACACCCAAACTTGCCACAACTTAGCCACCGAATGTTGCTTTGAAGTGGAATGTCATTATAAGTACTGTCCATCTCTTCTAGCAGTGCTTGAAACTGTCTGAGAATCAAAGCAGATAGAGCAACAATCTGTATCACTGTATTCATCATATTATTAAGCTCTGAATTAGAAATTTTAGCACACAGATTTTCTTGATGGATGATACAGTGAAATTTGACTGTCGGGTGGCCAATTTAATCTTCAAGTAACTTTACAAATTCCTTCTGTTTTCGACCATAGCAGGCACACCCTCTGTTGTCACACAAAATATTTTTCTGATGTCAACTGTTCGTTCTTCAAAATGGTTTACAAAAATTTTCGCTATATCTTCCCTCTTTGTTTTGCCATGCATGGGTTTTAGGCAACAAAAGTTTCTCTTGGATTTAATCAGAAGTACAATATCTTGCAACAACTGCCAAACGTGGAACTCCGTTTATATCTACACTCTCATCAACTGTGACACTGAACACTGCTGTGTCTTGTTAATGTTTTCTGCCATTTCGCTGATGTGTCTCTTAACTGTTCTGGCAGAGACAGGCAGTTCTTTTATTCAGATACACATCTTTATTTGGCAAATCATTGAATAAAACCTCCGAACTGCCGAGAAAACTTTTTATACATTCCCCATCTGTAAACAGCTTTCCGTTTTTTGCAATGCATTGTGCAATCTTGTAACTTCCTTCCGTGGCTTGATTTTTACTTACGCTCAAGCATTTAAAAATGCTTCTTTTGCTTCTCATACTCTGTTACTGCTTTTTTGATTGATTCACTCTTGTCTGCTTCGTCAAGAAAGATTTTCTCATGCTTCATTTCAAAATGTCATCGAACACTTGATGTGCGAGAAAAAACACTTTCACAACAGAAAGCACAAACAACATGGTCTTTCTTTTGAATAAATCCAAATGTGTTGTCCAAGAAGACTGAAATGAATGAACATCTAACTTTGCTTTCTTAGGAGCTGATATTTTGTCAAATGCACCCCTCAACTTACAGTGGAAAAAAAATTGCAACAGACGGCACGCACAACGTCAAATGCAGTGTGCTGTTCCACATGATGTGATAGTGATGTAAGCAGCAAATCAAGACTTAAAAATATCCCAGTACAGTGATGCTGGAACAATTTTTAAGGTGGGGGGTGCTGAGCTGCGCCCCCTCTTCCCCTGACTGCACCCCTCACTGCCTAAGGCTGAGGCCAGTGGGCCACTGCTGGAGGTGGCTGCAGAGTGCCAGGCTGACGGCCAGGACCTCAGCATGGCAGCAGAGCTCACAGAACCAGTGGCCGGGAGCTGGGGCCAGCAGAGGGCTGAGCAGGGCTGGTGGACAGGACCACAGCTAGCAGGGGGCTGGCATCCAAGACCCCAGGATGGTAGCAGAGCCCTGGGCATTGTGAGTGCCGCTCAAAATCATCTCTTGTGCTGTCTGTGGCACAAGTGCCACAGGTTGCTGACCCCTGTCCTAGAGGAGCACAGCTGCCTCAGTGAACTATGAATGGAATGGCCAGGCCCACTGAGCCTTGAAGACTAAGACCAGGACTTGGAACTTGCACCAGAATTTGCACTAGGAGCCCGCACCGTGGTGGAGCGCCACAATGTATTCTCTGTGGTCATTCAGGTGCACGGATCTGAGCAGCCCCTGTAGTTTTGGCTCTGCATCAGAGCCAAGACTAGAAATCAGCTCCCTTGCAAGGTTTGGCTCAGTTAATTAATTCTGCCTGATTCTTTCAGGATGACTTAAAAAATACACCTATTGTTCTCTGCTCTTCCCTTACTCAGGCGCAGCTAGCAGGAATAGCTGCTGCTTCCTGTGTCTCGAGGATGAAGGGATCGCAGTGCCTAGACTTGGAGTTAGATGGAAAATGAAAATCAAATTATTTTCATTCATGGAAATTTTCAGCAATTAAAAACCAAAATAATTTCACTGAAAACTAATCTTTTTGCCAAAACTTGTGACTGAAAACTGAACAGTTCGATTCAGAAATGCTGTTGCAGTGCCTTATGGGAGCTGTAGTTCCAGTGCCTAGGACTGGGAAAGTCTAGTACCAGAAACTGTGCTGAAAACATCCAGTGGGCCCACAAGGCATAAATTGGTAAGGTGGCATGTTCCTGTCTATTTTCTGCACCACCCAGGATCAACCAGCCAGCAAGGAGCAGAATGCTCACCTTGCACTGCAGTGGTATTAATGGTATACCAAAGGCTGCTGTTATACATGCTCTCCAAGGCTTCTGGAGGTATTGCATCTAGCTCAGACAAAATATCAGAAAGAATAGTTGCTGCTACAGAAAACCTCCCCCTATCCCCTGTGACAGGCTGTGGCTTCACAGGCACAAAACAGCATTACAATCCTAACCTATTAATACAGAAATATATTTCTTTAAAAGTCTTTAGCAGACTTTTCGGAACTTCCTCTTGCTGAATAAATACTTAACACTGAGATTTCTTCAAAAACTGAGGTGCTGTTAAGTTTGGTTAAATGTCACGGGAATGAAAGGAAAGTGTGAAATGAAATAAATTGGATGAAATACTATATGTGCATATTTTTTTCTATTTACAAGAGAGAGAGACAGGGAAATAAAATGTGCAGTCACCTTTCTGAATAATTTCTCCTTTTTATGTACTATAATTGAAAAATATTAAACATTTGACATCAGATTTCCATCTTCTGTTTGAGTACTTATTTGTAAATAACTATTGAAAGTTAAATAATTACCATCCACATTCTTGTACATTCCAATCCAAAACTGTCTTGAGTCACTTGCAAATGCATCCAAGTGGTGCAAGAGAAAATTGATTTCTGCCATATTTTCTATGGAAACCAAAGAGGCTCCTGCAAAACATAAATTAATAAATAAGCATCATTTAAGCATGTTTCACCATAGAAAATTATCTGCCCCTTGAAAGAATCATGACGATATTTTCTTAACCCTCCTGATACATTTAAAATAGCCATAGACTGTAATTAATTTTTGCCACCGAAGTCAATGGGAGCTCCAGAAACAGATCAGTAACAGCCCTTGTATTTTGCTCTTTAGAGGAAAACATCCTTTTCTTTGAGCTGCTATACTGGCTATTTCCAGGCAATACATATCTTATATTAGTTTTGTATTTGCATGCTCCATTTTTTCAATTAACCCCAATCTTTCCCTGTGCTTAACGTGCTGGAGACGATGCAATTAGAAAAATGCAGCTTTTTAAAAAAAATATATTCCCTCTTGTGCTGGGGATAAAAACAAAACAAAACAAGGAAGGAGAGAGAAGCTGTTTTGGGAAATAAGAAATATCATCATATGCCAATTAAGAGGATGATCTTATTACCACCATAGTCCCAGTTTCCTCAATACTGACATCCTGTTGTATTAATGTAGATGGAAAAAGTGGGGCCCAAGAATCAAAGATATTAACATGATCCTGTCACTGTCTTAACATTAAACAGAGTTAAACAAGGTTTAGTACACAGAGTCCTCAGACACCTTAGTACCTTGGCAAACACATCATTAAAATATTTTAACCTTTTATTAAAGATACAGAAAGCAAGGAGGAAAAAGGTTAAAGCATGTGAAATGTAAAGTATTAAGCAAGTCTTCCATTTTAACAGTATCCCATGTTCCCCTTCCCTTTAGGTGGAGAGAGTTTTTAAGAAGAACTGCCTGCCCCATCATCTGACAGTCTCTTAGATGGTATTAAAAATGGTAATAACTCATTTTTTTGGGAGGGAGAAAAAGTTAGTTGAAATGGACAGGGCTGTTGTAGCTGTTGTTAAAGCCTAATTCTGTTTCCTAGAAGACAAAACAAAAGGGTGAAGAAAAGAACAGCTAAAACAGGAAATACTGTTTGTATCTGTTGACTCTCACTTGCAATTTTACTTCTGGAAAAACACAGACATAGCACATGGTCTTATCAGCCACTCTGAGACCTGGAAAACTTGTACCACTTTTGGGCTGCCCAGAGCATTGCATTTAGCTGCCCTTATAGCAATGTTGCAAAATATGCAGTCTTTACTGGCTAAGCCAGATCCTTATTAAGCAGAAGGAAAATGGAGAGAGCTAGAAAAAAAAAACAAGGTGGGGAAGGAAAAGGACACGTGGTGGAGACACAATCTCACATCCCAGGACATGGCTGAGATTTCACTAAAGCTGGTAGCAGTGACCCAGTGTCATCTGGGTCCCTCTGTCTGAGGCAGGTCTCTCTCAGGATGTCAAAAGTACAGTGGAGGCCCAATAGCTCCAAGGATCCCAGGAGATGGTGGGGGTGGTAGTCATGATGGTAAAGTTTGCTCTTTCCCCTTCTCTCATCTTTCAGTGAGCCAGCATCTTGGTAGCCAGCTTTTCCCCACAAAAAGTTTATTTGTAAGGACCACAAAAGGGAACACTGGGTGGAATAGCCCATCCTCTTATTATTTTATCCACCAATTTGGTCTAATAACCAACATGCCAATTTTGGTTAATTGTTTTTCAGTCCCAAATATTTCTTATTTACCAGGCACCATCTCAGCACAGTCCTATAAGTGTATCAGTAAGCCTTTTTGTTTGGACTAATTTAGTCCGTCTCCCTTTTGTACCTTTTACTATTAACATTGATGTCATAGGTCGTTGTGACATTCTACAAACCTTTACTCACTTCTTACAGCTGAGCTCACAATTAGGTAAATTTGTAGGCCCCATTATTACAAGAGACCAGCATTAGGTTCTTTTCCTTTTATGGTGGATTTCCCACACTAGGGTACCAACATCTAAGAAGTATTAAACTGAGACCACCAATTCATTTCACATAGGCCACATAAAATTCTGAGTTGTGACTAACAACCAAATCTCCTCTTCTTGAAGTGCTCAGTTCACTAGGACTTTAAAAGAACAAAATATCAAGAACCTCTCTCATTTTGGCACAGACCAAGAACTCCTTTTACAGTCATTAAATTGAAACAAGTAAAAGGAAACCAAGAGGGTCCAAAATACATCTGCTTTTTCTCAGGTACCTGGACAGAAGTCCTTGCAGACCTGCATCTTGAACTCCCAGCTTCCTTCCTTTGAAAAGTCAGCTGATTAAATTCCTACTGCTAGGTTAATTGGTAGGAAACCAAATGCCACTTTACAAGTAAACAAAGCCTCGTAATCCTTGTTGATCCTGGTTCCTCCCTATATAGGCACAGGGTAGTGGGTTTTATTTCTAGGGACCAGGACACTGTCAGCCCAGATGTGTCCCTCCTCAAACCCCAAATGTCTCACCATCAAACAATAATCACATAGCAACTCATTTCATTCACTCTCAACCTATGCCAGGTTCAGACCAGTGGCCTTGTGATGGAGTGAGATGAACCTTAGGCTGACTCACCACTCTGGGTATTTGGTAAGCATCCCCACATGAAGCAAATTAAGGACATAATTGGTTAAGGACTGAATGATTAACCAATTAACTAGGTGACTCTGCTCATCAACCGAGGAAAGCTAAAAGGCAGACAGTAAGAGGATGGGGGGGGGCTTGAGAGATAAATATTGTTTTCTTTTACCCTCATCTTTACTGTAAAGTTTCCCAGTTTTCATTTTGAAAGTGGAGAAAGGGCTTCCTTTAATTCCACTTTCCCCACCAACCTCTTTTCTACCCGCCTACTTACCTACAGTGCCCCAGTTTTTCACTTTGAAGATAAGATCAAACTGCTGGCAGACAGATAGTAGGGCTGGTGCCCAAAATAAGTGGTGAGCCTGCAGGAAACTGTTATGTCCTGATTAAAGATGACGCTCACCTAAACGAACACATTCCATGGAAGACTGGGGCCAGCTTTCCGTATCTGAAGACTCAATGTAGTAACAGTGACCATGGAAGGGAATCCAAGATCTGCGTATGTCAGATGTAGGACATTTTCCAGGGAGTTGTGGAGGTTCAGTAGGGGCTAAAACTGAGAAGAAACCATGCTGTATGAAATCAATAAGGGCTTCTCAGATATGTTACTGAAAACACATATATACTCTACCAAAAGTAGCCACTATTAATTTGACCGTGATACCATGAAAAAGAACCTCAGATAGTCATGGTTCATGATCTGGGCCAGATTCTCTACTCTGCTGTGGAGGTTTTACATTGGGGTAACTGCACTGACTTTAGTTGAGGCCTGGTCTACACAACACAGTTAGGTTGACACAAGGCAGCTCATGTTGGTCTAACTATGTCAGTATCTACACTACAGCCTTGTCCCACTGTTGTAAGTGTTCTACTATACCACTATAATAACTCCAACTCCACAAGAGGTGTAGGGCTTATGTCGGTGAAGTGAGGGTGACACAGCATCTGTGTAGACCCTGTGTCCCTTACATCAGCTGTTGAATCCATGAAATTGACAAGAAAGCCAGGCAGATAGAACCCAGCTGCCCCCCAACTCCTCTGGAGAGCTGGGTGGCTAGACCCGGCTCCTGGGTGGGAGACAAGATGAGAATGGAACCCTCTCCCAGCTGGGAGCTGCAGGCAGCTAGACCCTGCTTCGGGGGGTGGGGGTGGGGGTGGGGAGCCGAGAAGCCAGGGCAGCTGGTATTAGACTTTCCAATAAATCTCCATTGATACTTCCTGTTGGACTGACAGATTTGTAGATGAGTAGAAAAGGCCTAATTCTGAAATTCTTGAGCATCCAAAACACTCATTCAAGTCAGAGTATTTGGATATGCAAGGGATTCAACAGTGGGTCCACAGCTTACAGACTGAAAACAATGTGGCATAATGCACCAATTAGTTTGTGGAATAAACTTTGAAAAATGTTTAGAATTCACTAGTTAGCATCTGTCAGGCACGAAGAAACTGTATCAATGACTATTTCCTTTAAAGAAACCAATATTAGAGCAGAGTACACGTCAACAGTCACATTCATTATTTATATATACATAATAGAACCACAGAGTTATGAATGCCTCAGGAATGGAGGATGTTTGTAACTCTGAACAAAATGTTATGGTTGTTCTTTCAAAAGTTTACAGCTGAACTTAATACAACTTTGAAACTTTACTATACAGAAAACAAATGTTGCCTTTAACCATCTTAATTTAAATGAAACAAGCACAGAAACAGTTTCCTTAGCTTGTCAAATCTCCTTTTTAAACTGTAATTTTTAAAACTAAAACATTTTTTAGTCATTTACATTTAATGCAGCACTATGCTGTATTTGATTTTTGTTGTTTGTTTTGGTCTCTGCTGCTTCCTGATTGCATACTTCCACTTCCAAGGTGTGCAGTTGACTGGCCAGTTCGTAACTCTAGTGTTTGTAACTCTGAGGTTCTACTGTAGTGATAATCAAGACTTGAATGCATTTAAACTTGAAGCTCACTAATTAAAATTGCTAAATTCAGTTGCTTACCATCAGACCTTTTACAGACAGAGCAGTAATTTTCGTCACAAGACCCTGTCTTCCAGGTCCCATCAACATCTAAATAAACACAGGCCAAGTTCTGTTTTGGCTCCTCACTGGCCCACTTAGAGTACTTGATTCTCCAGTTATCAGTCCACTTGTAAAAACCACTAGTCTAAAAACAAAAGACAATTAAGATAATATTACATCCAAAAACTGTCTTAAAAAAAAGAACATTACGGTCACAAATTCACGCACTCAAATGTCAGAAATAAGTCTGTCTATGAAACTTTAATTCAGACCCCCTGTGGGTTTGCATTATGATATCATCTTTAATTACATGATCACCCACTATTTTTTTCCACAGGATGTCTGCTTCTTTCAGAGCACAGAATGGATGGTGCTCACTGAATGGGCAATTATTCAATATTAGATTTTATCCTCATTGTTCAATATATGTCCCCAGGCCTTATTTATGGCACACTACTCAAATCCTGCTTTGAAAACAGAGTTAATCATTTCCTAATGGGCTTTTTTATGGTGTTCATCATTATAGTATCTGAGCGCTTCATAAACACTAATGAGGTGAAGTGATATTATTATTCCCATTTGACAGATCAGGGACTCGTGCACAGAGACATTAATGTCAAAAGTGTTCACTAATTTTGAGTGGCCTGTGACAGATGCATATGACCTGATTTTTCAGGTAATTTAGCCTTATAAAGCACTTTATATGTTCAGATCACAGATCTCATTTACTTCAGTTGCAGTTGAGAGTACTCAGGACTTCTGCAAAATAGGCCCCAAATATCCCAAGTTGGGCACTCAGAAAACAGGTACACGCAATAAGGCCATGTCTACATTGGGATAGTAAGGAAAGTTAAGGCAAATCAACCAAAGGTGTGATGTTAAAATGCATAAGTTAAAGTATATTAAACTCCCACGTGGATGCTCAAAGGGGGATTAAGTTACAGTGACCTAAGGTCACTGTACTCGTAAGTGAGAGCATTTACACGTGGGTTTAATGCACTTTAACCGGTGCACATTGATTTCACGCCTTTAGTTGATTTGCCTTAACTTCCGAGTAGCCCCGTGTAGATATGGCCTTACTGATCACCTGTGAAAATGTTAATTTAGTGACTCACCCAGCATTACACAGGAACTCTGGGGCAGAGACAGAATCCATTTCTCCAAAGGAGTATTCTATTACCTAAACCATGAGGCCATCCTTGCAACCATACACCTTCTAACGTGTGCAACATATGTCTCAGTGGTCCTGCAGACAACAGCCTCATTCACTGCACAGCCCCAAGTCATTCAGTGAGCACTTTCCAGGCTGTGCACTGAATGAAGCAGGGATACTGTGGGGAAAAAATAGCATGTGGTCATGTGATTAAAGACTATAGCATAACACATAGGTGGAAGGAGTCCAAATTAAGGTTGCACAAGCAATGTTCTTAACATTCATTGTTTTTTAAATGTATTTTCCTAGTTTTTTGTTTGTTTAAAGCAAACTGAAAAAACACAAATTCCACCATGTGGAGCCATATTGATTCCCATTGGTCTTATAGGTAGGGCTAGAACCTTTGGCTCCATAGCACAGACCTCCGCTACTTGAGCTAACAGAGTGACTGACAGCAGTAGTAGTTTGTTATCCTCTATGTAGGCCAGCCATTGCAGGGAGAAGAGGCACACACGTGTCAGCCAATTTTGCCACAATTTGCTGACATCAGTGAAATGTTGAGGCTCAAGACTCTTGGGTAGTGGTCATTGACTTTCTGCCTCTGGCCTCCCCAAGCCTGACCCCTTCTGCCCTGGTCTCTCCAGCATGCCCTTGACCCAGCCTGTCAGCCTCCCTTTCCCGGCCTCTTGTTCCAGTTCTCCACCTTCCTGAACTCCTCATCCTAGTTTCTTCAACCACAGCACCCTTATCTCAATCTCCCACCCCGTCAGCCTCTCTTGACTCCTTATCCCATCCCCATCCCCTTGCCTTGCTACCCCTGCCACAACTTCTTGACCCAGTTCCAGTCCCTAATGTTTCCCCAGCTCCATTGCTCACCCTTTCCAACTCTTTGTCCCAGTCTGACCCCTTCACCCCAGTATCTTCATAAGAACATAAGAATGACCATACTGGGTCAGACCAATGGTCCATCTATCCCAGTATCCTGTCTACTGACAGTGGCCAATACCAGGTGCCCCAGAGGGAGTGAATTTAACAGATAATGATCAAGTGATCTCTCTCCTGCCATCCATCCTCACCCTCTGACAAACAGAGGCTAGGGACACCATTCCTTACCCATCCTGGCTAATAGCCATTAATGGACTTAACCTCCATGAATTTATCCAGTTCTCTTTTAAATGCTGTTATAGTCCTAGCCTTCACAACCTCCTCAGGCAAGGAGTTCCACAAGTTGACTGTGCACTGTCCCCAGCTGCTCAGCCCTGTGCATTCCAGCCATGCTTCCTCCTACTCCTCCAGCTCACTGCCAAGCAAGGAGAGCACAAGAAAGGTCATCCCTCTGCTCATGGTTCCTGTGCCTGGTATCTTGGTGGCCCCTGACTGGCAAGTGGAGCATTGCAGGGAGAGTCTTTGCTCTGGCCCTGCAGCCTAGGGATGGAGCACACACAATTGCTTAGAGGAGAAGGGATGGAACAAGCTCAGTCTGGTCACACGCAGGCACAGTGAGGGAATGGAGCATGCCCACAGCAGATGGAATCTTTGGATAACTTAGCTGCCAAACTCTAACAAGTCCCTGCTGAGCATGGGTGAACTGAAATTTTCAGAGGCTAATAACTCAGCCAAATTTGCACAAATTGTCATGGGAGGGCAAGTAGCAGATCCTTCACCCCAGCCCCTGTCAGATTTAAACCCCTGCTTCAAAGTACAGAGGGAGTAAAGCTTCCCAACAAAATGGATGTGAGAACTAATTAAGAATGTAGGTAAAGAGATATGGTAGCACTGCAGCCTTAGCCACTGGAACAAACAACGGTGTGATGAGCCTCTGCCGTAAATTCAGCCCAAAGTGTTCCCAAGCCCAAGTTTTATACATCTGCAGGCATCTGGTAGAGAGAAGTCTGCCAAGAAGGCAGCCTGAAGTGGCCCACATTCTGCCAATAGTCTGGGGGTCAGGTGAAATGCAAAGTGGGTGGCATGGACTGGGAATGGTGCGATGCCCGGGCAGCTAGGGGATAAGCTGATTTAATGCATTCCCTTTTCGTTCACCCTGGAGTTCAAAATTGCTCCATTCAATGGACATTCTGAAGGAGGGCAAGCAACAGTAACACTTCTTGCTCTTCCTCATTATCAGTCAGGCACCAGCTTCAGTGAATCAGGCCTTGAGGCTCTGGGGATCTTCAACCATTTTGCTAAATCATTGTTTTGAAAAGGAAAACAACCCCCTTTCACTTGCTGTTGGTTTGTCCCATTCTCGGGATTCCCCATCTGCACCTCTCCACATGTTCTTCCATGGCTTCTCTCCCTCCCCCACCATTTTGATGGCTTCCACTCTCCTATTGGTCTCCTCACAGTACTGTGTTTCCACAGGCATATAACTCCATCCGCAGCTTATCTCCTCTTCACACACCCTTTTCTGTGTTTCCCCCATGCCCATTTCCATGCTCTCACCATTCCCTAGCTATAGCTTAAGCTGCTTTTGAAGCATGCTAACAGGAACAGTAGGAGTTCTTTCACAATCACTGCTCAACTATGAGACAAAAGCAAGCACATCAACAGAGCCCTTGGTAATAACTGCAGACAACACCTGAGCAAGGAATGGGGGAGGTCTGATTTGACATCGATCATCAGCATCATATTCACATTGATTTGATGTCCTTACCATATTGCTGTTAAGACCTATCCATACAGGTTGCCCGATTTTTAACACTTGTAGCCACAGGAATGACTGGCTGTAGGGATCTAAAATACTGGCAAGTTCTGAGTATTCAGCCTTGCAGTTCTTTTGTGCTTCTTCCCAGTTCATTCTGGAACTGATGAGTGAATAGCTACTGTTACCATAAAGGGTAAAGCCAGAGACTGGAACTGTTTGGAAATTATATAATTTAGGGTCTGTAATGAAAAACAAACACATGGAAAGGTAATTTTGTAGTACATGGACTTATTGTTCCACTGAACAACAAACGTCTGCAGTATTCAAACACTTAAGAGTGGTAGCACTAACAGAAATTAAGACTAATAGATTTATTTAGGCATGAGCTTTCGTGGATAAAACACCACGCTTTACCCACAAAAGCTCGTGCCCAAATAAATCTGTTAGTCCTTAAGATGCCATCAGACTCCTTGCTGTTTTTGTGGATACAGACTAACACGGCTACCCCCTGACACTAGAAATTGAGACTGGATGCACATCCCACACATGACTTCAGTGACAAAAAACATAACTCGGAGTTCTTTTATAAAAAGCCATGGTCCTTGTTGCTCTGGCTGGCCACTACTGAGCCAGTTTCTCCCATGGATTTATACTCATTTGGCTCCCTATGCACTGGATTGTGATTAGTTTTAATACAGCTGTATGTACTAAGCGGAAGCACAATCTTCCCACCGACTAACCATCCTTGTGGAGCTCATGTCAGAGTTAGCTGGACTGTGACCAAGGCATGGGAGAAGGAGCAGAGCCTGCAGAGCCAATACACCCCACCAACAGTAAATGGGCAGAGAGAGAATGAAGAGGGGGGATACAATCCAGGCTAGGCTTCAAAATCTGGGGCCTGAACACTATCCCTCTGCCTCCCCTCCACCTCCCTCACCCTTCCCTCAAAATTAATCCACAAACCACCACCCTCTCTCACACAGAACATCAGTCAACAGACTCCAAGCATCCATCCCTACTGTCTTTGAGCACTAAACACTTAAAAAAATTCCTCCTCCTCCTAATCCAACCCTTTCAAAACCACCTCGCTCCACATCACCCAACCTAATCATCCCATCCAAAGCAAGTCATGCTATCCTCATGGTTCTGGTGGGTTGTAGCAAAGGGGCTCTTATAAAGCTTCCCTTTGGGCTGCTCGTCATTGTGAGGAGGCGTCCCAGGTCAGACCAAGCTACAGGAGAAACAGCTCTGGCCCTTGGTGCACTCCCATTCTTGTGTCTATGGAAGAGCAGGATGCTGCATGGCATACACTAGCTTTTCTATAAGCCAGGCTGGTACATGTATTAGAGTTCAGTGTACATGTCTGTTTTGTTAAAATGTTAACACATAAGGCCGTGAAACTCATTTCATGTGGACGCCATAGGTGATGTGCTGTATGTGGAAAGTCAGCATTTGAACCATAAAGACAATCTAAAAATCACAGTCAAGTTTTTAATGCAATTAACTTGGAAGCTTGGTGAGAAAGAACTCACCAGCGTTCCTCTGGCATATGTAGCTTTTGTTCATTTGGCAGTCTTCATCTTTCCATTTCCCTGCTTCCTCAATGGGGTCCTTTATCATAACAACACAATCAACCTGGGGGAAAATGATACATAAATGAGTAAGAATAAATAAACAGCAAGCAAGAAACAATCCTCTTCCTTCTGGATCTGCAGACCCAGATATCTTGGGTGGTTCAATCAGCTATGTATCTGTCACTATTTATATCCACTCTGGTCCGCATTATCTAATCATCTATTGAATTGCTTCATATTTCAATAGAACTGATAGTGGTGTTGTGATGGCATTTCCAAATCGCATCTTCTCTCATGGGGCCGTCCTTTAAAACCAACTTCTCTATTGTTCAGGGTGCTGTTGTGACCGCTCACCCCGTTCGCCTCAGATCACTTATCAGCTATATGCTTTTATTGTTAAAAGGAAACATACTTAGTCAAGACAATAAAGTAAGAGCACAACAAAAGGAACTACAGCCATTATTCCACATTAGTCATTTCATTTATTATTGAACCACACACAATTATGTTTTGCTATTAAAATAAGTTGACATAATGCTGGGGAAAATTTCAAAGCCCACAGCAGAAGCTTATTCTGAAGAAATGTTTAGTGGTTAGTGCATGGGGGAAAAAAAGAGGAAAACAAGAGGCACAGATTCCTTATCGTTTGAGGATTTTATTCATACAATTGTATTTCATGATAACTTATACATGAGTGCATATCTGCATCTGATATTTATAAATATACACCATCCTCTTAATTTTATTATTCATTCTAATAATCCCTTACAAGGCTCCAAAATTACAGAGTTATTGTCAGATCATCTTGTAACCTTTACCCATGTGAGTTTCCTGACTAGTGCCAGTGAAGTCAATAGGTCTATTCACTTGAGTAAGGTTTGCAGAATATGGACCTTATTCCATCCATTTGTTTGGATTCATATTGTATCAGAGAGAAAAGCTAAAACTGAATTTTAAATAAAACCCCAGAGTGACATTTACTATCTGCAAATACTTTATTTCTAGTAAAGCACCAACCAAATATAGTTCTGGGCTTTTGCAAAGGAATATTTGAAAATGAAGCTCCAAACAGGTGGTTCTACTATAAGCTGACATAGTGTCCCTTTCTGCTAGTAAAAGAGCTGGAACTCTGCAGCATGACCATTCTACTCTCAACTGCAAGAAGTTAATGGAAATAAGCCTACATAAGAAATAAATTGTGCAAGTTATATATGGTTTGATTGATTGACCATATCAAATGTATGATGGTTTAATGATCGTTTGCAATCCACATTTACCTCACTGCGATAATTTGGGAAACCTTTGGCCCAGCTTGTATAGTAGACACCGCTTCCATCTGTCCATAGGAATGTGTACTCAGAATTTACATCATTCAGTCCAATCCAGGTATCAGTTGAGGCATCCTTCAAGTGGGTGATGAGGAAGGCTGAAGGAAAACAAACATTTTTACAAGTGAAGCGTGGAGACACCAGAATATCCAGAGCTAGAATCATAGTTATAAAATATAAACAAGATTGTTTTAATGAATTTATCACTTTAGACCAGCAACGTCACAGCTGAGATGGTTTCCCTGGCAGTTAAATCAGAAGTTGGGTGTGTCTAGCTATCGTTTTCCCTAAGCCTGATTCTACAACATTTAATCAATTTGAATGATACTTATGCATGTGCACAGTCTGATTTCCTGTGGTTTTGGATTTTAAAAACACAATCTATCACAGGACTAACTCCAAGTTTCAAATGTTAGTATTACAACACTTGCAACACCAGTCTATCTGCTACTAATTCCTCCAATGCTCAGACTTTGAAAAAGGCTACTTAGGAAAGCCACTGATACATGCACACAAATGTTATCAAAATTACATTTTTCTCAGCTAACTTAAGTGTCCATTAATTATTAATTTTAAGCAAAAGTAGCAGGCTCTATTACAAAAACTGAAGCTTTAAATCTTTAACTTATATGTTAGGAGATTAGCTGATATCTCATCTAATACCAAAATGCCTATCCAAGGGGTGGGCAAACTATGGCTCAAGGGCCACATCCAGCCTGCCAGATATTTTAATCCAGCCCTTTAGCTCCTGACGGAGAGCAGGTTTGGGGGCTTGCCCTGCTCTGCGTGGCTCCTGGAAGCAGCAGCATGTTCCGCCTCTGGCTTCTCTGCATAGGGGCAGCCAGGGGGCTCCGCACGCTGCCCCTGCTCCAAACGCGGGCCCCGCAGCTCCTATTGGCTGGGAACCACGGCCAATGGGAGCTGCCTGGCCGCACCCCCACATAGGAGCTGGAGGGGGGACATGTTGCTGCTTCTGGGAACTGCTTGAGATAAGCACCACTTGGAGCCTCAGTTCCAGCCTGGAGCACCCACCTACGACCCGAACCCCTCATCCTCAGCCCCACCCCAGAGCCCGCACCTCCAGCCAGAGCACTCATCCCCTCCCCAACCCCCAATTTCACGAGCATTCATGGCCCGTCATACAATTTCCATACCCAGATGTGGCCCTTGGGCCAAAAAGCTTGCCCACCCCTGAACTATATATTGCACCTTGCACTTCTTCACTTGGTATGGAAGCCAGGTTTCCTTCCAAATTTATACAAGCCGTTCGTGCAGCATGCCACGTCAAGCTCTCATTTTCACTGGAGCCGAATATTTTGAAACACTGAAAAAGAAAAGTATGCTGAAGGGTGTAATTTGATGCAATTTTGCATCAAAAACATTTGAAATGAACAAGATCAATTTCTGGCATTGTACAGGAGGTCAGACTAGACGATCTAATGGTCTTTTCCGGTCTTAAAAATCTATGAATCTACAAAAAGAAAATATGCACACTGGAGAACTAACATAAAAACTCCTTTCCTTTAGCATCCAGTGAGAAACTTAACTGATTAGTGGTTAGGAGAACAGAATATGGCTGTAAGATAACAAAAAGTAAGCATATAATAAAAGAGGAGGAAAAGCTTTTATCAATTAAAGGACTAAAGATAAAGAAATACTCTCTGGCTTGTTAAAAATGGTGAGGTAAATATACATATTAGCAGTGAACAAACAAAATAATTTGATCCTGGCTATAAATAACCCTCCTCATCCAACAGGAAGATTCCAGTACAAAGCAGGGGAAGAGGAGAGGAACGGGAGGAGAGGGGTAAAAGCACGATAAAAGAAAATAATTTCTCATTCTTGCACTCCCAGTATGGAAGAATCTAACCTGAACATTTTAAGTAAAAGTTAATTTTTTTCCCCCACTTTTTGTATTTTTTCTATCAACCTTTTTCAACCACTGGTAAAGTGCAACTATTTTTACCACTGGTGCATTTTTCTGACAGGAAATGTGGATAATACATTTTGAATGTCTCATGGAACAGTAAACTTTAGCCTTCTGCGCAATCTCTCTTCATTTGAGCATTTCAGGCCATAACATACAGGGTAGTAACAGTAAGTTCTTCCTACAGTGCTGGCACTTTGTATTCAAAGAATTTTTAGTTGGTATAAATGTGACTTTGAGTTTTCTTGGATGATACAGCTGCAGCTCCACCACTAGAAGGCAATGTTCTCACATGCTGCTGCTGCTAACACCTTGTAGGTGATCCTTCACCACGGTGAACTCTGTACAGTTTCACTGCCTCTTGATGATCTGGTACCAGCATCTTAGAGAACAAGGCAAGGGGCAGGGGGTTGAATATAAAGTTGCACTACATTTGTTTCACAGTGGAGAGACAAAAAGTACTTGCATAAATATCTGCTTTTTGTGCATCAGTGGGCAATTCCAAATCAATGTACACCCATTCCAGAAGGCATGCATTTATATTCTGCAATTCTGAATACATCCTTTTGGGAAAAAGAGGGACTTTTGTACAGACTTATGGATTTTTTTCTTCTAATTCACTCTAGCTGAGAGGCAGCTTTACATTCTCAGTTCATGCTGACAGCTGACACTTGCTCACTGAGCATGCATAAAAGCAAGTATAAATTACAGACAAAACAGCACACATTTGGTTAGTGATACAATCTTTTTACAATTGAGCATTTGCAAAGTAATTGCAGAAATGGGGCCTAAGCCATTTAAAACCTGTCGTAACTCTCAAACTCATTTCTTAGATTATTTAAATATGGATATAATGTCACCATAATGGCTGATCAGCTAATCAGAACACAAGTTCAGATCATCTAAACCCATGCTACAATAATAAAAGACAAAAATATAAATTTTTGTTCAGTTCCTTTTGCAAATAAAATGTATGGAAGATGTTTGCTACTATACCTTGTTATTAAACAAAAACCAATTTTGAGGGCATCCCCCTAGAGGTGCAGGTGATGTGGGAGCAACTGTTGAATGAGTAATATTATTGAGCCTTTCACAGATGAAGCTGTTTGGAGCACCACAGTTCAGATCATTCCACGTACCTGGAGCGTATTAAATATGGAAAGTAAATTACTGGACAAGATGAAGACTGGAATGAAAATCTACCCCTTCTTCTGGTGATTACAGTATAAACAGTACAGTTAGTTGGGATTTTCCTCCTACAACATTTAGGGTTCAGACACTTAGGGGAAGAACAGGGGATATGAATCCCAAAGAATAAACAGTTGAATCAGCTTATTGTATACGATGTTATTGTGTTATAAAAATATATCAAGGAAGATCTTTTATGAAAGCTTATAATGTTCTGAACTTGACTGTCACTGTGAGATATGTATACAAGTTATGGTTAGGCATGTATTCATATGGGGGGGGGAGAGAAAATTGTAATTGTAACTTTGGTGCAACTTCACCTCCACCTCATCACAGGGCGGTGAAACAATCAGACAGTGAGGGGCAGATGAGAATATTCCAAGTACCTAACATTGTCCAATCCAGGAAAAGGCAAATGGTGGGCCATTAAAGTTAATGGGACAACACTGAAACAGCTTGAAAAGGAAAAGAAATCACCAGTCTTGGAAAACTAAGAAAGGAGGGAATTTCCCCTACTGTGAATCACCATAATCTGAAAAAAAAAAAAAAAAAAAAAAAAAAAAGAAAGAAACCAAATTAAAAGAAAAAACAAAAAACCACCTACTAACTCTATAAGAAGGGAAGGGATTTGAAGTGAAAGGTATCCAGAAACTGAGGAGCAGGCCTTTAAGTGGGAAGCTGTATGTGAAATGCTGGATCCACTTTATGACAGAGGGACTGCTGGGAAACTCTTCAAAGACAAAAGGTAACTTGTACTAGAAAAGGAAATGTACCTAATTAGAAAGCGTAATGCCTACAGTTGCATCTTTATGTGCATTTTCTGTGTAATTTGTATGCGTTTGCTTCCTCTTACTCGTTCATCTTTGAATCTGTGATTTTTCTATTAAGTACATTTTTGTTTATGTTTCTCCCAAGCAGGTATCTGTTGTACAAAATGCCTGGAGCATGTGTATGAAAGTGAACTGATAACAGGGAGTGGCTGTTTTTCACACCTTCAGTTTGATATGTGAGTTAAAGATACCTCTTGAGGTGATTTAATACATTAAATCATCATTTATATGCATATAAAGATAGAGCTGCATTGGCACATAAATCATTTTCTACTATAGAACTATAGTAGGTTAACTACTCTTGCAATTTGTCTTAGTATGTTATCTCTATCACTATCTAAGATTCGTATGTGATCCCCCTGCCATAATATCTGAGCACCTCACAATTTTTAATGTATTTATCCTTGCAAGACAGGGAAGCAGTAGTATTATTCTCATCTCTATTTTACATATGAGGGACTGAGGTGCAGAGAGACTAAGTGACTTGGATATATCAGATATCAATTCTCCTCCCTCATCTTCTGTATTATAAAAGATTTATAAATTGTTATTATTTATGTTATCATAGCATGTACAGGTCCCAACCAAGGTAGTGGCCCTATTTTGTTAGGGACTACACAAACACCTGGTCAGAGACTGTTCCTGTCCTGAAAAGCTAATGCTCTAAATAGATAAGACAAAGTGTAGAAGAGATAAAATGTTATTGTCTCTGTTTTCTGATAGAAACTGAGGCAGAGAATTTAACTGATTTGCCCACGGTCAGACAGAAAGTTTCTGGTAAAGCCAGGAATCGAACCACATCTCTTGAGTCCCAGTCCAGTGCCATGCACACAAAGGGTGACTTTTTTTAAAAAGTGCCTCAACTGTCTTAGTGTGATTTGTGCTCCACAGTCATTTAGATACTGTTGAAAATCTCACTTGGTATCAACCCACTTAATACAATAAATTACTTTACATGAAATATGTGTATCACACACACTCCTATGTCACACAGTGCAGAGCTGTTACGACACTGAAATATTACTATACTCACCTGTATGTGTATACATGACCACACAGTTTTCATCATTATTTGCAAAGTTAGGTTCATTTGGAGACCAGGCTACATAGTTTATTGGGGTTCCATCGATCCAGCTAAAAGAAACAATGTAGCAGTAGTTACTGGATAGATCCATTTTTATTTTTTATAGCCGCATTAATCATTTGATTTCATGTTACAAAAATTCTAGCTAAACAACAAAAAATCAGCTTGGTGAACATGCCTTTTGTAGTAGGAAGAGAGTCTGAGACATAAGCCCTTGTATCAGATGCCTGACAGGAAGCCAGAAGCCTGGGCTAAAGTAGTGGTCAAAGCTTTGCTGATATAAAGCAAAGCCAGGCTGTGAGCAAGAGACAGGTCTGCTCACAGAATCTAGCAAAAATAGGGCAGATATTGCAGAAACACAAACATTCCTAAGAAGTGCTAGGCACAGAACGCTCTCACAAACACTTTCCAGAAGGGTAGTACCAGAACACCCCATATTAAGTATGGTACAAATACTCCCCTCCAAAGATAACGAGAACATACTGACCCCTCCCAAAGATGAGGTCAGGATGACAGTGTGATGGATAGAGATGTTTTGATTCAACCAACATGTATGAGGTAATAGGTGGTAACAACCCACGTCAGGGAGCAGTAACTATGTCAGAGGGGCAATACATAACTTGTTTGTATTGGGGTATAAAATGAAGTCTCAGAGAGAGTGTCTTTGGCTGGCCTAGGGGATAATGGAAAATCCCACCATTAACTGAGCTAGCCCATTGCTACGGGCACACATGTGTTAGTTTACCTGTAACTATTGAACAAGGGCATTAGGGCTGTGTTTCATTGACAATAAACATGACCAAGTGCCTTCACAACTCACTACAAACTGAGTCTGTGGTTATTGGGCAGCTCAATCGAGGTTTGCTGTGCCAACTATCTGCGCAGAGCTGGGACAGCACACAGAGAACATCTAACAGCAGCTTTCTGTGTGACTTTCATTTGTATTAATGGAAATCATATGACCAAAGTCCTGGAGCTCAAGTAGAGAATATTCTCTTGGTTTTTTTAGTTTACATTAGACCTATGTTCACAATAACTACATTCATTTAACGTATAACAGGTCAGTGTTAAACAGATATACTAATACATTTCATACCGATCCATTCTACTTCTCCACCTGCATATTTTCTCAGAGTTCACGGATCACAACACATCACTAAAACAGCTAGCTGAGATAATTACCTGCCTGTAATTGTTGTTCTCTAGACATATACATCTCTGTAGGTTGTTGGGTCAGAGCCCCGACATGTGAATTTAGTGGAAGATTCCTCAACTCAAAGGTCCAATACATTGGCCCCAACCAGGTCTAGAATGACAATCTCCAGTAGGGGGCATCTCAGACGCCCTCACTGTATGCATGGTGCTCTCAGCAATGCCACCATCACTTCTTATCTTAGTGGTTGGGGAAATACTTCCAAAATAAAAGCCAATTAAAAATGAAAAAAAGTCTCAGCTCTCTGGGGAGGAGATGGGCAAGTAATCTGCCAAGGCTGCTTATCAGCAGACAGCATCAGCTACAAGTGAGCAATCTGTATCTTTTCTTCAAAGATACCCAGCTCAGAACATTCCCAGTTTTGGAGCCAACACAACTCTCTTGATGTCTCTACAAGTAAAATTCTAATAGGGAATGCAACACAGAATGCATAACTGTAAACATACTTTCTTGTTAGCAATACTTCCAGAGCCATAGAGGAAGAAACAGTATGCAAGAAACTGAGAGAACTATTTTAACTGACAAGCAGCAGCACATCACCAAGCAAGGAGGAGAGTGAAACACAGAATGGAAAAAGAATAGACTGCGGCAAAGAGAATTTCCAGTAAGTCATTTGCCCAGATAGTGGGTGTACAAAGCAGTAGCTCCAGAAGGCAGGACTGCCACTGGAGCTACAGTCCATTAGATGGACTTCCATTAAAGCTAATGAAAGTCATAAAAATAAAGCCATCTGAACAAATCGGGCACCCTGAGTAGTGGAGTGAGTGGCTGAAGATGAGGCTGAGTGGCTGTGACTCATAAGCAAATGTCCCGGTAGATGGCACCATAACACTTTGTCTCTCAGTCCATGGCCGTAGATGGAAAAAGATATAGGAAAAGACAGACCTTGGGAGTAGAGAATTACCTCTTGGATCCCCATTGACATGGGAAAAAATAATTCACCGACACTTTTGGAAGAAATTCAGAGGCTGTCCATACAATCACTGAAAATGAGTAAGTCAACAAAGCCTGTAGCTTATTCACTCTAGATGTTGAAATTGCTGCCACCAGAAAATAACCTACTAGGTGAGGAATGTGAACTCACAGGTATTAAGTTTTGTCTCTGATGGCTCACAGTGAATTCTGGAGCTGAAACTGGCATGCTAATATATAGAGAAACAATGTCAACATGGGGAAAAGACATTCTGCACAGCATGGGTGTCGCATGGCTCTGGCATTTGGGGAGGCTGGCCCAAGTGCTGGAAACTCCCCTGGTACCTGGACCATGGCCTCACCTCCTGCTCCACCCCAGCTTGATCTCCTCCCCCAAGGCCTCACCCATACTCCACCCCTGGCTGCGCTCATACTCGGCCCCCTCACTTGCAGCTTGCTGAATCATTCCACATGCCCAAGACCCACCCCACATGCTGAGTCCCTCTCCTCCTCCATCTCTTCTCCCAGAAAGGTGCCCTTGCCTGCCGGTCACTGAGTCCCTCCCTGCCTCCACCCCTTCCCCCAAAGACCCCCCGCCCACTGAGTCTCTCTATCCCCCTTCCACAAGACCCCCACTGCCCACTGCTAGCTTCATTGTTCCACTCTGTGGAGGAGGGGAGGGATTCAGTGAGCAGCTAGCACCTCAGGGTAGGGGGATGGAGGAGAGGTGGGACTCGACGAATGATGGGTGCCTCGGGGGAGAGGTACAGCAGGGGGAGGAAGAGATGGAACACAAGCAGGGCCACAGGATAAAAGTGGGAGGAGGCCTTAGGACAGAGTACAGGCAGGGCCACCACAGCTTTCAAAGACAACAAGTTGACGGCTATGCTGCAGGGGAGGCTTAGCCTCCCCTGGCCTATTATACTTGCCATCTATGCTGCACAGGTTTTGAATAAAAGGAGATGAAGCTCCAGCACTGACGACTATGCCAGAAGCGCAAGACCTGAGAATTAGTCAATGTACAGGTGAAAATCTGAAACTAGAAAAAAAATTTCAACGAAGTAAGGAGACAAACACCAAAGCCTAAAGAACATGTAGGGTCAGAGAAAGCACATGATGAAGCACTATGGATGTGAGGTTAAGAGTGCCAGCTGGGATCACAGGAGAGACCCATAATCAACCATGGCCAGAAAAGATCTGACTCTGAGAAGTAAGAAGGAGTGACGCAAAAGGCTCACTGCTGAGAATCAACTGATTAAAATTTGGAACTGAGTTTTTCACAGGGGTACAGATCCAAGAGTGGGGATAAGCTAAGATGGATATCTTTGCAGAAACAATTTTGCAGATCAAACAAAATTGCTGAACTTTTAAATATTTTTGTCTATCCACTAATAACTTCTCTCTAAAATGTCTATAAAATACAAAAAAATATATTCTGGAAATATTGTGTCAAGATTGAGCCCCAAACAAGTTTTACCCCCACAGCCCTTTGAAAATGAAACTGTAATAGCCCCTTTAGGGACAGCTTTGCTAAGTACAATACTTGTACTATGTTCTACAAGCCTGACGTTCATTGTTTACTTACCTAAACTTTTTATCAAGGCTCACACTTAAACCAATATAAAGGGATTCCCCAAAGTCATTATAGAAGCTCTAAAACAAAAATAAAATTTTAATTAAATGTAATGAAATCGTTGTAATTCTGGTTTAGTGCCTATTGTACAGCATGCATAGTAGCAATAATTTGTTAACTTGCTGATGGTGGAGGCACTTTGCTATATTATGGATTATATCTGAAGACTACAAGTCCTTCACCTGATTGCCAATATTAAAGTAAAAAAGAAAAAGTAGAGCAGGATGAAAATGAAGCAGAGGAAAAGCTGCAAGGATATAGGAAAACTTGCCTGGCTGGCAAATTTTAAAATGAAGCAAAAGTACATTCTGGAAGAGTTTAGGAGAGTTCTCATAAGTGCTGGTTGAAAATTTTCCATCATAATATTTTTATTATTATTGTCTTAGAATGTTTTTTTCTACAATATGGAAAGTTTTGCGTGGAAAAAATCATCATCAAAAAATGTCCAGGTTTCAACTGAAATAACCCAACCCTTTTTATCTTTTAGCTTTTCAACAAAAATATCAAAGAACATTGTTGACAAACATAAAAAAATACTTTGTTTTGCTGCAAAAACTAATTTCCCAGCCAACTCTAATTCTCAGTTAAAATCCTTTAAAATGGTAAATCCATGGCTCACCACCTCCTCCTCTACCTCACCACAATTTATGTTGCAAAATAGCAGAGAAAAAAACTCTTTCAGAACAAGACCATGACTCCATGACTTTATATGGAATGAGGTTTCAGCAGCTCCCTTGTATCCCATGGTTGTATCACTTTGAAATTTTTATGTGTGCTGACAGCTCAGTAACTCAATGTCAGATTTTTGCATGCCTGATTTAGTCAAAATTCTATTGAGTTTAACAAAGGAACAGCTCTAGAAGCTAGCAACAGTTAGTTTGCATTGTATTTCACTTCTTGTAAAGAAGCTGAGGACTTATCCACACTTGGAACTATACCAAGATAAATGTTCCAGAGTACTTATTTCAGTACATTTCCAAGTGCAAACAAGGCCTGACCCTTGCTAGATATTACCTTCAGGGCCTGACAAGGTGGTGCAGATATATGGCATGACAGTACACACTCGCCATTGTTTCAGAAGCAGATTGTGAGAAGCGTTTCAGTGTGCTGCGCTGAATTACTCATTTCTGAAGTAGTAAATATGTTTCTTACATATTTCCACAGAAACTTTCTTTCACCTTCACCCTCAATGACAACAAGATCTCCAGAATTCTTCTTGCAATACTCTCGGGCTTTTTCCATAGGCAAAGTTTCATGGCTGAAGTAGTACGCCTTGTCCTCATATATAATCCATCCATCTTCACTGACTTTATATGTATATTCTGCAAGATACATAATGAATGCACATATACAGTATCTCTACAACAGGTTAGAATCATTATATGGTAACATTTTTCTGGCAACAGGAAGTACAAAACCTACCAAATGCGGTACTTGGTTCAGATTTTAATGTTGCTCCTGTAAAATAAAATAAAATCTGAATGTGTTATATATCTCACGCATGTTCTGTTTATGAGATTTATTAATACTGTAATTATAATTTTAATGTGGAATAAGAAAATAAACCCCAGCATTATTTAATACATTTTCCATGTATTGACCTACAATTAATAAGAATATATGACAATGTTTAATAGTCAACAAAATATCATTTTAGGCCCAATCAATGGTTAAGCTTAAAGAACATATTCATGTCCTCAAAGTATTGGATTTCAGCTATCGATAATACAGAGTATAGACCATAAGCTACTTTAAAATGTGTGTCTTAAAATATGTTTCAGGTGGTGAAATCAATGACTCTTATTTAGACTGAAATGGTGTCTTCCATTTAGAGTGAAATAAATAGTGTTTTGATGTCCTTAAGCACACACTAGGTTTCAATATCTTTTCACTGAAACACTTTCCATCAATCTGGAAGCTGCAACAGCTAATAGATGTTAGCATTCAGAATCCACCCAGCCCCTTAACAGAGCCAAGAGTTTTTCACTAAATTGGCTCTATCAGCTGGATGACCCTGCTATCTTGTGTTCTCTTCATCAGGCCAAGAAGAGCGAGTGAAGTAACGGTCATAGTCATACTGGAAGGGAGCCTTTTGAGCATCTGTATGTCTAAATTTAATTCAGAGGTTTGAATTACCACCTCCCACTTCGTACCCAGTGTGATACATTGCTCTGTTTGCATGTAGTCTTATGAACAGTCCATGAAACTGACTTGACTGTTTTTGTTTAATAGTCTAATTTAAAGAAGGAAATCATCCTACCTTTTTTTATTTGACAACTCCAGTCATAGAATTTTTCACAGAACATATCGTTCCACTGCATGTCAGTGTATCCATTGAACATTGCACATTTTTCATTTTCGTCATAATTATTGGGTTCGCCATCTGCCCAGTTTTCATAGTTTACCTTTGGTAGAAACACAACTTGGTGATTATTTTCCTTTAAAAGAAAAACAATGGTTGTGCTCTGCAAGAGTGATGGACCCATTTTGATTTCAGCTCTTAAATCTTGCACTCATTGGGACAGTAAAGGCTGGGACTATTAGGGAAACAGCATACTCTGCCCTTGCCAGGTGAAGGAGGAACACTGTATGACACTTCCACCTGATTTACAAGCTACATTAACGAACTGAAGAAGTTGTGCTTAGCCCCTGTCAACAAAGATACCAGTCATGACATGGGCTATAAAGATTGAGCAATGTGGGACAATGGCCTAATTTTGCTACTGTTGGGATCGGGGGGAGGGAGGTTGTCTCTTTGGTTGATTCAACCCAAGATTAACATTGGGCAGTATAGTTCCAGTTTAAGTTTTGCTGATTTCAGTCTATTAAATAGGTGAAAGGTAACAAAATATTAGTTCGATCTGTGATATAAATTGATTTATAACAGTAAGCAAAAAGATTAAGACAAAGAGACCAGTACAAACTGTTTTCTTTAAACAAACAGAACCAATAAGGGAGTCTCCAGTCTTTTGACAATGTTACAAAAATTGTTTTAGTAACAAATTCAGATGTTGCTAGGATGAAATAAAGTATCCATGAGTGGAGCCAAAGTGTTTTGATCGGTTCATTTTGCTGGAATGAGGTTGCCATGACTTTTGGGCATTCCTTTTTACCAGTTTTGTTGGCACCTTTCCTCTTATATGCATGGGTCACCATAGCTAGACAGTCATCTCCAGACTAGACTACTCAAATGTACTCTATTTAGGGCTACCATGAAAGGTACTCGGAACATAAGAATGGCCACACTGGGTCAGACCAATGGTCCATAGAGGCCAGTATCCTGTTTTCTGACAATGGCCAGTACCAGGTGCTTCAGAATGAATGACCAGAGCAAGGCAATTATTGAGTGATCCATCCCTTGTTGTTCAGTCCCAATTTCTAGCAGTTGGAGGAGGCTTAGGGATACCAGAGCATGGGTTTGCATCCCCGACCATCTTGGCTAATAGCCATTAATGAACCTATCCTCCAAAGCACTTTGATTTCAGCATCCCCTTTCTGGGTTTGATACTATTCAGTACATGGAAAATTAGGCTGTTCACAGCAGTCCTTCCAGGACCCATTATTAACCCAGACAAACAACTTAAAAACAGAGGCAATCCTGGGATGTCTCAGAAAGTAACCAGCCAAACCGAGCTCTCAAAACAGTTCAGCCACAGTTCCCTGCATGCACTGGGACTTTGGTGCAGTGATTTTCAGCCTTTTGCCTGTAACAGTCTCTCTTTGCTGGAGCTTGGCCATTTCTATTCCATTGTCACCACAAGAGCCAGGGGGCAAACATCATCTGACCACATTCCATCTGTTTGTACAGCCTCTAGCACTACTTAATAAAATAATAAAATAATAATAACAACAACAGTGAGGGTTGGAGGAGTGACAGGAAAGATAATGCGTAGAATGGAGTGGGGAGGAGGCTGACGCATGCACCCTGGGGAAGCAGTGCCACACCCCAGGAGGACCTTTCTGCAGAGCAGGGAAATGAAAGAAGCTAGAGATGAGAAAACCTTGTTATTCCGGCATCCTATCACATCCGTCCCTGGGGCTGGTGCAGGATTGTTCCCTATTGAGTGTTTTCAAGGGCTTTGTCATCTGGCTGAAAGCATCCCAAGCAATAGGGCTCTTGCCCCTTCCCAAATGTGACCTCTTCAGTGAGGCAAAATCTTGTACTTTGTACTAGACCTCCCTCCCCCTCCATCTGCAAACTAAGACACTGAATATTCTCTAAAAGGCCCTGAATATTAGACATCAACTATTGCAAAGAATCCAAGTTCTGCATCTGCTCCAGATGGTAGGTTTGGAAATCTCTTCATGGCCCTGGCAAACTTTTAGATTTTCCAAAGCAGAAAGAAACTTTTCAGTGCTTATGCAAAGAAAATAATGCTTGAAGTGAGCTTTTAAAGCTACTAAATTATGCAGCTACAATAGTCAGGGGTGGCTCTAGGCATCAGCAAAATAAGCAGGTGCTTGGGGCAGCCCATTTGCAGGGGCGGCAGCTGGCAGAGATCCAGCCTGGGAGCTGAGAACCAACAGGGGCCCTGGGAGCTGTAGTTCCTTGGTTAGCTCCCTGCCTATAGAGCCAGCCCTGGAGCAGGGAAAGAGCTACATTTCCCAGCATTCCCTTGGCCTCTAGCAACAGCAAAGGGAGGGAGAGGGAGTATGGTAGCTGAAACCTCATGCTGCAGCTTGCTGTGAATGGAGAGCTCACTGCTAGAGTGGGGTGGCACTGTGAATGGGGAACAAGTATGCCCAAAGAGTAGAAGGCTTTGGCCCAGATAGCCCCTTCAGAAGACATCATCAGATTGGATTAGGATGCTGGTGTAACCTCACCTTGCAGTCCCCAAAGAAAGAATTGGGTGGACTAAATGGACAGTGCCCCTCTCTATCTGAAGCCTAGCAAGGAAGGTATGTGGAACCTACTAGAATTTAAAATGAAAAGTAAGGGAGGGGAGGCTCTACTGGACCTGGGCAGCTTTAGATACTGTACCAGGAACGTAGGAGGGTTTCCACTTCTGAGCCATGGAAGCAGTAATTGACTTTTCCTTTCCAAATTTAGCTATTATTCAGAAAAGGAATCTAGCACCTGCCTTCCAGATTTGAACACCTCAAAATTCAGGAGTGCTCAAGTTCAATTTGGTGGGGTAAGGCCCAGATCTGGGGCAGCAGGGGGTGCAGGTGGAGGGGGAGAGCCCAGAGCTGGGGCAGCAGGGGGGTGCAGGGGGGAGCCCAGAGCTGGGGTGTGGGCAGCCAAATTTTTTTTTGCTTGGGGTGGCAAAAAACCTAGAGCTGGCCCTGACAATAGTGATGATCATTGATCAACTTCCACTGTAAAAAATCCTGCTATGGTGAGAAACAGATGTATTGCCTCTGTTGTAAATGCTGTTGTGGGCTTACACAGGGTAGCTTAAGATGTAAGGAGGACAGAAGCAGAAATAGGGTGAGTAAAGACTGCATAAAAACAATAGGATAAATTCAGAAAGCCAACTCTGGTGCAAAACAATTAATTACTCACTGGAGAGCCATCACTCCAAGTAAACCCTCCGTCAGGATCAAAGGCACTCATACCCATCCAGTATGATTGATAGTAATGAGCTCTTTCCCTAAAATATTATATATGGATATATAGAGAGAAGATGGTATATAAATCAAAGCATGCATATCATTATACATAAAATATTTTAGGACTTGCAACATGCCTATAAGTTTGAATGTTTCCTATTCAATATCTCTAATATGCACTAAAGACGTAAGAAATATTTTGCTTCCCTAACACAATAATTTAAATTGCTACTTAATTTCCAGCATCCCCAGAAAAATATACTGGGACTGCACATGGCAGTAGGTCGAGTCCTACAATTCTTTGCAGGAAAGGCCCCAACTGCTGATTTACCACCCACAGTGACACAGTGGCAAATGCAAATTAATGCCATAGTCCTGCAAAGAACTTAAGCATGTGAGTATGGGACTACTCACTTTCACGTGCTTAAAGTTAAGCATCTGTGTATAATGCTATGCCAGATCAGAGCCTTAAATTACATGCACACATACAAGGCTTGGCATAGTCTATGCGTAAATATTTTTCTTAGTCTCTCTATTGTTTTTTTGCCTTTATTAAGTAAGAAAAGATCCTTGTGCAATATGAACTACTCTTTTATTTAAAAATGGTTCATCCATTTATTTAATTACAGACAGGCCCAAAATATAAACTAATTCATTGAACTAGATCTGATTGAAATTTTTCTAATGAAAAATATTTTGTGTGAATAAATGGCCTCATTTAAAATAAAAAATTGTGAAAAAAATTCATTTTTTTCAAAACTTTTCATTTATTCAACAAAATCAGAAAAAACAAACCAAGAAAACTATCCCATTAATTCTGAAGGGGATTCAAAACTATCCTCTTCCTCCAGGTCTCTCTTTTTCCTTCCCCCTTCCCTTTTTTCAGTGGCAAAAAAATTAAGAAGTTGGAAAGAGGAGAAAAAGTAATGGAAAGAAAGAATAGAAGTGGGGAGGAGAGGGCAGGAAAACAAAAGCCAAAAAAATGAAAAAATGAATTTTTTCCCAAAATGAACTTTTTGAAACCAATTTTGTAAATAATTTTCATGAAAAAAATCAAATAAATGAAAAATTGTTCCAAAACTGTGGAATGTAAAGGTATTTGAAATTTTTATTCTCATTCTTTTTGTTGTCGTTGTTCATTTTGGATCGGCTCTAAACTGCATCTATTTTCTACAGATCACTGTCACATTCCTCCATGTCTTTCAGACATTTCATCCTGGATGACTCATCATCTGCATAAGCTCAACATGGGTAAAAATGCAGAGTTCCAAATTTTCAGCAGTACCCTAGAATGCCACTCTTGTTGATGACACCATCCTCCTCCCGGTAAGCAGGGCCACAACCTGAACATCATCTGTGACATCTTCCTTTTTTCCTCCCTCAACATCCAAGCCACAATAAAGCCTATTGCTTCCTACAGAACTTCATTTAAAAATTCCTTCCTATCTATCATAATGGCGAAATCCAAGTCCAGGTCCTAACTACAGCTCACTATTGTAACCCTTTCCTCGCCAGTTGTTTTGATACCCACCTTGTTCCTCTACACTCACAATGTTCTGCCAAAATCATCTCTTTCACTGCTCCCTCTTTGAATCCATCAACTCCTAGCACCCCATAGATCTGTATAGCAAATCTAACCAATTTTCCTCACTTTGAAGGGCCTACATCACTTAGCCCCCGAGTGCACATCTGAGTCTGTCTTTTTGGCATTCCCCTATCCCCTCTGTTCCACCAGACACACCAGCGTTGATTCCTTCAGATTTTCCTTATCTCTCATTGTGTTTCCAGGCTGCCCTGACACATGGAAACACCTTTCAATGCTTGTTTGCATAGCCACTCCTTCTCCTCATTCAAATCCCTTCTAAAACCTTATGTCTGCAATCTCACATACATAGAAAACTAATATGACACTCTAAGAATAAAAATTAGAAAAAAATCAGAACCACAAAGATGTACAGATGTTTAAACTGAGGATGATCTTACTAAAATACTTTCACCCTTTATTTAATCATCCACACTCATTGTATCATATCTGAAGTCTAGACTGTAAGATCTCCAAAGGCAGGATCCTGTCATTCACTGTCACCTCCCTACCATATTCTTGGGTATGGTCAATAAATAATAAACAATAACAATAAAAATATATATCTGCTGTTCGGATATATTGTTATACTATCTTCAGTTAACTCTGGACCAACTTTTAGAAACTCCCAAATGACACTCAGAAATCTGATGCCCAAACATTTTGTTTAATGTGAAGTTCAAATGATGCCAAAGCCCATCTCCACTATTTTTAATGCAACAAAAATGTTTCTATTTGAATAAGAACCACGAGGAAGACATATAGATTTTCAGCTGAAATGACATTTTTCAGGAAGGATATTTTGTCTTATTTTCATGGAATACGTTTCAAGTGAAGGAATAAGGGCAATGCAGATACTCACAAGCCATTTATTACATTTTGATCTTCTTCACTATGGATACTGGCCAGATCTCCTCCTATAGCTCTACAAAAATCTCGTGCATCAAACCATGTTTTCATATGTTTTCGCCCATTCTGAAAATGCTACAGAGAATTGTACAATTACATACTGTGCCTGGCATCACAGAAATTAAGAAAAAACATCTGTTGTGGTCCATCTTAATCTGCCTGTCTAACACCACCTACATTCATCCATTGCCTTGTAACTCTTCTGCCAAAGCACTGGTCCATGCCTGGTCATCTCTTGAAATTGGTTACTGTAACCTCATCCAGTCTTTCTTCTCTGAGTCTCTAAGAATCCCTACAGCAGTTTCACTTGACTATGGTGCTCTTCCTCACTTTCTGTCCTAAACCGCTGGGAAATGCTTGGTATCCTTGAGGATAAAAGGAGCTATGCAAATGCAAGTTGCTATTGGGTCAGTTGTAGCCAAATGTTTCTTCAAATTTATCTACTTTATGCTGTTATAAGGAAGCATGAGTATTTTGTGTTCAGGAGTTTAATACGTACTTTAAAACATGAGCTACTGTGGGCACTTGAACGCCATCCATCTGGGCATGAGGGGGCAGGAGTTGTTGTTGGAACAGGAGGAGGGGTCGCTCCCTCAACCAACTGTTTGCAGAGAAACATTACTTTCTCTTCACAGTTCACAACATCCCATAATCCAGCTGTAGTTCCAGTTCTCATGGCAACACAGCCTGGCTCCCTTCCTTCATGACACACAAAAGAGAAGAAAACTACTGGTAAGTTAATTCAAGTAAGAGTCTTTTAATTAATGATCTCTTCCCAAAGTATGTACTTATTCTGTTTTAATTTTTTTGAAAAAAATATATCAAGTGGAGATTATAAATTTTGCTGCAGAGTCAAAGTCACTCAATGTTGCATATTCTGTATGCATACACCCACCAGCAGCTCAGGTGTGATTTAAATAAATACTATAATCAATAAATAGTCATGACTTTGATCATGAGACTTTATGAAGAAGTTATACAGAATTTCACTCACAAACATAGAAACTGGACTGAGCCAACTAGCAAATCCCAAGTAACAAATAAGTTAAGGAAAATGAATGTCCATCAGAAGCAGCATTTCCCAATAGTCTATTAGGAAGGTATTTCCAGCATATGCAGTCTGATGCATTTATTTTTAGTGCAAATGAAATCATTTCAATAATGTAGTCTGTACATTTTTTAGTTTTATGCTGGCAGACTTTCAGAAGTGTTCTCTAATTTTGAGATCTTCATTTTTTGGATGTCTAGAAAGACACCATGTGACACCTTGTGCCTGATTTCCAGAGGTGCTGTCCCCACAATGAAAGCTGGGCAAAGTTTTTCAGAAGAAATAGTTTATTTGCTGAAAAATGTAGTTTCAGTCGACCTGAAACATTTCACATATTTAACATGAATTCACTGAATAGTTTTGGCCAAAACCCTTTTTTCAAGCTAAATTCACACAGAGATTTAGGCATGTTCACAAAATAGCTAGTGGAGAAGGTGGTGGTGCTCCACTTATAATTTTCAGCCCAGTGGTGAGTCCACTTATCTGGGATATGGGAGCCCCAGATTCAAATCGCCTTTCTGGAGCAGGGATATGAATCCCAGTCTCCCCACTGAGTGCCCTAACCATCAGTTCTTCACTATTCTGGGGTGGGTTTTTCTCTGTCTCTCCCATTGAAGTAGTTCTACTTTGCACAAATAATCAAATACCCGAGTTGCTTGTTAGATCATCAATCAGTGTTTAGTTACCATGTTGATGGCACTGATCACGCCAAAGCACTTAACAGGGAGGACATCCAAACCATGGAACATCTAATTAATTGCTTCTCTATGATCCTTCTATGGAGGGACAGCCTTGATTCATTCCATGGCACCAGAATGACGAACTTGGGTAACAAACTTGGACATTGAAATGGGATTTAAACTTGGGTCTCTCCCCTCCTGGGGGAGTGCTTTAACAACCAGGCTGTAAAGTCATTTTCACTCTTTACCTCTGACCCAATGACTATTCAAGTATTTTATACAAAATGGAACAGATTCAACAGGAGAGACTGTGAAAACCCCTTCCAAGAACAGCCTACAGCTTGGTGGTTAGAGCACTCACCTAGAATGGAGGAGACCTGGATTTAAATCCCTGCTCCAGAGTGGGGATTTGAACCCGATTTCGCTCATCCCAGTTGACTGCCCTAACCAGTGGCTTTTGGGTAGGGAGAGGTCGCACCAGCTCCTCCTCTAGCTCTTTTGTGAATCTAGCCCTTTAAAAATGCCCAGAAACTAAATGATTTAGGTCATTGTCAAATTTCCAAAAATTCAGATTTGGTTCTTCTCAAATTGATCTTTTTTTTTTTTTTTTTTTGGAACTGCCAGAGAACCAAAAAAACATTCACAACCACATAGCATGGCAGTGCATACCAGGCATTCCTGAATTCCAGTGAGTAAACAGAACTGCTTCACCATCAGCCCACTTGAAAGTCCCTTGTTCCTCAACATTTGAAAGAGCGATCCAGAAATATTTCATGGGACTGAACCCAATCAGGACAGTCAGAAAGGCTTGTTCATATCTGGAAGGAGAATAATAAGTGTCAAATCAATTTTAAACCAAGATTTTATCATATTTTGTTCTTTTTATAAAATTATACATATTGCAAGTGTTGGCAATATTATAATGGCATATTAATTTATATCATAAACAAATGCTGATACTTTCATAATCGACAATGAATCCGTCCTTATTTTGTACTGTACAATAAAGAGAATTAAGCTGCAATACTTGGGTTGAGTTGAAAATTTTATTTATTCAGCATATAAATAAAGAAACAACGTACAACAGGGTAGTTTTAACTGTAGTGTATTGTTGTTTGTCTTCGTTTCTTGCGTGTTATAAGCAGTTCCTCAGCTAAAACCTAATACTTTTCAAAGGTAACATCTTATGTCATAAAACAGCTGCCCCAGGTAGTATTCAAGAACCATGGTCTCCATTTTATGCCACAGGACTGAGACTCTTTTCTTAGTCGATGTGGCAACAAGCATGTCACAGTACCACTCTAGCACATAAAATGCTGTGATACCAAGGTGATGGGTGTCATACGCATCCTTAATATGGACAGATACAGGGTCTCCAACTCCCGCAATTTTATCATGAGTCATGAAATAAGCCACAGCTTCTGGAGTCATTATGTTATGGGAGAATTTCAGCTTTTATTAAATACAATAATGAAAAGAAGGTTCTAACCCTCTGGCTTGTAGATAAAAGATTGAAAACGTAAACCTCAAAGACTCAAAAACTGGAAGAGAAATAAATAGTACCTAAAATGTATTATTTTTCAAATTTTATTTTTTAAGCTAAACTTATGATTTTGGGGGGTGCTAACTGCTGACTTTTTAATTTTGGGGGTTGGCAGTACCTCAGATACGTTGTAACAGGAGCTTGACCATCTTTTACATTTTTGTTAAAACCAGGATTGATAGTATAATTGTCTTCTGATGTTCCTTGTGACACTGCTTTGTGTAATCTTGTTCAACTTCACAATGCAGTTGCCAGTCAATGAATGGCATCTGACAAGCATCAGTCATTACTGACTACAAGTTTGGAACACAGAACCTCCTTTCGGTCTTCCATCCTGCTCACACATTTGAAAGCAAAGACAGTCTTTTTCATACCTGTCTTTCACAGTGACTAGGTAACCTTTGTTTCCTTCACAGATTTTCTTTGCTTCTGAAAATGTCACAGATGCCTGTCCGACTGAGTAACAGTAAAAACCATGTCTTATCCAGCCCTGTCAACATAAACATCAGACATGCACACGTGCTATTGTCAGATTGTGAAAATACATAGTACACAATAACTGTCCACTACACTTCTAAAAAAGTATATTAATGTTGTACTCAACCATGAAGTTAAACTAAGAAACAATGAGAGAAAAAATAATGTGATAATCAAACAGTGATAGGGACCACAAATGGCTCGATTGGGCATATTTAGGAACTGCAACTCCAGTGACTGAAGTAGAATCCATAGTGGCGTTTGTGTGAGTGTCCCACATTTGTCTAGGGTTGATGGGAATACATGCTCACAACCACTGCACAGTTCTCATACAAAGCCTGTTAAATATGACTTTTTGTTTGCCCTATGCTTAATTAAAGGTGGGCTGTACTATTGTTTTTCCTCTCTCGTTGCTGCCAATTATCCGTAATTTGAGCCTTGTCCAGTGCAAAATACTACATAAGAAGATAAGAATGGCCATACTGTGTCAGACCAAAGGTCCATCTAGCCCAGAATCCTGTCTTCCTACAGTGGCCAATGCCAGGTGCCCCAGAGGGAATGAACAGAACAGGTAATAATGAAGTGATCCATCCTGTCACCTATTCCCAGCTTCTGGCAAACAGAGTGTAGGGACACTGTCCCTGCCCATCCTGGCTAATACCTACTGATGGACCTATCCTCCATGAATTTAACAGGGTTAAAAAACCTAGATGTAGTCTTGGCTTTCACAACATATTCTGACAAAGAGTTCCACAGGTTGATTGTGCATTGTCTGAAAAAATACTTCCTTTGTTTTAAATCTGCTGCCTATTAATTTTATTTGGTGACTCGTCATTCTTGGGCTATGAGGAGGAGTAAATAACATGTCCTTATTTACTTTCTCGACACCAGTCATGATTTGATGGACCTCTATCATATTCCCTCTTAGTTGTCTCTTTCCAAGTTGAAAAGTCCCAGTCTTATCAGTCTCTCCTCATATGGCAGGCGTTCCATACCCTTAAGAATTTTTGTTGTCCTTTTCTGAACCTTTTTCAATTCCAATATATCTTTTTTGAGGTTGGGCGACACATCTGTATGCAGTATTCAAGAAGTGGAAATAGCATCGATTTATATAGAGTCAAATATGATATTTTCTGTCTTATTATCTATCCCTTTCTTAATCCCAACATTTTGTTCACTTTTTGAATGCTGCTGCACACTGAGTGGATGTTTTCAGAGAACTATTCACAATGACTCCAAGATCTCTTTCATGAGTGGTAACAGCTAATTTAGATCCCACCATTTTATATATATGGTTGGGATTATGTTTTCCAATGTGCATTACTTCGCATTTATCAACACTGAATTTCATCTGTCATTTCTGTTGTCCAGTCACCCAGTTTTGTGAGATCCCTTTATAACTGTTTGCGGTCTGCTTTGGACTTAACTATCTGGAGTAGTTTTGTATAATTTGCAAATTTTGTCATCTTACTGTTTACCCCTTTTCCCAGATCATTTATGAATATGTCGAATAGTACTGGTCCCAGCACAGACCCCTGGAAGACACCACTATTTACCTCTTTCCATTCTGAAAAGTGACATTTTATTCCTATGCTTTGTTTCACATCTTTTAACCAGTTACTGATCTGTGAAAGGACCTTCCCTCTTATCCAATGACTGCTTACTTTGCTTAAGAGCCTTTGGTAAGGGACCTTGTCAAAGGCTTTCTAAAAATATAAGTATACTATTTCCACTGGATCCCTCCTGTCCAAGTGCTTTTTGACCCCCTCAAAGAATTCTAGTAGATTGGTGAGGCGTGATTTCCCTTTATAAAGACCATGTTGACTCTTCCCCAACAAATCATGTTCCTCTATGTGTCTGACAATTTTGTTCTTTACTATAATTTCAACCATTTTGCCTAGTATTGAAGTCAGGCTTACCGGCCTGTAATTGCTGGGATCACCTCTGGAGCCCTTCTTAAAAATTGGTGTCACATTAGCTGTCCTCCAGTTATCAGATACAGAAGCTGATTTAAATGATAGGTTACATACCACAGTAGTTTTGCAATTTTATATTTGAGTTCCCCCAGAACTCTTGGGTGAATACCATCAGGTCCTGGTCACTTATTACTGTTTAATTTATCAATTTGTTTCAAAACATCTGTGACACCCTGGCACCCCAGTATTCACCACTGTCATGGAATTAGGATATGTTTTGTACAAAATATGCCTTGTAAGGTGTCATTCTAAAGTCTTGATCTGCTTGACATTAATATCTCATTGGATTGTATGTGCTACCGTCCTATGTGAAATTATGAAGTGTGGTTATGTATGTGTTACTGAAACATGTTGTGAGGTTGAAAACACCCATAAGCAGCCTTTCAGGGACAACAGTAAAAAGGCCAAATAATGTTAATGGCTCATTGAGGAAATGCATACAAGCACAATGATTACTCTAAGAACTGTTTACAATAGAAACCTCTCAGAGACAGCATTACACAAACAGGAACTGTTTGACCCAGGTCACAGAAAAAAAGCTTTCCAGCAAATAGGAAGATGATCAGAAAGGAGGTACCTCACTCTCCCTGTAACAACACAGCTGGAAACACCTGAGGAATAAAGACTGAACAGGGGGGGGAAGTAATGGTCCCAGGCTAAGTGACTGCTAACCTGTATGTGAAAACCTGGGAAAGGTAAGCTGCAAAGCCAAGGCAGCTTGTGCCTTTGGAATCTGCCAGCCTATTTATCACTCAGGGTGAAAATTTGCTAATTTATATCCTACCTATCTAGTGTGTTAAACTCAGTTTGAGGTTTTGTTTATTTACTAGATAATCTGCTTTGATCACTTATAATCACTTAAAATCTACGTTTTGTAGTTAATAAACTTATTTTATGTTTTAATCCAAACCACTGTGCATTTGACTAAGTTGTCTGGGGAAAATCTCTGCTTGGTTACCACAAGTGTGCATTGTTCTCTTCACATTGAGGGAGAGGCAGACCAGGTATTAAACCCATATACTGGCCAGATTTGACCAGGCTAGGATGGTACTGCTCTGGGGTCCAAGGCTGGGAGGCTGGTATTTAGAGAGTTTGTGTGTAACTGCAGCTGGGTGTATCCCTACCCGTATGAATGCTGGTGACAGTGCAAGCTGGGAGGGCTTTGCAACTTGTCACAGCAGCACAGTGCTGAGAGTGAGTCCAGGCTGGTGGGTCGGAGATCTCAGTGGTACCCCAGTTCCAGGTGGCACCCCGATAGGAGGAAATCATCATAACCTCATTTAATGACACCCCGTGGCCTTCAGAGCTGTGCAAGTCCCAGAAAGACACTGATGTTGGCTGCAGGCTGACTTCTAGGAAAATCATTATTGCTGTGCAGTTGGGCAATGCAAAATCTTTCAGTGGAACAATGATTAAGTGTACGTCTATACAACAGATGACTCATGAATAACCAAAACTGCATAGGTCTGCTCAATTCAGAGAAGAGAGAATAAAGACAAAAGGAGACACAAGTAACTGAAAAAGATATTCAGGGCAGGTTTTGCTTAAATGAGGGAGCAATTTTTTCCCAGTGGTCTGAAAATCATCAATGTGCATAAAGTAACAATTTGCTAGAGTAAAAACAAGTTTTGTCAAAAGCACTTATCATAGATTGCATCCTAAAAGACAATATAATTTTAAAAGGAGTGAAACCAATAAGTCAAATGATCTTCACGTAATGCCATATATATTGTACTTACTTTCTGGCAGCCTGGGACAATGACTTCAACTTTCTCAGATTCTTCTGCCAAAGGTTTCATTTTACAGATGTAACCAAGTTTCTTTTCACAAACGTCATCTGCCCAATAGCCATCCTGGACATGGCAAAGAAAGGAAAGGAAAGTCAGTGACGAAGGATTAGGTCTTTAGAACATTCCCTCATTCCTTTTTTCTAGGGTTTTCTGTAAAAAAGGTTCAGAGGAAATAAGAACCAGACTGAACATTCACCAGTCTCCAGGCAGCACTCAGACCACCTTTAAGCTTTGGTTTGGGTCACTTCAATTCCCTCCCCACATGATTACAGATTTCTTTTTCCTTACCATGGCCCGTCAATAAAGGTCCTCCCTTTAATTTTGAAATTTCTTTGGAGGCTCTGCTGCTCTGTCCAAAAATTCATTAGATTATTAGTGCTGGGTGCATATCCTCAGAGTGCACAGAGTTTAAATGGCATTTATGAAGGCTTCAGTGACTGCTGAATAAGTCAACGTTCTATTCTATTCTCGTCTATTCTATTCTCATAGTGCCGTATCTGAGCATGCTGCAGAAGTGCATTACAGGACGTGACTAGTCTCAACCATGGCACGTATGATTTTCTCTCTCTCTCCTTTTATCTCCTTAAAGGAAAAAATGTGAAATATTTTCAAAAAATATTTCTTTAATTTCTGCTCTGCTCTGCATATTTATTACCAAAGATAAGTCAAAGAAGTGTGCCTTGCAAGCAGAGCAGAATGTGATAAAATCTGAAGCAGTTCTTGGTTCCTGAGGGAGTTTTTCCGGGGCTGGCCTATGATTGAAATACACCATGCTATCCCACAGCATGACATGTTCCTGACAATAAGAACACTCATCCGAGAGAGAGATAGGAGCTTCTGCAAGGACAAATTAGGATCTAGTAGAACGGTATGGAGAAGAATGTCCCAATGTACACACACGTTATGTTTTTCTGGATTTGTGGGATCTACTGCCCTGGGTCTTGTAGATATTTTTTAGTGAATATAATAAAGGCAAACTAGCCCTGTGGACTGCACCGGCCAAGAAAAGGGGTGTGTAGCAGTTGCAAAACCTCACAAGGGGTCAAACTGAGTTTTTGAGAAAATATCTTAGTTTTTTTTTTTAAAAAACTGCAAAGCAAAATGGGGAAAACAAAGTAAACTGAGACTATAAGAGATTTAATAGGAATATAGTTGTTCTCTTTCCACTGTGCCCACGATGAGGGGCTGTAAACTGAGCACAAACTGAGTGGTGTCTTTCCTGACTAAGAGGCTCCAGCTACATGGACTTCCAAAGTTGTAATTTATTTTTCAGAAAAGCACAATAGATATTCAAGATATTTTACAGACAAGAAAGAAAATCCCAGAACCAAGAGTCTTACCACCAAGAAGATCCCACATCTTGTGAGTGGATGCTCAGTGCTCTTTAACTGACTTCCTGAGAGCAGACAAAGCTTTAATCTAATGGATCACCCCTTATGTTAAACCTTACTTGTACCTGTGCATAACCTCCATGCTCACACTGCAGACTTTCAGGATCGGGGCCTGAGAGCTAGATTTTTACAAAACCTAAATTTCCAGACATGGTTACTTCAGATGTCATTGGCTTCAGTCTAGTACCCTTGCTCTTGGACAATGAATCAAACCACAATAGTCACTTCGGCTGGATATGTGTACACTGCAGCAGGCAGCGTGTTTCCCAGCTGGGGCAGACAGACACATAGTAGCTTACTAAAAACACCAGTGTAGATGGGGGTAGCATGGCAGCAGCTCGGGATAGCTACACAAGCACGTATCCAGGGGATCCAGGCAGGATTGTACTCAGGCAGCTGATGCCCAGGCTACTGCCAGCTACAATGCAATTTTTTAGTACCCTAGCTGGATAAGAGCTTGCATGTGTCTATCTACCCAAGCTGGGAAGCACGATACCTGCTGCAGTGTAGATGTACCTTTTGAAAGAAAATAGGCTAGTAGTAAATATAACTGCATTATTTTACCTCTCCCTTCATACTGACACAATCTTCTTTCCTGTTGTTTGCATGGGATGGTTCTTCATGTAGCCACTTGGTGTAAGTCACAGGAGTCCCATCACTCCAGTCAAAATACATCTGAATCTTGAGATCATTCAAACCAATCCACAATTCATCCGTAGGCTCTAAAAACATAAGAAGCAGTTATATAATTTAATAGTATTATTAAATTTCTTGTCCATCCCTGACTGAGTAATGAAGGTGGATCTGCCTTCTTGGACTTTAAGGCCTTACGTTAACATCATTGTCAGAACTGCAGAATTGATCACGGCTACGTTATAAATATGTATGCAGGTAAAACAGTGCCCTGTAGCAATACTCACTGTACCCAAGCTGAGACACTGTAAAGCTGTATTCTTCAATGTTGTGGATACTTGCCAGATCTCCACCCTCTTTTCTACAGGAAGATAAAGCATCTTTCCATATTTTAGGTGCTCTGTAAAGCATATAACAGTGGCCTGAATAGGGGATCCATCCACTGGGGCATTTAATAGACCTAAAGTCACCTAAAGGAAAAAAATGTTTCAAACAATTATTCAGAAGAGCAATCAAAAGAGGTGAGAATGAAGAGTTCCAGCTACATAGGCAGGTCATGACTCATCCTGCCAGAGTAGGACAGGATACATCCACGCTGCAATAAAAGACCCACAGTACAGCCACGAGAGGTCTGGACCAGCTGACTGCCTTGCTGGGTTTGGGCTGCAGGGCTAAAAACTTCAGTGTAGAAGTTACGTTTGGGCAGGAGCCCAGGCTCTGAAACCCTGTGAGGGGGGTGGGGTGTCTCAGAGCTTGAGCTCCAACCTGAGCCCAACCATCTATGCTACTTTTAGTCCCGCAGCCCAAGCCCCATGAGCCCAAGTCAATTGATCTGGGTTCGAAGACTCGGTGCAGCAGATTTTTTATAGCTGTGTAGATGTATCCAATGGGTCTCAGAGGCCAGGTGTGGGTTGCACTCCAGATCACCCCTGACTGCAGCACATGATTCCTCCAATACATTCTGCAAACTTCAGCATACATGCAAGGGACTCAGGTCCTGATTAGTCCCCCCAGGGCCGGAGACTTAAGTGGCCTTAGTGGAGCAACATTTAGATACCTACAGAGAACTGACATCATGGAATTCTTCCACACATCTTTACAACTGACCAACAGGCCTAACAATTTGCTTTTGACAATCGAGACAGAAGCTTATGTGCACTGTATAAAGATGCATTCTTTTTTATCTTTTGCTCATTGCAAGATGTTCTATAGAGTTTGAATAAATAGCTTTTGTTTGCATTGACCAGCCTACCTGAGGGAATAATAAAGGAATCCAAAGAGGAATTTCCTTTTTTACAGATGTATCCAAGTTTCTGATCACACTGCTGGTTTTTCCATTTACCATTCCCAGACTGTAGCAGTCCACAGATTTTTTCAGACTCGAGAGAGGGACTTCCTTTGAGAAACAGACACAAAATCAGAGAATCTCTATATTAACACTGTACATCTTCATCTCTCCAACCAAAGGAACAATCTGTTGGGGGTCTTCTTGCATTTACAAATTCATTGCCATATTATTTGCTAACAATCATCACGTTAAGGACAGAAGATTAGGAGACAATTGCTTAGCTGACCAACACCACTGATGCTATAAAGTTATTGTCCATTAGTCCAAATAGTCTGACTACAATTGGATATTCATATATAGTTCCACATTTAACCCACTGATGAGTGTGTGTTACAGTCTCCCTTTGAGCCCGATCTTCAGGGAATATAAGTCTGTTACAACCCTACCTAGCAAGGTTAGCTCAACTCATGCTTTTAGCTCTGGAGGTCCCTGATTCAATTCCAATGTGTCAGTCACGGTGTTCATCACACTTGCTCTCTCTGACCTCTAGAAACCCCAGGGAAACAGTGTTCAGGAAGAAATTCAGTAATATTGAATTTATGAAGAAAGTTGGATTAATTTTGATAATACATAAGATTGACCAAAATATATATTTCCACAAGTCAGAGACAATATGTTGATTTGAAAATTTTCAACCTCAGTATTTACTGAGCATGTGTAGTTTATGAACCTTATCCCACTTTGGCCATAAATGGGAGGAGACATGCTGAGGAAATATACTGGAGCCTAAAGCAAAAGATAAATATCTGAGAAATGGCAACCCTGATTTGGGGGATCTATTTATGTAGAACTTGTGAATTCTGATTGATTTTATGAGTCCTACGTATAATGCTAACCTGCATTAGCATTGTGTAGCAAACCAGCCATGGGCTGGCAAGGACTGTGTCATTTATCACACACCCTGTCTGGAAGAAGCTACAGAATAAACAAAAGAAGACACTAACATTTAGTGACTGTGTTCTGGGAGGCCAGTGGGTATGCTAACAGTGGCACCTGACCTTGCATAATCCAGTTATTCCAAGAGGTCTACATGGAGAAGGGTTTGGAGCAGTGGGATTTCCCCAGAAGGGGAACAAAAACTCAAGTCTTGAGACAGCCCTTTTAAAACAGTTAGGGACTCCTTGGAAAACAGTGACTCAAATCCCAAAGAACGCTCAAGAGTGATGAGGAAACTGAGGGAGGAAATGGCATTTAAGTGTATCTTATTTTGCATGATTCTGTATTTCTTTTGAGCTGTCTAAAGTGACAGCTAATTGTTTTGGAAACCCTGGGTCAGTTTGCATCATATATCATCCCGAAGAGGTAAATGGTAAAACAGAGGGCCCACGAGGCTGGGGCTCTGGGAAGAGTGGAACTACTGTCATACAGTATATCCTATGAGTTCTTATACATACTCCTAATCATACTATAAGATATATATTCATGTGTTGACAGATGAATGTATTTTAATATATGGACAACCACATAGTAAAAATAGAGGTGTTTTCAGCCATTCCATACATTATTTCCTATAACAACTAATTTTTGAGGTTGAGAGGTTGTGGGGAAGATGAGTAAAAAAGATCAGTGATGTTTCAAAACAGATGTGGCAACAGCATTATGGGTATGATATTTGGTGGTGGTGTTTCACCTTGTCTGTCATTTACTTAAGGACTTTACAAGAAATGAATGTTTGATTCATTAGTAGCTTACATGCTTTATGAAAATGATTATGATGTCACAGATACAGGATTATAAATCTAGCTGGGGGAAAATGTAGCGGGGTCTATGAAGACTTTCGTGCAAACGTTATAAATAGTTTTTAAAAATGAGAAAAAATGAAAATCTACAATGTATGGTATGTAATGTTTCTAAACAGAAGGTATTTCAATGTTTTTAAATGAGTTTTCCATCTGAATTGAATAGTATGTAAGAAAATCGCTACTGGAAAATCAGATGTGTGAAGATGATGCAAATGTCTTTAGACTTTAAATGCTTTCCTGGTTTGGGAATCTTCTCTTTCATTTTGCACTACAAAGTAAGGACAAATTCTTCTCACAAGCGCTCCAGTATTCTACCCTTTTTTTTTTTTTTTTTTTTTTTATAGTCCCATTGACATCAATGGGAATTCTGTGAATGTGAAGAGAGCAGAATATAGGAGCTCATATATATAAGCATATATAAGAGCAGAATTTTGCCCATAAACAGACCGCCATTAAACAGACGTGCACCTACCTGGAGCCCAGTTTAAATATCTGAATGGACTGCCACCAATCCATTGCCATCCACCATTGGAATTCAACCTGTTAAGTCCAATCCAGAGTTCAGAATTTACTCTGCCAAATAGCCCTAAGTAACAAAAAGAAATAAAATGACAATTTATTAAACAGAATTGGTTTTGTACTGACTGTACAAAGCTTTAATTAAAACTAATAGTTTGAAAACTTTTGGACAAAATCAGGTATGTAGAGTCATCCAGCATGCAGAGATGCTGCAACACCTTGTTATTGGTAAGGGGGAAGTACATTTGTGGAGCATATTAATATACATTTTGTTGGGAAAATGACACTTTGTTCCCTCCCATCTTCCTAAAAATGGCCCTGAGTCAGGTGTATATATAATGTGAAAGTTCCAGAGATCGACTTGTTATTTAGCTTCACCTGTCAGATAAGTTTGCTCATGTAGTTCTGTAATACTTAATAATTCTGCATTCTGTTGCTGACAGCTTTTTCTTGCTTGGTGCCATGTTAAGGCTGAGTTGGAATTTATCTGATAGTGGGTGCCTGTGAAAGGGTTTGTAATCCAAAAGTCTTTGTCAATGTTGTCTGTAAAGAGATGAATGGCACAGTATTTGTTAATTGAAAATATAATCAATCAGACCTGTCAAGATTTGAAAGCATGCCCTCAGTATATTATAATTAACATAAAGTAGCAATTTCCACATATTTAGATTGCTTTGCATACACCGATTGCACCACTTTCACACCCTTCATTCATTCAGTACTTACTTTTCAACACCTATTCAAATATATATATATAACCTGTCATTCTGCACATCCATTCCCTCACCCCATAGAACCTCTCTGCCAAGTTTCCAACATTATGGGATTTCGCTGTAGACTAGGTTTTCAGACCTCTTCTACTGGTCTGTGATGAAATCTCCATCTGATTGGTGGCTTTTCCTCTGCATACTGGGGAAGGGCAGCGAATCAGAGATGTTACACACCCCAATGGAAAGTCTGATCTCTCAGCCTGTGCAGCAGGAAGAACTCCCACCCCACCTCACAGATGTGAATAGCTGCTCTCAGCTAACTGAGAACCATCTACCAACCCCTTAGGCCAGCAAAGGGGATAAAGATGCTAATACTGCCTCACAGCCCACTAGCTAGAAACATTCAAGTTGGGGGTATGGCCCTTGGAATTACCAGCCTTCTGAAGGTAGGCAGCTGCTGCCACTATGTGACCTTGCTCCTACATTTGTAGCCTCATCCATCATCTCATTTATCCTTGACCCCATTTGCTGCCCCATCCCCCAGTGTGCTATCCTGATTCCCCATGTTTCCCCCTTGCTTAGTGTGCTGATCTCCACCTCACCCCCACAGCTAACCCCAGGCTCTGGCTCCCTCCTTAACATGCGTGTCTTCTAGTTCCTCCCACTGGCTTCTGGGGATGCCTGGCTGCTCTCTTCTCCTCCATCACCAGCCTTTGGAAGTCCAGCAAAAGGGGCCACTGCCTCCCCAGTACCACACACAGAGTCTCTGAGCCTCCTGGGCAGGGACTGCAAGTGATAGGGGATTAAGCATGTGCTTAAACCAGGGCCCTTGTTTTAAATGTGAAGAACTTACCTTTCAATGGACAATATCCAAACAATGAGTCTTCATCGAAGTCTGTAGATGTTGCACACCAGGGGAAGCCCTGTTTATTACCAGCCTTTCTATCCTTTGTACATTCAGCGTACCACGTACTATTGAACTTGAAAGGGAATACGCAGGGTGCCCCAAAGGCATTTCCTAGCAGTGTGAACATATCTAAGGAGACAAATGGATAGAGATAGCAATAATTGGGTACCAGTGTCCACGAAAATGTTTGATCATAAACCACATGCCATGCAAATAACTTAGTTAAGCAGGAGTTGATGCTGACATTACATATAATTAATTTCATAGTAAAAATCCTCACATTAAGTCCATTGTCATAATCAAAGCTGAGAGCCAGGAAATTCTGATTGAATGTTACATTTTATAGAGTTATTTAGAAAGGAGAAATATGCAGAGTTAAGCTCATCCAAACAACCTTAGCCTGGCCTTCATAGTCATTTCAACCTACTATATTTCTTTGTAACTCTGTCTGGTCCAGATTTTCAAAAATGTTCAGACCTGTTATATATTTAATACCTGCTTTGAATTATGTGAGGATTTTTTTTCTTTTAGTCAAGGAATATTTGATAAAGCCCTAGAGATCTGTAGCTAAATCTTATATTTGGAATAGTTACTTCATGACTGCTTCCCTTTTGCTGTAGGGATCATAACTTGTGTCTGGTTTCTACCAGCAGCAAATTATGACAATCCCTCTCTCAGCTCAGCAGCAATGGCTGTTGGTCAGTTGTGGGGAGGAGCCAAAGCTCTGTCCAATCCTGATTCCACACCCTTCCCCTTGTCCTCTTGCTGTGGGAGGGGAATAAACAGGCAGGCAGTCCCTTTCATTCCGTTGTGACTGGAGCCAAGACCTGGGTCCCCCAAGGAGGGACACGATGGGGGTGTTTTTTATTCTCCCTTAATCCCCTAGTTACAATCTAGCTGTTCAATACAGATAAATCTTATTATTTCCACTTGTTCTTCTGCAGTTGCTAAAGGGGAAGAGTTTCCAAAGTTTTGAGGTTAGTTTAAGTGCAACCTCAGTTCCGAATCACCTGATTTCTAATGTTTGCTCGTTGGTAAATACAATGTTAGTAAAATGATTTTTACATTAAATTAATGACATGAGCTCTGAACTTTAACTCCCAGCCCATGAAAGCATGGGATCAGAAGGAACAGCTGGAGCCGCCAAGAACATGCGCAGGCACTCTCTCATTGTTTATAGCAGACTGTCACACCAACTGTAGAAGGTGAAAATTGCCTCTCCAAAGCTAAGACTTCTGAGATAAGCAGAAAAAACCCACTTATTTTTTTACTGAATCCATTTTAAAATGTTTTTTTGTACAGTAAACTTCAGGTCCTTAGGATTTAAGTGATTTTCTTTTAATTATTATTTTGACAAACATTATTTCACTTCACCTTTAAATGTATTTTCCCCATATAAATGCATACATAGTGATTGAATAGGGATCATAAACGGAAACTCCTTTTCATATGCTGCTGCAACACCATGCCTGACGTATGCAATTGAACTCGGGAAGAGCTGGGTCTCACATCCAGTTACTAGAATGTAATATTCCATGAGGAACAGTTAAATCAACCTTAGGACATTAAATACAATGTCATTCCACATTTCTTCCACAAAGGGCCAGGTTAATACCAATATATATGCAGATCTTATTTTTTCATTGTTGTACAAGTAGAATCATCATTCCCTATATACTGATTGACACAATGTAGGGGTCTATCATTAATGTACTTCATTTGGCACTTGGAATTGCCCTTGCCAAGTTAACCAGAAATTGCCAAGGTCAGTTCTTGAAAGGTCCAATTCTGCTCTCTACCTGTAGTCAGCTCTGCTATTGAGCCAACCGTAGCTCTGGAATGATGGTAAGGTGAGGTGCATTGGAAACAAAATTCTCTAATAGCTACGCAAGTAAATTAGTTCAGACTAAAGAGATTAATTTTCAAAACTTTACCTTCATAGCCTTGAGAACACAAATTTTCTGTAGTTCCATAGATCTTCCACCTATTCCATGAGCCCAATCCTTTGGACAGCATGACTTTCCTTTCCTCTCCGTGGGCAGAGTTGAAAAATAAATCTTCTCCTTGGATTGCGAGAAGGGTCTTATTTCTGCATTCCCATTGCTGGAGTTCACTTGTCTTGTTACAAGGATACTGTATGATCGCAGCCTGGTCTTTCATTGAAGGCACTCCCAAGCACAACTTCAATGCCATACTCAGAATCTGGTGGTCAGAGACCCACCTGAATTTTTGAGACTCATCATCCTGATTGCAAGTGGCAATTATGACTGAGTTAGAGCTTTGAGCTTTTACACAGAGTTTATGGTCTTCACTGTGTATTAAAAATATTCCACTGCCTGTAAAACAAAATGAGAAAAAATTTATGGCGAAGGCTGTAATAGGAGGTAAGCTGGTCAGTTATTGGACATTTGAGCCCCCTGCAGTGAAAGATGCTGTTGTGATGCTGGCAAAGCAGATGCCAGGTTATGCAAAGGTCCCCAGGCCTCACTTTGATACTGACACTTACATAGCTGGAATTATGCTGCCTCCCTGGTGTGTATTATTAAAATAAATTTAGTACTAGAAAAACGTGCTGAGTGTTTAGATTTTATGCAATGCTTGCAAGATGCTGTATGCATTGATCTCACTTAGTACATCTGTATCGCATATTGTGAGGTCGTATTTGTGCATTTGCATTGCAAGCCTCTATAGCTGTGTCAGTCACCAGACAGGAGAGTGAGACATTAATTAGTGTGAAATTAATGCTGGCCTAAAACAAAAAAAGTGTTATGTCCTGCCTATCAGAGAAGGCCCATCAAAACCAGACAAACTATTGTGGAATGTCAGAGAACAAAATACTTTGTTGATTGCTCTTCTGTTGTCCCTCTCCCCTGCCCCAGCACCTCATGAAAAGAAAAAGTGAGTGTGAATTCCTCATCACACATCAGCTGAATTGGAGAAATTGTATCTCTATGCTGCACGGACTCTGGAGAGCAAGCAAGAGATCCCCAGTGTTTATCCTGGCTTAGCCCCATAGGACATACAGCGCTTGATTATTACAGAAGCTTCTATTACCTTTCGAAACTTAAGAGCCTATCTTATTTGGGTGTATGTTACTTGTTTTAACCTCATAAATAACTCTTTTATTTCCTTCTCTTAGTTAATGAATCTTTAGTTAGTTTATTATAGGACTGGCTGCAAGTGTTGGCTTTGGTGTAAATCTAAGGAACAATTGATCTGGGGTAAGTGACTGGTCCTTTGCGACCGGCAGTAATCTGAATATTGTTTTGATTTTTGGTTTAAGGGGCCATCTATCACAAAGCCAAACTTCCCTGGGTGACAAGATTGATCAGAGTACCCAAGGGGACTGTCTGTGACCCCATGGCTAGGCTGTTATAGTGCCTGAGGAGTTTGCACTTAATAAATGATTGGTAAAATCTAAGTATGGAACTCACAACCAATTTGGGGTTTGAACCCTGCTTTTTAACAGTCTGCCCTGAGTTTGGTTGTCATGCTCTTGAGTCATTGTAGGACAGCTTAACAGCTGTACCTTTCTATCTAAACTTATTGAGAACGAGAAGGGTTGACTCATCATAAGCACAGGAAGACAATCATTCAAACAAACAAAATGTATAACATTATATAACCTGCAGATATTGGAAATGTAACAAATGTAATGCAAGTTGCTCTTCTTCTTCAGATCCTCCTGAAGACATGCTGATCCCAAGGAGTGTTTCAAAGATTAGTCTGCAAGAATTCATGATTTCCTCACCACCTCAATCTTGTACCGTCACGTAGTGTGTTGTTATACGTGTTAATTTTTCAAGTGTCTAGGCTAGATTGTAAGTTCCTTTGGGCAGGGACCATGACTTCTGATATGTAGGACAGTTTAGAGCACACTGTTAAAGCTCACTAAAGGTGGCTCCATGCTCAGGACTGCAAGGGAATGGTTTAGTCCCCCGTGAAAGTTAGAGCAGCCTTAGGGTAACTATAGTGGCTCGGGCTTGAAGGAGCACAATAGCACATTGGCCATGTTGTCTCCTCCAGACACACCCCTGACATGCCTTACCATCTGGGGACTTGAAAAGGGTGGTTTAGAGCCTGCTGTGTGTCAAACAAAGGAAATCCCCTCTGCTGCCTGATTAGATCAACTTTATGGATTTATGCTACCAGAGTGCTAGAAGTGTCCAGGATCTTGCCTTATGTATCCCTGTAAAGGGGCGAGACTCACCCCTGTGGCACCTCCTGCTCGTGTCCTGGGAATTAGCTCTTTTTCCAGCCTTGGAGTGCCCTCTGCAGGCCAACATCTCTCTTTTCCTGGGTCCCTGTGTCCCTCCCGAACCCTGGTGCCCCTTTGCACTGGGGCAAGATTCCCTGGCAGTAAATTCACTGTTTTGGGATCTGCCAGTTCTGACCCATATCTTGGTCTAAACCCTGATTCTATGCCATGAAGGAAATCTGAGGACTCCAGATGCCACCAAAACTGAGTGAAGCTGTTTTAAATTAGGGCATAAATAAATAATTTCACTCTGCCCCAAAGAGAAAGTTAAAGTAACTAAGGAAAGGACAAAAAGAGAAGCACTTTTATATCCTTACTTCAAAAAAAAGTCAGGACAGGAACTTACCTGGCAGTTGAATTGATGTAGTGATGAGGGAAAAAAAAATCAGGAGCAGGTAGACAGCCATTGCAAATGTTTCATTCCCTTCTTCCCTTCACCAAAAATAACAATGAGCTATAATCAGTGGCTCATAAGAAAATCCTTCTCTAATGAGTCAGATTAGCAGGTACTCCTTAGTTTTGAAGAGTTGGTTAATATAGGGAAGTTCTATATAAGGGCTTTAAATAAGGAACTATTCTATCCCATGTGACATTTTAAAATAAATTTATTGTGAGAACTTTGCATACATAAGCTAATTTCTCTAGGGTTGAAAGAGTATGTTCGTCTACAGAAGTGTCAATGACAAACTTAGTGTTTGCTGTTCATTGAGGATTTCTGGGAACATGGTTGTCACACAAGGGTAGTTTTCTGAGTTACTAAGCCAATCAGAATTCCAGTGAGAATATAGTAAAAAAGACCAGGAGAGGGAGAAAGAGGAAGCAGAGATGAGTCTGTAAATGTGAGTCAGTAACTTCAGAGAAAAACCTTTAGTACAACATTACACTTTTTAGAGAATATGAAATTCAAAGTTGATCTGACCTTGGAGTTAGCAGGGACTGAGAATTCCCAACCTTGAGGATTTCCCAAGATAGAAAAGAAGCAAGACCTGTCTTAATTGACAACTGGCCCTTCCGTGGCTCCATTGCCCATGCTCTCACAGGAGCCAGGAGGCTGACGACTACATTAGTAGCAGCCATGGAGGGAACCCACAGAGACAAAATCAGATCTCCAGCTAGAAATTTGGTGGTGTTTCAAGGGATAGCGCTAATAGACATCCTGGCTATTAGCCAGGATGGGCGGGGATGGTCTCCCTAGCCTGGGAATGGGGAGCAGGGGATGGATCATTTGATGATTACCAGTTCAATTCATTCCCTCTGAAGCACCTGGCATTGGCCACGGTTGGAAGACAGGATACTGGGCTAGATGGACGTTTAGTCTGACCCAGTATGGCCATTCTTATGTTCTGGAGGGCAGCTAGATCACTGCCCCATAGAAAAACCATAGAGCTCCAACAAAGTGGCATTGCCTGAGGAATGTTCAGGAATTGGGGGCTTTAATGTTATGAAAAGATATAGGTCAGGCTAAAGGTAGTTTTACATTATTGGGATCTGGGAGCAGGTGCTTGCAATTCAAATGCTGCAGGTGAGAGGTTATGGAGTTCTAAAAGCTGTACATTTCCTTCCCTTGAGCTTTGTCTTTGAACAGTGACCGAGGGACATGACCTGTCCTTGGCTAGCTGAGTTGTTCAGCTAAATACATTTCGATTAAGAATTTTCACTCTAAAGGTAAAATTATGAAGAATGAAAGAAAGTTTATTTTCCTATTTTTGAAAATTAGAGGCAATTCCCAAACAAAAAATTCCATTAGGAAAGTTAAAGTAATGCCATACGCACCAACCTCACTCTTAGAAGAGTGGCTCACTTTTCTAAACATTTGCTCCCTTTAAAAAGTATAATAGGTACAGGTGGGGTTACAAACTCTTACTGAGGTTGCCTGACACTTTCCTTATAAGACCCCATTTTCACTTGCTTATGACTTTGCCATACTTTAATCATTTGGTTTGAAAAGTTCTGTGCTGGATGTCTTATTTGCTTGTCTGTTTGAAAGTTTCCACCAAAAGGGTTCAGCCATTTCTTTGAACAAGGTTAGGTAAATATATTGTTTAGTCATATTCAAATAATTCCCGTGACCTACTCTTTGAAAAGCTCAAATGCCTTTAGGCTTTGGAGAAAGGACTTGAAATGTGTCAGGGGGACCATATTCATCCAGATTTGACCGAGTTATAAGTCTCTGAAAAATCTCATTTCACACACGCTCAGTAGAGCCTTGGAAGTATTTAACTGCAATGCTTTAGGAAGATTCTGCCTACAGTAAGCATGCTCTATCCCGGCTCTACAGGCACCAAGCAGGCTTTCCCTGAAATTGCTGTTCCTGGCTGCTGCAGCCCATGGTGGCACTGGGCACCAGCACTGAGAACAGGGAGCCTTTCAGTCCTGTACTCTCAGTGTTCTCTCTCCTGTCCCAGGAAGCCAGGAGGAGCAAGCCACCTGGCAAATGCAGAGGAGAGAAGAGTCAGATCAGGGAGGGGCAGTGCATTTCTGGTACTTCAAGAACTCTCATTCATAAGCGATAGTGCCGGTCATAAAGAAATGCTTCTTCTGGCAGTGCTGGAATAGTGTTCTCGAGCATTCCGGCATGACTCATGCCCTGGGGAGGGTCCAGGGAATAGAATGGGACAAGGAGCCACGCTGGGGGGAAATTGATAGACAGGGGCTAGAGACTGGTAGGGGTTGGGGAAGAGAAGCTTAGACTGGAAGCTGGGGGTGGATGGGAATCTGGGGTGGGCTGGACAAGGTGACTGGGACTGAGAGGAGGGGAGCTTGAGACTGGCTGGATGGGAAATGGGGGTGGGCAGGGAACAGGTGAGTGGGAGCCAGTGGATGGAAGAGCCTATGAGTGGCTGGAAAAAATGGTATGTATACATGTAATTAAAGATTGTATCATAAATGTATATGCCCAAGGCACTCAAAATAAGGACAAACAAGCAACCTATATTCTGGCCTTGCGTAACTTTGCAATGCTCAGCTTTGCAATTGTAATGTTCCTTTAGCATAACTTTTGTGTGTAATATATATGACATTTTAATTTGGGTTATTTTGGAGGCCCCTGATTAAGGCACTTTTTTTCTAGAACAATTGCTATCTCCCTGGTCAGGTGTTTTTCCGTTTCTTCTTCAAGGGGCAAAGACAGCAGAAGTTGCACTGGAGGCAGCTTGATGATGACAGCGGGAGGAAATTGGAGAGTAGAACTTCTGCTATCATTCCCATTCTCATGCCTGGTGCATAGGACGTCAAGTGTCGCAATAGAACAGAAGCCAAGGAAGGACGCTTATATTAACAGAATGCATATTAATACAGTGGGGGACGAGAAACTGAACCTGTTCTGAAGATCGATTAGTTTTTGGAGAAGTAGTTGCTAATATTAAAAGGGACCAGTGACCTACAGAGAGATGCTAATACCAAATAAATGGAAATATTAGGGGTCTGATTCACCTCAGGGGCTATACTTGATTTTTCCACGACAGGGTTGCCAGGTGTCAAGTTTTCGACTGGAATGCCTGGTCGAAAAGGAACCCTGGTGGTTCCAGTCATCACTGCTGACTGGGTAATTAAAAGTCCAGTTGGCATCTCAGGCAGGCTCCCTACCCAGCTCTGTGAGACTTCTGGGAAGCTGCCAGCATCTCCCTCTGGCTCCTAGGTGGAGGGATAGCCACAGGAGCTCTCCGTACTACCCCTGCCCCCAGCGCCAGCTCAGCTACTCCCATAGGCCAGGAACCACAGCCAATGGGAGCTGAGGGGGCAGTGCCTGTAGGCGCAGGCAGCGCGGAGAGCCACTTGGTTGTGACTCTGCTTAGGAGCCAGAGGGAGATGGTGGCAGCTTCCTGGAAGCACCTGAGTTAAGCACAGACCGGATCCCGCACTCCCACCTCCCTGTGCACCCCAATCCTCTGCCCCAGCCCAGAGTCCCCTCCTGCACCCCAAATCCAAGCCCCACCCAGAGCCCACACCCCCAGCTACAGCCCTCACTCCCACCCCCCCACACACACACTCTAATCTCCTGCCTCAGCCCAGAGACCTCTCCTGCACCCCAAACCCTTCATTTTCAGCCCATACCCATAGCTGGAGCCCTCACCCGCCTCACCCTGCATCCCAACCTCCTGCTCCAGCCCGCTGAAAATGAGTGAGTTAGCAAGGGTAGGGGAAAGCAAATGACAGAGGGAAGGGGATGGAATGAGCAGGAGGTGTGGCCTTGGAAAAGGGGCGGGGGGCGGGAAGGGTGTTTGTTTTTCTGCAAATAGAAAGCTGGCAACCCTAAGCACAAACCCCAGCAGCACAAGTCTCCAGCCGCAGCAGTACTTCAGGGAGGTAGCAGTTGGCAGAGCCTAAATCTAGCTTCCATTGGGTGAGGTGGGGCCCAAAAGCCTGGACCTGGGAAGAGGGTTACCGTGTGTAGTGATGATTCAGCATGTTCTTTCAGAGGCATCTGCCTAGAGGACAGGAAATCTTTACATTCACAGTACTCAGAAGCACCACCTTGTTTGGAAATCTGGTCACATTTGCAGAAAAAGAGGAAATGAAGATTAAGTACAGATTAGTAAGAAATGTGACAATGCATTAAACATAGATGCAGCTGTGTATAATCACCTGACTGATGTTCTGTGGCCTAGAGGAAATGAGTCAGTGATCTCAGACCAGGTTCTAGTGGACAGTTTTCCACATAAAGTCCTCGTGGCACAACTGCTCCTTCCCTAGTTAAAAGGAGATTAAAGAACTCCTCTGGGCTCAATCAACCCCAACATGCCACACCTGCGTCACTTCCCACGGCTCCCATTGGCCGGGAACGGCGAACCTTGGTGGCTGGGAGGTGAGGACAGCCATGAAAATGTAAACAAACTGTCTGGCGGTCTGCCAGTAGATTACCCTGATGGGCTGCATGTGGCCCATGAGCTGCCCAACACTGGCCTAAGCTATATTTCTCTAGCTTGTTTAAGAAGTGACCACATAAAACAATATCAAAAGATTTAAAGTTGAGATATACCACATCTACTGCTTCCCCCTAACTACAAGGCGTGTTACCTTATGAAAGAAGAATATTAGCTTGGTTTGACATGATTTCTTTTTGATGAATCCATGTTGACTGTTATTTATCACCTTATTTTCTTCTAGGTGCTTACAAATTGATTGTTTAATTATTTGCTCCATTATCTTTCCAGGTACCAAAGTTAAGATGATTGGTCTATAATTCCCGGGGTTGTTTTTTCTCAATCTGAGACAGTTCCTCAGATTTGTCACCTAAAAAGAATGACTCAAGTTGGGGAATCTCCCTCACATCTTCATCAGTGAAGACTGATGCAAAAAATTCATTTAGTTTCTCTTCACTGGCCTTATCATCCAAAAATTTTTTTGCTAATAGTTTTTGAGTCTTTGGCTAGCTGTTCTTCAAATTCTTTTTTGGCTTAATTACATTTTTACACTTTTACACTTCACTTGCTAGAGTTTATGCTCCTGTCCATTTTCCTTAATAGGATTTAACTACACTTTTAAAAGAATGTCTTCTTGCCTCTCACTGCTTCTTTTACTTTGTGGTTTAACCACGATGGCTTTTTTTTGTTCCTCTTACAATGTTTTTAATTTTGGGATATACATTTAAGTTGAGCCTCTATTCCGTTATCTTTAAAAAGCTTCTATGCAGCTTGCAGGGATTTCACTTTTCACATTGTATCTTTTAATTTTTGTTTAACTAATTTCCTCATTTTTGTGTAGTTCTGAAAATTAAATGCTACCATAGTGGGCTGCTATGTTGTCCCCCCCCCCCCCCAGGGATGTTAAATTTAATTATATTATGGTCATTATTACCAAGCGGTTCAGCTATAGTCACCTCTAGCTCAGAGCCAGTGCTCCACTTAGGACTAAATCAAGAGTTGCCTCTCCTCTTATGGGTTCCAGGAATAGTTGCTCCAAGAAGCAGTCATTTAAGGTTTCAAGAAACTCTGCATCCCATCCTGAGGTGACATGTACCCAGTCATTATGGGGATAGTTGAAATCCCTCATTGTTTTATATTTATAGCCTCTCTAATCTCCCTGAGCATTTCAAAGTCACTAACACCATCCTGGTCAGGTGGTCGGTAGTATATCCCAGCTGCTATATTCTTATTATTCAAGCATGGAAATACTATCCACAGAAATTCTATGGTACAGTTTAATTTATTTAAGATTTTTACTTCATTTGACTCGATTATTTCTTTCTTTCACATATAGTGCCACTCCCCCATCAGCACAACCTGTTCTGTCCTCCTGATATATTTTGTACCCCAATATTACTGTTTCCCACTGATTATCTTCATTCCACCAAGGTTCTGTGATACCTATTGTATTAATATCCTCATTTAATATGAGGCACTCTAGTTCACCCATCTTATTATTTAGACTTCTAGCATTTGTGTATAAGCATTTAGCTAAAAAGTGACAATATTTTGTTTGCCATTACACAATGTAATTGAATGAGACTCTTTTTCATTAAACTGTTTCTCATCAGATCTTACGCATAATTTTATCATCTTCCATCCTCTCCTCCTTACTAGGACCAAGAGTCAGAAGCCAGACCAGGGTCATGCTGAATTTGCTGACATATGGTACAGGACTTTGCTTTCCTCTCAACGTCTTCATGGATCCCTGACCACCAGACATGTCTCTGGGCTATGGCCTTCATGTGTACAATGCCAAGATGATCTTCATGAAGAGTTTCCAGAACACTAAACTGAAGTGATTTTGGAATGATCCTCTGCATTTCCCATATGATACAACCTTAATTCACAGATAACTCATGTTGATGTGATACTAATTTTGTAAACTGGAGATTTTTATGATCCAGCCTGTACCCTGTAGTACAATTCCCTTCACAAGACAAGTGTATCATCCCTAGTAGTTTCTTTATTGATGTCTGTGCTAGTGATGGGTAACCCATCCACCAAACTGAGATAGAACACTTTGTCCAAAGTGTCTTTGGGTTGATGGGAGTTTGAGCATGGCAGGTGTGACAGCCCATTACCATTGCCACACTGAGTCCTTTTATAGAATTGAATAGTATAGGCATGAGCTGAAAATAGCTATACCCATTACTGCATACAAGCAGCAGCTAATGATGGAATTCCACGTTTCAATCAAAACATTGAAATTAATCAGTGATGATCTGTCAGCAAGGTAAAATGTCTACCATGTGGAACTTCCCAATTCTGAAAATAAAGCTTCTCTCTCTATTTGTAGATAGTTCTTCTCAAGGGAGGTGAATATTTGTGAAGCAAAGACAACTGGTTTTCTCCTTGCCATCAGGAAAAATGTAGGCAAGAACTGCACCCATCAATCAGGTGGGATTTGCCCAAACACCTGAGGCAAGTCAAGAGGGAGGAACATTAATAGGCATAAGCTTGTGAGCAGCCTTGCATGGCTTTAACCCTGGAGACCAAGGCATGTCCTGGTGCCGAGGTGGGAAAGAACCTTGCTGAGCAGGGTCGTACTCTAGTACTAGCAACTAACTGTAACAACTAACTATTTACAGAAGAAATACAAAGATATCGACTAGGTAGAGAACTTGCAGAGCAAGAACGAGCAGTTCCAGAGAGTGTCACAGCTGGAAAAAAGAAACTGAGCAGGCAGTAAGCCCCTATGTACAGTTTTATGAGGGTGCAACTCCTGGGGTCACCGGAACTGACTCAACAGATACACTGAGGTAAAAATCCTCAGTGACTATGCATGCAGTGCACACACCTCCATGGGAATGGATATGAGAAAGCACTCAAGAAGAACTCACATTTGTCTCGACATACTCTGAGCCCAGGGTCTTCCAAACTTTGCAAGACATCATTCAGATTTTGAAGATGATCCTCTTGATACTTTCCTGTAACAAGGATGTCATCCAAAAGCATTGAACTGTTCATTCCATTCAGGATCTCATCCATGGCTTTTTGCAACAGGGCAGGTGCTCAGAGTGATACCAAAAGGCAACATGTTGTAGCAAAATAAGCCTTTTTTGTGTGTTGATTATGAGATACTTATGAGAGGCCAGATCAATCTTCATTTGTAGGTATGCACTGAGCACATCCAATTTATTGAAACACTATCTTCCACTAAGAGTTGTTCGTAGTGATGTTGTAGCCACGTTGGTCCCGGGATATTAAAGAGAAAAGGTGGATGAGGTAATATCTTTTATTAGACCATCTGTTGGTGAAAGAGGCAAGCTTTTGGGCTACATGGGTGACCTGAAGAGCTCTATGTAGCTCAAAAGCCTCACCCATCTTGTCTCTCCATTAAGAATAACAAACAAATCTTCAATATGAGGTTGAGGATACTGGTCCGCACATAAAACCAGATTCAGCATCACTTTGAAATTTCCACAAATTTGGACAGATCCATCCTTCTTGATCACTGGTATGATGGGTGTAGCCCATTCACTGTGTGAAATCAGTGACAAGACTTCAATTTTCACTAATTGTCCAAATCAGCTTCCACTTGAGGCTTCAGAGCACAAGGCACAACTTGCCTACCTTTGGCTGGCTGTCAGACTTAACAATGATCTCCACTGACATGTTGCTCATCTGTCCAAGCTCTTTTTCAAAAACTTTGGAGTGTATGTCCAGTATTTCTTAAAGATTTTGAAGTATTTTGGTGATCGCCTTAATCTCAGTCCAACTGCTTCTCAAGCCAAGTTCTGCCAAATAATGCAGGATACTTTCCTTCAATCACATGCAGGGGTAAAATGACTGATTGTCCATCAAGATGAACTGTCCTCCAGTATAAGGCTTCATAACTGTGGAGGTTTCTTCCAGGGGAACTTATGACAAAGTCTGGTGATAGGCAGATGTTCCAACATCAATCTCCATTCTTGTAGGAACTCCCTTGACCAAGGCTGTGAGCCAGATGCCATATATGACTTCAGCTTCTAACATACGCAGTTCTAGGTCTTGTTCAGTGTCGCTAGAACTCATCTCCCTCCATATTATAGATTTCCAACTTCCATCCTTTCTTAAGTTCCGTCTTCATAGGCATCTTCTTGGATGTATGGTTACTCTATGTTGCTGGTTGTTCAGCTGTATGACAGGTCACAGTGATGTGTCCTTTCTTCTGGCACTTCCTCCGAATGACTTGGCCTGCCCAGTAATCCTTTTCAGCATGCATAGTTTGTGCACAACAGCCACACAAAAATTCCTTACATTCCTGTGGTCCTCTGTCTTACTGATTCAGGAGGTGAGCTTATTATGTCACACTAAATTCCAGGTTTCAGAGTGGAGCCGTGTTATTCTATATTTACAAAAACAACGAGGAGTCTTTGTGGCACCTTATAGGCTAACACATTTATTTGGGCATAAGCTTTCATGGGAAATAACCCACTTTATCAGATGCATGGAATGGAAAATACAGTAGAGCGATATAAATACACAGTATATGAAAAGATGGGAGTTGCCGTACCAAGTGGGGGAGGGGGTCAGTGCTAACAACCCAATTTAATTAAGGTAGAAGTGGGCTATTCTCTACAGTTGACACGAAGGGGTGGAAATCACTTTTGTAGTGCGAATGAGACCAATTTAATCAAGGTGGCCCATTTCAAACAGTTAACAAGAAGGTATGAGTATCAGCAGAGGGGAATTAGTTTTTTGTAGTGACCCATCCACTCTCAGTCTTTATTCAGGCCTAACTTGATAGCGTCCAGTTTGCAAATTAATTCCATGGTCATTGCGTAATTCAGATTCATTAGTCACATAGAATATTGCTTAATGTTTGTTTGAAGTAACAATGTTCTGCCAACTTCCTTAGATCAGCAATGAACTGTGCTACTGACTCTCCACTTCCTGATGTCTCTGAGGGCACTGATATTGTTCTGCTGTCAACAGTGGGGTAGGAGAAAAATGTCCCTGCATTGCTGCAATAACTGCTGCATATATGGGAGCTCCAGGCACAGTTGGAGTCCATACATCATGAAGCAATCCACGTGCCTTTGGACCCATCACTGTTAGCAAGGTAGAAATTCATCTGTCTAGAATAGAATTGTAAGCTACACATTGCTCAAAATGTTTGAGGTATGACCCATGATTTTTGGTTTTCATAAAATTAACTAATATTGCCCACAAAAGTTGCCATTTCATTTCTCTCCTGTTGAACTTCACGCCCTCCTCGCGGTCTTCTCTTCCATAGGGAAACTTTTTATTTTTTTCTTTACCATGCACTGTCTGTGCTTGATCTCCCTTTGATGGCTGTGTGCTTACATTCCAAATCAATCTTTTGGCTGTAGCCCTTCAGTGCAGGCTAAAGGTTGTCTTTCTAGCTTGACAAGCAAGCTGCTCCCCCCTCACTGCAGCAAGTCTTTGTTCTGGCCTTGTTTGTCAACTTCCCATTTCTTGCTGGCTTGCTCATACAGTCCCTTGCAGCAAAAGCAGCAGTCAGCTATCTTGTGCCTGTTGGTGAGTTTTTTTCTTTGTTTTTTATACTATTGTTTGCTCATTTTTTCTCCTTGTTATTCAGGCAATGGGCACATTGGACACTTGTGGGATAGAAGGTCCTTGTCACCAGTGTGCTCTCCGGACCCAGCAGAGAATGGGGGAACTATAGAAACACCATTGTCTGTTGTTGTGGCTTCAAAACAGAACCAAAAGTGAAGTGAGGTTTTTCACTGGAAAGAGTGAGTGCAGAGCACCCAAATGTTTAAAGGGATAGGACATTTCAGGGAAGATCCTGGCTGAGGCTTGGTGGCATTTAGGAGCAAAAAGAGGAATGCAGAGTTCTCTGTCCCCAGGGAACAGAGGCTGACCACTGAGGGATTGCTTGATGGCACCAAGTGCCCAAGCCCTCTGAGGAAATATAGGGACCAACTTTTCTTTACTTTTATTTTCAGAGTCCTGGGACACAACCTTGGTTGATTAGACACACAAAGGATGAGAAGCCCAGACCTTCCTCTAAGTACCTAATGGGCTTTGCCCTATGTGAGTTTGCAGGCACCCAGCACTTTCCAAGGGCCATGGAGGTATTTTGCCCTTTTGGGGGGGACTACTTTAATCTCCCCCTTCCAGTTCCCTTCCCCCATGAAAGGGGTGGATTCCCCAAGAATACATCAACACAGTTTGTGTCAGCAAGCTTTCCAGCCTGAGCTGACAGACTTGGGCCTGCAGGGGTCATGTTATTGCACTAATAATAGCTGGGAAGACTGTGTTTTGAAGATGGGGATTGGACAGAAGCTTGTACTCTAAAGCCTAGAGAAGGAAGGGAGGGGGGGACTACAGAACCTGAGCTCCAGCCCAAGCCCCAACTTCAAAACACGGTCTACCCAGCTATTATTAGAGCACTAGTGTGAGACCCAACCTGAGATGAGAGGCTTGCTGCCACAGGCTGTGTAGATATGCCCTAAAAGTTACAGCCAGAGGGCTGTACCCAAGTCTGGAACCCAGCCTAGAAAGTCAAACCAGAGTCCAGAGAAGGACATCCAACATGAGAAGTGCTGCCCAGTGGAGTGCCAGAGAGGTACAAGCTATCACAGACCCTATCACCATAACTGGCAACATTGTTCAGGGGTTCATTCATAAAAACAGAGATCTTAGGTCCAGAGGGAACATGATGATTATCTAGCCTGACATCTTTCATTACAAATGCCATAGAATTTCACACAGTAATTCCTGCAGCAAGCTCAACTGCTTGTGGTTGAAGAGAACGTATCTTTTAGAAAGATATTGCTGGAAGTCTCCATGCCGTGAGCTAAATAATATGGGGAGAGAATGTAATGGTTCTATTCCTTCAGAGGGTGCTTCCAGGTCAGGGTCAAAACACAATGACAGAGCAATCTAAGGAAACGTTCACTGTTGCTTTTCATGCTGTACTAGTTCGGTACAAGAAGCAGGTGTTCTCAGTCTCTTGTGTAATCTGGCATCTTTCACCAGCACTAGGCAAGAAAGGTGATGCGAAAACTGAGTTTAAGATGCACCAGTATAACAGACAAAAAAAGAACTGAGCTGGGAATATTTCTAAAGCAATTGTTTACAACATTGTTTAAGCAATTAATAAAATTAGAGGGTTAAATATAATTTATGTTAACTGCAAAGAACTAAGATAAGGAATTTTGGTAGAGCCAGGGGATTACTGCAGTGAATTATTGGTAAACATTCATTCAATTAAAACCCATGAATTAGTTTCCAGACACAATCCTTTCATCTGCATGGAGAAGTGATTTGTTGTGGCCAAGAATGTTTGTGGAAGTCTCAAACCACCATATGAATATATAGTCACACAGAGTCATGAGAATGTTCATTCTGCAATTTATATACATTTTAGTCATCCAATCAGGGAACAAAAAGTAACAACATTAATCTAAGGTGACCGTTTAATAGCAAATGGTAACTTGTGAATATTGATTGAATAAACTCAATGAACAGTTCATGAGCAACCCTTGGCCAAAATATGTTGTTAAATATTTAATTTCAAATAATTTATAAAAAAATTAGTGTTTGTGAACAATTCACAAATTCAAAAGAGGGTTAACTTCAAATTAGTCATTATGAGTAGTTTCCACAGTTCTAGATTGTAGAAACATTTTATACAGTAATCATTTCCTGGGGAAAAGTGGAGCTTAATGGTAACAGCACAGAACTGGGAGCCAAATCTACTGAGTGCTCTTTCCAGCTCTGCATTTATGTTGGACAAGACCAAGTCATTTAACAAGAAGTTCAGTCCAGGTAAAAGGGAAATAATATTTTTAGTTCAGGGGAAGAAATTGGAAGTGTTGATGAGTATTATATCAACATCCCCTGCTTGATGAAGTGTAATCACCGCTTTATGACAGAGGTGTGCCTCTTAGTGGTGGTGTATAGGAATTGCACTTCCAGATCAAGTCATAAGTTTATCTACTCCATAGCCTGTCTCTGACAGTGGCCGGAACCAAGTGATTTGGAAGAAGATGAAAGAAATTCTGCAGTAGGCAATTACATAGTAATCTGCCCGCAGATGAAGTTTCAACCTAACCCATTAGTTAGAGGTTGGTCTATGCACTGAAGCATGAGTGTTTACAGCAGTGGTGGGTGGCCCATCAGGGTAATCCTCTGGCAGGCTGCCAGTTTGTTTACATTTGCACAGCTGTCCACAGCTCCCATTGGCTGAGGTTCACTGTTTCCAGCCAATGGGAGCTGCGGAAAGCGGTGCAGACCGCAGGGACATGCTGGCTGCCACTTCTCGCAGCTTCTAATGGCCAGGAATGGTAACCACTGGGAGCTGCGAGCAGCCATGCAAATGTAAACAAATTGTCTGGCAGCCCGCCAATGGATTACCCTGATGGGCTGCAGTTGGTTTATAGCTTTCCCAAAGCTCATCTTTTTACATACTATTATAATGATGGAATATGGATATTTTTATCTTTATAAAACATCCAATCCTTGTGGAATCGTGCTAATCTCAGCCTTGATCATATCTTGTGCTAATGAGTTCCAATGGTGTTATATGAAAAAGTATTCCTGTTTAAATTTGCTGTTTCATTGAATGCCCTTTTGTCCTGGTATTGTGATAGTGCAAACAGAAGATCCCGATATACCTTCTCTTCAAAGTTTGTTATCTTGTGCATCTTTACCATGACCTCTCTCATTCATCCTCTCTCTAAGGAGAACAATCCAGAGTTTTTGATCTGTCTTCAAATGGAGTGATTTACATTATTTTTCACTGAACCACCTCTATTTTTGCTATATCTTTTTAGTGATAAGGTGATCAGAACAGAACACAATATTCTACATGAACATAATACCATTGATTTATATAGTGGCATGGATACATTCAGTATTGTTAGACTCAAACCTGATACTGGATACTCAGTTAGTAATTACAGCCAAATATGCCTTTTTCATCTTCACTTCAGATAAAAGCATCATCTTGATGGCTCAGATGGGACACAAATGCTCATAGACCTTCTGCAGGCCCCCTGCATTGGGTGGGTTAGAAGGTTAGGAGGATGTAACCATTGCTTCTGGATACAAATCTCGCTAAACTTATCCCTCCTTTTGTCAGCTCCATGTCTATACTAATTCACTGTATGTGGCGATGACGTTCAGTGCACTCAGAAGATAGTTCCCTCCTTTTTTTCTCTCCTTCCTTCCCTCTTATTCTCACTTTCATTTTTTATGGCTTGGTTCAAATCAGACAGAGACCTTGTCTACCTTTGTCGTCATACAGCAGCTAGTACAATGAGGCCCAGATTTTGACTGGGGCCTCTGGATGTTACTACAATAAAAATAAATATGGCTCTGTTTCTTTTCCTGCTCCAATTATCCCTTTCAAATCTCTTCTGGCTGGTGTCACCTCTTCCAGGGTAAACTTGCTCTCCATGACTCTGATCCAAAGTTCATTGAAGTCAGTGGAAAAGACCTTCATTGACATCAGATGGCTTTGAATCAGGCTCTAGCTGGAGAGGCCTATGTTCCTCTAGTAAAACTCTCACTCCAAATTAACTTTTTAGCATGCAGGTTTCTCTCTTCAGGTCACACTTCCCTGAGTACTCCTGACACTGCTTGGAGAAGGGCCTTTCTGCAACTTCTAAGAGCTTTCTTGTTCTGAAAGAGAGAAGTACTAAGGAAGGGAAACAAGAAATAAGATTGGTAGCAATACAATTTGAGGACTGGACACAACACCAAAGGTTTCAGGGTGCCATCCAGTAGGCCACAATGAAATATGCACACAAGCTAAACAAAATTGTTGGCATATTCATTTTCTTTTTCTGCTTTGGTGACTGGATGTTGCCCCTTATTTACTATTGCCTTGTCCACTACTTGATCACAACACAAGCTGGTATTGCTCCAGGTCAATATTAGTTAATGTATAACTCTTTATTGTTCCTACTGGTTTCAATCTGAATAGTGAGTTACGTACTCTAAAAATGCAAAACTATTAAAAAGTCACAATAAACTGTTACTGTTTATTTCACAGAGCTAAAGTTGAATGCATAAACAAAGGAAACATTTAAATTTTCCTTTCACACATTCATATCTGTGTGAGGAAAAAATTTAATGCACACATGATTTACAGTTTACAAGATATACAAAAATCAGATTTTAAAATCATCATTTGGGAAGCTAAAGTTTCTGAAATATTTCACTCTTTAAACATTATAGAAAGAAACAGCTGATCTACTAGAGCAATAGGGAAGACAGGTGCATTAGAAAAGTTATCATATTGTATAGGCCGAGATCTCTCTTACAAGGCTAAGCTGTATTATGGAGAAAGAGTATTTAAGTGGCAGTGTTTTGTGAGGAGTGTCATGAGAGTTGTCCATTGCTACTGCACCTTTAGAATATTCATAGCCTGTATCCTCCAACCAACACCTATGCTGGTATGCAGGAAGGTGTTGCCACGGTCTCATCATCATGCTACCCCAACAAACTCCTTCTTTGGCCAGTAAGAGGTGCTGGTAGTGTCTGCCAGCCACGTTGCTTGGGCTCCAGAGGCCTGCAGCCCGATTATGGATAGCCCCTGACTGGGTGTGAGAGGGAGGGGAACTGCATATTTGGCTCTGTATGCTGTCTGAAATTACAGGAACTGAAATTATGCAACATAGAGCATTTTTTTAAATGGGATGTATTCAAATACAGTGTCATCAGCTACCCAATGCCAAACCCTTGTAGTGAAGTTTCCAGGAATATGTGTATTAACAGAATGAGACAAGTGCTTGCTGATCAGTTTGGAGAGACTGCATGAGGGTGAGGGTGAGGCAGGCATGATGAAGAAACAAATGCTTTGAAGGCTTATTCACATTGGCTTATGTTTCATTGTCACTCTCTTAAGTGTATCCATTTATTCCATTTCATAATTAGACAGCACTATATTTTTCATAAGAAATGCTCCTGTTAAAGTAGTTCTGGAATTGTATACAACTATAGAATGATTATGAAATGAAGTAATGGCTGCTGCTAGTATGTAAAAAAAATATGCAGACGCCAAAAAAGTGACTGCTACAGGATTTGCACAGGAGAAAATAGCTTTGTCTTAAACCTTAAGGTAACCCAGTTGCGTAATTTTATTAAAAAAAGGCCCATCTTTAATTTATCACTCTAGAGAATAGCATGTTCATTTTGCTCGATGTTGGCCACAAGATCCTTTGTGTCACTAGTTCCAGGAACTGCATCAGTATTAAAATACATGTTGTTCTCAAAGCTGTCATTTGTTGCCATGTGATTTTTTCTTTTCCTGTAGAAGAAATAGCCTACAAGGCCAACTCCTGCTAGGATAAGGAGTACCACAATAATAACAATCCCAGTTTTGCTGTGACTAGGTTCAGGAATCTTCTCCTCCTTTTTCACTGCTGTAAATGAATGCAAAGCAAATTACTAGAAACCAAGCACGTGGCATCTGATTATAGAATGCAATCCCGTACTTAGAAATGGTACCATAGTTTATTTTTATGCATGAATGCTTTATCATCTCCAAATAATTAGTGACTGACAATGCAGAAGGCAAAATCAGAAAGTATATGAAACAGCACAATTTATAAAGCTTAATGCAACATTTCAATCCAATTTTAGGGAAGTGTTCTACATTTGGACATAAATGAGGTATTATGGATGTTTTATTATCGAGGAAATGCATTTGATGGCCATTAAGCATCTAAAAATATATGATGTGATATTATAATATAAAATATGACGATCTGGTATAATATATACTAATGCTTTTATTTGGGCTTTTTCTTTATTTATTTGAAAGAAAGTAAACCTACCTTTCTTGTCTGGGGGCTTCTCAGTTGATTGCACTTCAACAACTTTAAAACAGAAGAAAAACATTTACTCAGCATCTTTCAAAGTCTTCATTTATACACTGAAAATTGTACATTAACACTTACTAGTATATACTGTAAAAATCCATGAACAGGGCCATGGACTTTCTGGTACTGAATCCATACAATATTTTTACCAGTAGCAACATATGATAAATGACTCTAGTATAGTTACAAAATATGCAATGAACCTGAAATGATTCTGCTGTGAGCTCCATACTGACAGACCCCTGCACCAGTGCAGAGCTATGGTGAAATTCATGGAGTCCTGCATACGCAGCAGTTCACTTCACAGAGGAGCCTGTAGGAATGTGGCCTACAACCCTAATCCTATGTATGATTACAACCGGGCACAGCGATTACTATTAGAAAGAAGTCACAGTAAGGACTAGGCCTGGTAGTGAATGTTTGCAGGATTGGGTCCTATGTGACGTCTTTGTATTAGCTGTAACACCCCAATATTTTTTGCTTATTTATCAAATGAAGTTCAAATGTATACACAGAATGGAAATATTTTCAGGGTTCTCAATAATTTGGGGAGAAATTATGTAAACATGTGCAATGGAAAATATTGACTTAAAGGAAGACTGCAGTTATAGATCTATGTTTTACAGCAGGGGTCGGCAACCTTTCAGAAGTGCTGTGCCAAGTCTTCATTTATTCACTCTGATTTAAGGTTTCACGTGCCAGTAATACATTTAAACATTTTTAGAAGGTCTCTTTCTATAAGTCTATAATGTATAACTAAACTATTGGTGTATGTAAAGTAAATGAGGTTTTTAAAATGTTTAAGAAGCTTCATTTAAAATTAAGTTAAAATGCAGAGTCCCCTGGATTTTAGCCAGGACCCAGGCAGTGTGAGTGCCACTGAAAATCAGCTCATGTGCCGCCTTCAGCACGCGTGCCATAGATTGCCTACCCCTGTTTTACAGCCTCTTCAAGAAAAAGCAGGCTTAAATTTAACATGCTGATATTAATTCTCTGAACTGGAAAATGAGGAATTGTCACAGCCTTGCAAAATTCCACTTATTCACTCACCTGGGGCTATTTATTTTTGATAGGTAAATAAAATCTCATTTGTTTTTCTATTGTTAATCATCACGTTGAAGTACAGGTGATTAGATTTTGTGGATGGTCTGTTACATTTTTGTGACAATTTTGCAAGGCTGTTTGTATAATATAAAAAACATCTTTCATCAGCAGTCAGGAGAAAGTCAGATGATTGCGTACTCACGAGCAGCTTTCTACAAAAGGGTAATGAGATTCCCTCATTTCATACAGAGGAACTAGGCACATTTCAAATACTGAATGCATTTTGCAACAGTTAGAACAGAGCATGTTTACAAGAAACTTACCATCCTAGCCACCATGGATGTAGAGGCTCTCTACACAAACATCCCACACACAGGTGGAATACAAGCTGTCAGGAACAGTATCCCTGATGATGCCACAGCACAACTGGCTGCTGAACTCTGTGCCTTTATCCTCTCACACAACTATTTCAAATTTGATGACAATATATATCTCCAGATCAGTGGCACCGCTATGGGCACCCGCACGGCCCCACAATATGCCAATATTTTTATGGCCGACCTGGAACAACACTTCCTCACCTCTCGTCCACTCATGCCCTTACTCTACCTACGCTACATTGATGACATCTTCATCATCTGGACCCATGGGAAGGAGACTCTGGAAAAATTTCACCACGATTTCAACAGCTTCCACTCCACCATCAACCTCAGCCTGGACCAATCTACATGGGAGGTCCACTTCCTAGACACCACGGTGCAAAATAGGTGATGGTCAACAATTAGCACCACCACCTATACGAACACTTACTGATGGCTATGCACTTCATCGCTCCATTCGCTCCGGCACATCACACGATCCTTGTCTACAGCCAAAGCACTGAGGTACAACCGCATCTGCTCTAACCCCTCAGACAGAGACCAAACTACAGAAATCTCCACGCAAGCATTCTCAAAACTACAATACCACACGAGAAATAGGAAACAGATCAAACAGAGCAACGTTACAGAAGCCTCTACTGCAGGACAACAAAAAGAACCAACAGGAACTCCACTGGCATCACATACAGTCCCACTAAAACCTCCAACGCATCATAGGATCTACAACCATCCTGGACAATGATCCAATTTTCACAGGCTTGGTGGCAGGCCAGTCTCGCCCACAGACAGCCTGCCAACCTGAAACATATTCTTACCAGTAACTGACACAGCACCATAGGAACTCTAACTCAGAACCAATCCATGCAACAAACCTCAATGCCAAATCTGCCACATATCGACAACAACCACACACAGGACCTAACCAGATCAGCCACACCATACTGGTTCATTCACCTGCAATCCCACCAATGTTATATACGTCATCATATGCCAGCAATGCCCTCTGTATGTACATCGGCAAACTGGACAGACTCTACGGAAAAGGATAAATGGACACAAATCGATATTAGGAAGGTAATATACAAAAACTGAGGAAAATACTTCAACCTTGGCCACACTATAGCAGACCTTAAGGTGGCCATCCTGCAGCAAAAAAATTCAGGACCAGACTCAAAGAGAAATGCTGAGCTCCAGTTCATCTGCAAATTTGACACCATCAGCTCAGGATTAAACAAAGACTATGAATGGCTTGCCAATTAAAAACAGTTTCTCCTCCCTTGGTTTTCACACTCATCTCGCTAGAACAGGGCCTCTCCTCCCGATTGAAGTAACCCTGTTATCTCTAGCTTGCTTGCATATATATACCTGCCCTGGAATTTTCACTGCATGCTTCTGATAAAGTGGTAATATCACCCATGAAAGCTCATGCTCCAAAACGTCTGTTAGCCTATAAGGTGCCACAGGATTCTTTGCTGCTTTTACAAGAAACTTGTCATTACAATGCAGTGTGGGAGAAATGCTCCCTCCACATACTTGGCTCCTTTTGCACTTTTGGGAGGTAGGATTGGTCACAGCAAATCTCAAATGATTCAGTTGAATGTGTCTGGTTGAAAAATTGAATTGAATCGGAAATGTTGCAAAAATAAGCACTCTTATGAAATGTCCATTGCTTCCTGGTTGACCTGCATCAGAAGTACAGCAAAGGTAACATTGTTCATGGTATTTCTGATTCATGACAAAACCAGGTGCTGTAGAGATGTACAGCAATGATACAAAATAAGTTAATTCAAGAGTATGACTTTTCAAAGAAAGGTTCTGTTTAAATAATGGGCAAATTTTCCAGGTAATGCTCGTGTTACTTTAATTTGTGCAGCCATTCTTGATTAGAGCAATGGGCACCATCTTCACAAAGTAGGATGAAGAAAATAAATATTGACACCCAAGATGTGGAAATGGTAAAGCACAAATCTTTCTAAACACTACCAGTGACACTGGGGTACTGGAGTATATGAACATGGGTCCACAGGACAGGCTTGCTTCTGATTTGTTCCTGAGTTTGCACATTCCATTATTTCAAGGTCTTTCTAAACTTTGTACACTTGGACCAATGCTATTTGCTTTTCCCTGATCAATTTTTCCTTTTCTAGTTTACTCATCTTCCCCTAACATGTTTCAGGAAAGAATATTCTTGTAATACAAAGAAGTGAAGTTAATGAATATTCATTTCATATAAGCAGGAGCAAAAAGTGCTGAGTGCGTGCATGCATGTGCATATAAGAGAAAGAGAAAACACACACAAAAATTAGTTTTAGGTTAAAATATAAGTATTTTTTCTTGAGGACAAAATTTTCAGGAATGGATCAAATTCTGTGTGCAAAAAACGCAATCCTAATAGCGCCTATGCAATTGCACACATAATTATTGTAACTATATGGGCAATTTTGCAAATGTAAGTACAAATTTCCTTATTTGCATGCATACATTTTTGGAAACTGAGTTTGGCCATCCATTTTTTGAATGCACCTACTTTTTGACAGCATGACTCTTTCTTTCATACTATGTCTGTGTGTATTCTGTATTGTGTATAAACACACAGAGGACATCTATCACAAACGTACTCTACGCAGCACATATCTATTAAGAGTATGCATATTAAAAACATTACTATTGAAACAATCCATAAACACAATACATTAAACTCATCACTTACTTTTCGGTTTTTTACAAACATATCCTTTGTAGGAAGAGCAATAAATATTATTCCAGTACCCAGAGTTTGCATACATTTCAACACAGTGCTCATTCTGTTGACTTGAGGGTTCTCCGACATTCCAGTTGACAAAATCCACTGCAGTGCTGTCTAGCCACAACCACTGTCCTAGTGTTAATTAGAAATACACAGAATATTAAACAGCTTAATGGTCATTCACATTTTGACAACAAGAATAAAAAATTCAAGGGCACTTCAGAGAATTTCACATTTCTATAGTTTTTGAAAAATACCCCCCAAACAAGAGTTACATGCATTACAGGAGAGGGATAGCTCAGTGGTTTGAGCATTGGCCTGCTAAACCCAGGGTTGTGAGCTCAATCCTTGAGGGGGCCACTTCGGAATCTGGGGCAAAAATCAGTACTTTGTCCTGCTAGTGAAGGCAGGGGGCTGGAATCAATGACCTTTCAAGGTCCCTTCCAGTTCTAGGAGATAGGCATATCTCCAATTAACTATTATTATAGAGAGGTGAGCACGTCTCAAAGCCTCAACCTGTCATGACTTTCATAGATTAACTGAGAAAAGCAAGCTCAGGGAAGGTATCCCTCACAACATCCTCTGTTTTATTATTTTGTTTGGTTATTCTTATTGTGGTGATGACTGAAGGAAATAAACCATTTAGCTTCTCTGAAATGTCCTTATCTTCTGTGATTTACAAGTTATTTATTTTTAGGACTATTTACTCATCAAAATCCCACATAACCTTTCTAATTTCCATTTTTCATTTTACTTGCCATAGTTTGTGTTCCCTCCTATTGGCTTCAGCAGGGCTGGATTTCCATTTTCTGACAGGTTATCTGTTCACTTGAATAAATCTCTTAAACTTTGTTATTTAGCAATACTGGGACTTTTTGTTTGTTTGCCTTGCTGTTTCCTTTTTGTTATAGATATGCGTCTTTCGTTGCCCTTAAATAATGTTTAAACAACTTTCATGCTGAGTCTACAGATTTCCTTACTTATGAATTTAAGTTTTTATAACCAGCTTCCTCATTTCTTTGAAATCCCTTGCTTGGCCTCACTGTGCTAGATGTTGGTACATTTATTTATAGTCACTAGCTAGTGGAACAACTATAGTCAGTTCTTGCATCAGCTCCTGTGTGTTTCTTAAGACTAAAGCAAGAATAGCCTCCTTTGTGTTCTAGAATGAAGTGCTTTAAGAAGTAATCAGTCACTTAAGATGTCAGGCAATTACTTCTCTAAACCTTTTCTTTTCATGACTGACAAGTTTACAACCTATTATTCCTTTTTATTACACTCTGATCTCCTGCCTTATACTGGCTTTTCAAAATGAATTAATTTTTATATATTAAAGTTAAGAAAGATCAAAAATAGAACAAAATGTATTGATCAACCTCAGACATTGGAGTGGGGGATTTTGTTTTACAGGAAATTTCTACTTTTTTTGTTTTCATTTAGTTTAGGAAAAGAAAAAAATTAAAAAACGCCAAATTTCCCAGACAGTGAAAAATCTGGCTCTTACCCAGGTCTAGTTATATGTCTTCAATTGCCAAGAACTCTATGTTGATCTTCTATTTTTGCATTTATACCTCTTACATTAGTATTTTTTATTTTTCTCAGGGTATCTGTTTTTTTCCTTAGCTCCTTAATATGATGCCTGTTACTTTTCTGGAATTTATCCCTATGAGCTCATTCTTTCCCTCCACCCATTAGGCTGTATTTCTTGCCCTATCCTTTGCTGGATACAGAAATGCTTTTCTGTTACAGACATCCCTAGAAAATATCTTTGTCCGAGTCGAGTGCTCTTCAGATTTCAGATGCCCCTTATTTCCCTCTTAAAATAATCCCCACAAAAATTCATCAGTGCTCTGCGCCAGCAGTCCAGTGTTCTCCTTTGTATCATCTATCCATTTTCTGTAGGCTTTCCCTTCCTCAGAGTGTTCTCCAGTGTCTAATACATTTAAACGTCTCCTGGTTACACCATCTTCTCACCTGAACAGTGAGACTCTGACATTTCTCCTATCCAGCTGGCCCTGCTTATGGAACTGCAAGTATTTCAGAGAAAGCCCCTCAAAGGTCCTCAACTTAGACCTCTTTCCTAGTCATCTAAATTTAGCTTCCAGGATTTGTATTATCCACTGCTCTTGATCACTGGTACCAATGTGTACCATGACTTTGGGGTCCCATGCAGCACTCAGAAGAGGGTCTGTCTAGATGCCTCATGAAATTCGCCATCTTTGAGTCTGTATTCGCCATCTTTGAGTCTGTTAGGCAAATACCCAGACAATCCTCACACACTCAGCTAGAGTGAATATATCACAAGCAAAAGAGTTTGTTGCTCCAGTGATGTTGGTTTCCTTCTGTCATGAGACCGGCTCCATCAACTGGAAGATCAAGACAGCCAGTTGTAGGCAAGCCTGTTATCTCTATAAATAATTTAATCTTTTAATGCTCCTCCAATTCAGTAACTCTGGCCCCAAGATGCTGCATTTGTGCTCTGAGGGTCACGAGCTGCTTGAACCAGATGCATCCTCACCCCTCTTGGTCACAAGAATCATGTTTTAGACTTTCTCAAGTAGAAAGGGTAGGAGCTGTCCTGATGGATCTGCCTCTGATCTTTGACTGCCATAGTTAAACTGGAGTTTTGACTCTGGGAGGGTACTAGATTGAGCTACTTTTTAATGTAAAGATAAAGTTAGAGGCCAACGTTTAGCCATACATTCATTTTCATGGATTCTTTTTATATTAGTTGATGAACAACTAAGGCAACCTACTTGCACCAGTGCTCAACTCTTACACAGTCCAAAGAGCCCTATGTTCACTCTCTCAGGTCCTGACTCTGTCTAGAGCCTCTCCACCCCATCCCACCCCTTGATAGAGAAAGGACTCTTGCTACTTATTTTTTCATTTATATCTTACCAGTTACAGTGACTTTTGCCCTCCAACCCACTTTATTATAATAAACTGACTGGTCATACCTATGACCTTCATTCCTACAACACTAGATAAAATATATAAAATGTCTCCTTTCCTGCTTTATCTCTTTATGTCTTACACCAAAGTGCAATGTGAAATATTTGACACTCAGTGTGTCTTTATGACAAATATTCATCTGGGAATAAGTATTGCAAGAAAAAAATTTACCATCCACATTTCTGTACATTCCTGTCCAAAAAGTTGATGATTTTTCTTCAAGTGGCTCTAGGTTGTGCGCCAGAAAGTTGGCTTCAGCTGAATCTTCTACTGAAACCAAAGAGGCACCTACAGAGCACCAGGAAACAATCATTTTGGAGATGAGTTTACAGTGGAATACATTCCCCCGATTGAGAGTGCCTTTTTTTGTTTTTTCAAGTGTTATGACAGTTTTAAATCAATTATCATGTGGGCCCATATATTGCCATTAATTTTTGTGCCCAGATCTCACTGAAAACAATGGGAATCATTGCAGGATATGGTCTTTCAACTTTTCTCTTCAGTGTAAATGTCCCCTTCACACCCCAGCACCTGCACTAGTATATATGCACTGTTTTACTTTATGAGATGTTTGCCAATTAAATTTTTGATACTAGAAATTTTGATAACAATTCAGCTTAATTTCTTCACTGTTGCTCATTATCATCAGATACATCATGACTAGAATTTCACCTAAAATCAAATTTCTCAAAGCCCTGCATTGTTGTGGGGTAAATAGAAAAGGAGAGAGGAGCATCCATCACAAGAAATGTTACCACTTGGCCAGTCAAGGGCCTATCACTCTGCTGCCAGGTCGTCAGGCCTTCTTATGGTCCAATGTTGGGAAAGCTGTTCCTTTTTCCCCTCCCTCAAAGATACCTGGTGTTCGACAACTACTAATTACAAAAATCCCCAACAGCCTGGGCAGTAGATGGGGAGGGCTACGAGTCACTATAAAGAATTCTTTTGCAGGTATCTGCCTGATGGGTCTTGCCCACTTAAACAGGGTCTAACCGATCACCATATTTGGGGTTGGGAAGGAATTTTCACCCGGGTTAGATTGGCAGAGACCTTGAGGGATTTTCGCCTTCCTCTGCAGCTTGGAGTCATTCACAGGTTTAAACTAGTGTAAATGGTGAATTCTCTGTGACTTGAAGTCTTTAAACCATGATTTGAGGACTTCAGTAACTCAGCCAGAGGTTAGGGGTCTATTGCAGGAGGAAGTTGGTGAGGTTCTGTGGCCTACAAAGTGCAGGTAGTCAGACTAGATGATCATGATGGTCTTTTCTGACCTTAAAGTCTATGAGCCCAAGGGCTGGTCTACACTACGGGGCGGTGGGTGGGGAGACAATCGTGTCTTCACTGCAGTGTGTCAACAGGAAACACTCTCCCGTCGGTTGCCCTTGTGCTTCTTGTCAAGGTGGAGTACCAGCGTCGACACTAGAGCGATCAGCAGTCGATTTATCACGTCTATACTAAATCTGGCCAGTAGTGTAGACAAGCCCTTCGTCTTGGTAAGTTGATGGGTATGAGGAGAGCTGAAGTGAAAGGTTTCCTGGAAAAAATTTTGCAAGATTTTTGCTGCTTAACAAGAATTCTCACAAGGTTTTTTTCCAGTCTCATGAGACATTTGCAAGAACTTGGCTGATAGATACTACCTGTGCATATTATGGTAGTTAGTACATACAGATATTTTAGTGGTTTTGTGAACAAATCTTACTCCCACATAATTTCCTATATAATTACGTGCAGTATTTCTCCCTCTCAATCTTATTATACCTATGAAAGTATAAAATATTTATTTTTACAAAATTCCTGGTTGTTTCTACAGATTATGGGAAATTTGTAGGAGCACATGAGTCATCTGTGGCGTGGATTTACAGTGAATATTCCTTTGGCCTTGCACTGGAAGTTAGGGACAGTAAAGGAAAAGCACTCCAACACAGACACAAAAGAGTGGAAAGCCAATAATAGAAGGATTAAGATTGCCAAAATCTTCAGATTTTGGAATACATGCACTGCTACATACTTATTTCTCAAACTCATAGCAGCTGGCAATAGAACAGCTGCTCAGTAATTCTTAGTGTTTCTTTTGTGGGATTCATGTGCTTTCTGGTGTTAGATATATGGTTTTAAAATAGATTAAAAACCTGCACTATTTTCTAGTATCTGGAAAAACTTGTGCTGCAAGTTCACAAAAATCATTTGACTAGAAATTCCCAGTAAAGTTTGCAGTAGGTTGTGACACTGACATTGCTTTGATGAATTTTGTGATATTGTTTGGATGAATTTTGCCTGCAAGATTTACAAAGTTTATCTTTATTTCATTCAAATATTAGAATATGTATGCCACACTATTGATTTGAACTGGGACCATATAGAACACGATTGCAACCAAAGTCCTGTAGTGGCACCAAATCTTGTATAAATGGGGTCAAATGAGGTGTCTAAGACAAGGCTATGGTTTGCTGGTTATGATTATGCTGTCTCTGTGTGTGTATCAGTTTTGTAGTTGAAGTTATGAATATTGGCTTTATACTGTCTGCAGTTCAAACTTATGCTGTGCTTCTGGGAGACTCCCAAACAAGTTGGTGTTAGCTCTGCCTAGCCTGCTTGATGGCCCATTAAGGACCATCAGCTATACAACTGACCCATTGAGAGAAGGCAGATACCCCTTATAAATCAGCAAAGTATGCAGGAACTTGCCCGTGTGATTCCAGACTCCATTTTGCTGTAATTTTCCACAGTAAGAACAAAGAGGTGTTCCTACACCTGGAAGAGCCTATAAAAGGCTAATGCCTCATCTCCATCTGATCTTCAATCCTGCTTCATATCTCTGGAGAAACTTTGGTACAGACTGAAGCTCTGAACAAAGGACTGCTGACCCATCCCAGCTGTGGATGTATTCCAGAGACTTGATTTGAATCTGCAGTTTATTCTGTCACTGCTGAAAGCCTGAACCAAGAACTTTGCCATTACTATATGTAATTGATTCCATTTGACCAATTCTAGCTCTCATCTAAATCTTTTTCCTTTTATGAATAAACCTTTAGATTTTAGATTCTAAAGGATTGGCAACGGCGTGATTTGTGGGTAAGATCTGATTTGTATATTGACCTTTGTCTGGGGCTTGGTCCTTTGGGATTAGGAGAACCCTTTTTTTTTTAATTGGGGTATTGGTTTTCGTAACCATTTGTCCCCATGACAAGTGGCACTGGTGGTGATACTGGGAAACTGGAGTGTCTAAGGGAATTGCTTGTGTGACTTGTGGTTAGCCAGTGGAGTGAAACCAAAGTCTTTTTGGTCTGTCTGGTTTGGTTTGCCTTAGAGGTGGAAAAACCCCAGCCTTGGGCTGTAACTGCCCTGTTTTAAGCAATTTGTCCTGAATTGGCACTCTCAGTTGGGTCCCGCCAGAACCAGCATCGTTGCATATATCAATTCTATAGCCTCAAATCCTGTATATGATACAACTAGCATATTTATAATTTTATTGAGTGTTTTCTGAACTTCTATATAACTCATCTGTGTTACAGCCTTTGTTAAAAGAACGAGGAGTATGTGTGGCACCTTAAAGACTAACGCATTTATTTGGGTATAAGCTTTTGTGGGCTTAAAATCCACCTCATCGGATCCATGCAGTAGAAAATACAGTGGGAAGATATATATACCCATAGAGAACATGAAAAAATGAGTGTTGCCATATCAACTATAATGAGACTAAGCAGTTAAGGTGGGCTATTATCAGTAGTTCATATATCTTTATATTTGGGGATACAGCATTTGCATTGTTCCTCCTACCCCCTCTCTACTCCACATTCTTGGCCACTCACTACCCAATTAGTATCTTGCTAATTATCTGCCTGTAACTCCAATTATTATTGTACAGCTATTAACCCTCCATGTTGTACTGACAGAGCCAAGGAATTCCTGCACTGTGTTCAACAGTATTCCAGGAAAGATAATCAGCAGCATAATGATGTAAGGATTGGAATGTTTTAAATGTTGATAAACACATTTTCCGTAACCAATTCTCTTTTAGTTTGTGGCTAGGACCCAGGAATCAGCTGTGTAGCAATGGCTGTAGATAGTACGACATGATGTGATGGTGCCTCAATTAACTATTTTTGATTTTGCTGTCACATTCCTGGAGAGGTTTATCCAAGTAACGTATAATTGTAGAAATAACGTGAACTAATATATAATCATAGAAAATAAAGACACTTTGTACAACTAGTGATTTAGGGCCCAATTCTGCCCTCACATAGATGCAATTATAATTGAGGCCAAATCCCACTATAGATGGGGAATTAACAGGATACCAATTGGGCGGTAAGTGATTATAAATATAGAAAACCCAGAGGGTGAGGAGTGACAGTGTGAATTTTTTGTATCCCAAATATAAAAACGCATGAATCTTTAGTCTTCTATACTGCAGTCATTATTATAGGCAGACTCAGGAAACACTTTCACAAATGCAGAAGAGGGAACGGACTTTGAAAAGTTTAGGTATATCACACAAATGATTAAATCTATATCATTTTGAGGCTATTCATTTTTGTACTTTTGACAGCCCTCTACCAAGCAGTAGCAAGTGTCTGTAGCCTTTGCAGTTGGCTTCCCAGAAGGGGCAGGGGGGATGGGAAGGAATCAGTGATGAGGAGTCTGGGTATATTCTACTGTAATTGTTTAATTTATACATAGACCAGTTCTTGAACATAGATGGACAAACAGCAGGCAGGAAATCCCTTCTTTCAGGAATCTCAGCCCAACACCAATGCCTGGTTCCCAAGTAGCAACTCTGCCTCAAGAACTGACTCCATTCAGAGACCAAGGCAGAGAACAAATTCTCCTGCTGTCTGCACAGCTCCTTCTAGACAAAAACGTGCATAACCAAACTAACAACATACAGTATATTGTCCCAAGATTTAAGATTTGCTACTGTGTGTAAGTAGGCCACCTGATGACACCTGTCATAACCATAAAAATATGGTTGTGCATTTGGAGGGTATTTCTGTTTTCAAAGGAACACTTGGATATAGTTTTTGGCAAAAACTTGTTTTAATTAAAAAAATTGTACAAAATCATGATATAAACAGGATGCTATGATTAAAAAAAATACAAAACAAAAACAAAGAATGAATGTAACCATTCCTTTGTAATTTTAGAAATTCAAATACAACAGCTGTTTTAACTAGTACATGAGACTCAGACTCTGAAACTGAGCGTACATAAAGATTCACTTCCCCAGACAGCTAAATTACAAAAAATAAGCAATGGTCTCGATTTACCAGCTCATTATCCCAGTCAGGCTTCTGTAATTCTAGTCATTCAATGGCATATAACTGAAGTATTTTAGTGCCAAATCAGGCTCACAGTATAAATGATGTAAAATGAGATTTGAAAAAAAAACAAAGATTTTATTATTAATGCAGACAAGGAATTTGTCTTTAAATTATGCTAATATGTAGCACTTTCATAGCCACTGATACATTCATAGTGATGTATAAAAAAAAATAGATTTGTGATTTGTGTGCATCTTACCTCTAATTTGAAAGGACCCTTACCTAATCGAAGACATTCTAACGAGGCCTGAGCCCAGTTTCTTGTAGATGAAGACTCAATGAAGTAGCAGTGGCCACGGAAAGGGATCCATGCTCTGTGTTCTGACTCAGGGCACTTTCCGGGGAGCTGGGGAGGATCTGTGGGGGCTTTAACTGTTTAAAAAAAGGGACACAGTTTGCAATTAATAAAACATTTTAATGAACAGGTTTCTCTCACACACTTTTACTATGACTAGCACATACTAATCTGACACCAGGAAACACCCATAATAATTGTTTAATCATAATATAATCTTTGAAAATCTGTATTCCTTGTTCTATCATGGTGAATGATTAGTGTTACAGCTGCATTTTATGCTCTAAGCACCTAATTCAGCAAAGCCCTTAAGCACATGCTTATCTTTAAACTCATTCATATGTCCATCCCTATTGAGCAAACATTTAAACAGGCTTAAGAACATGTTTAAGTCCCATGTTAAGTGCTTCGCTGAATTAGGGCCTAAATTTGGTGAAATGAGGTCACCAACGAATACTACTCTTGAAACAAGAGAGCAGTTCAGGTGACATCAATGGCTGAGTTTCAGGTGCAGATGAAGACAGCACAGTATAGGACCAACATTATTAACTTAAAAACTGCAGTATATGGAAAATGTTTAAAACCTCACACAAGTAGGAGAATGTATATTGTGTAGCCTAAATATTAGGAATGCATTTAGGTTTTAAAACCTAGTATTCGGGGTCAAGAAAATATGTTCTCATTTTACTTATCTACTAAGACCTGAATTCAGGATTTTCCTGTTTTCCCTGGCAATAGCTATTATCATTTCAATGATCATCGAGCCATGAGAGAAAAGAATCTTTTTAGGCAGTTGCAATGCTATTAATTTATGAAGATGAAAACACAAAATCCTTCAAAGTTTGGCAGGTAAGTAAAATGGAAGTAGATTTTCAAATATTTTGTTTAAAAATATAAGGATTTTGCACTGTGATGATGAACAGGATTGTGAATAGATTTTAATATCTTTTTAAATAAAATGTTTATGCTCACCTTTAATGGGGATGTATTGTGGATAGGTTTAGCCTGTCACTTCCATTAAAGAATAATTAACTAATTAAAACATTAGAGTGACCAGATGGGTGAGATAATAGCTTTTATTGGTGAGAAGCTTTTGAGACCAACAGAAGTTGTACAATAAATACTACTTCAGCCACCTGTCTCTCTAATATCCTGGGACCGACATGACTACAACAACACTGCACAATTAAAACGTAACTATTTAAAAATACACTAGTTGTTGTTCTTAATCTAGCTAAAGGAAGATGATCTTCAACATGTGGAAAGTGTGTTTAATTAGTAATCAATTATTCCATATTTAAAATGCACTACTCTATAACACGGAAAATAAGTCAAATGGCTTCAATATTAAATGCCTACACTCTTTTGCCCACAAGATCTGAAGAAATAGATGATTATTTTACAGGAAAAACAGTTATTTTTCTTTAGATAACTCAAAAATTAATAAGTCCCAGACTCCAGCAAATGTGTGTTTATATTGGGTGTTTTATACTAAACAGACTTTCAGTAATGAACCAAAGTTCCTTCCCTCAAATACTCACTGGAAGAGACTTAACATTCAACTTGTCTGTCTTTTGCCTTGCTTAACTATCAAACTCTTTTTTTCTTGCTTTTATCTAGTGTTCTTTACATCTTGTGAATAATTCTCTTAACTAGAGTTCTATTTTTACTAGGGCTGTCAAGCAATTAAAAATATTAATTGCAGTTAATCACACTGTTAATAATAGAATACCATTTATTTAAATATTTTTGGATGTTTTCTATATTTTCAAATAAATTGATTACAATGACAACACAGAATACAAAGTGTACAATGCTCACTTATATATATTTTTGATTACAAGTATTTCCACTGTGAAAAACACAAAAGAAATAGTATTTTTCAATTCACCTCATACAAGTAGTGTGGTGCAATCTCTTTATCATGAAAGTTGAACTGACAAATGTAGAATTATGGACAAAAAGACTGGATTCAAAAATAAAACAATGTAAAATTTTAGACCTTGCAAATCCACTCAGTCCTACTTCTTGCTCAGCCAATCACTCAAACAAACAAGTTTGTTTACATTTTCAGGAGATAATGCTGCCCACTTCTTGTTTATGTCACCTGAAAGTGAGAACATGCATTCTCATGGCACTGTTGTAGCTGGCACAACAAGATATTTATGTACCAGATGCCCTAAAGATTCATATGTCCATTCATGCATCAACCATTATTCCAGGGGACATGCGTCCATGCTGATGACAGGTTTTGCTTGATAACAATCCAAAGCAGGGTGGACTGACATGTTCATTTTCATTATATGAGTCAGATGCCAATGGCAGAAGGTTGGTTTTCTTTTTTGGTGGTTCAGGTTCTGTGGTTTCTGCATCGGAGTGTTTCTTCTGTAAGACTTCTGAAAGCATGCTCCACACTTCATGCGTCTCAGATTTTGGAAGGCATTTCAGATGCTTAAACCTTGGGTCGAGTGCTGTAGCTCTGTGGTCCTCAACCAAGGGGTCCAGGGCCCCCTAGGGGGTCTCCAAGCAGGGCCAGCATTAGACTCGCTGGGGCCCAGGGCAGAAAGCCAAAGCCCCACCACATGGGGTGGAAGCCCAGGTCCCTGAGCCTCGCCACTTGGGGCTGAACTGAAGCCTGAGCAATGTAGTTTTGTGGGGGCCACTGCGGCATGGGGCCCAAGGCAGTTGCCCTGCTTGCTACCCCCTAATGCCGGCCCTGGCTTTTATAAGCAGAGAATCAGTTATTGTGGCATCGGTGGGTTGTGGAGTTTTTATAACATGTTGGGGGGGGGGGGAAGACTCAGAAAGAAAAAGTTTGAGAACCTCTGCTGTAGCTATCCTTAGAAATTTCACATCAGTACCTTCTTTGCGTTTTGTGAAATCTGCAGTGAAAGTGTTCTTAAAATGAATAACATGTGCTGGGTCATCATCTGAGACTGCTGTAAAGTGAAATATATGCCAGTGTGGGTAAAAGAGAGCAGGGGACATACAATTCCTTCCTCCCCCTCCCCAAGGAGTTCAGTCACAAATCTAATTAATTCATTGCTTTTTTAATGAGCGTCATCATCATGGAAGCATGTCCTCTGAAATGATGGCCAAAGCATGAAGGGGCATCTGAATGTTTAGCATATCTGACACGTAAACACCTTGCAATGCTGGCTACAAAGTGCCATACAAATGCCTGTTCTCACTTTCTGGTGACATTGTAAATAAGAAGAGGGAAGGATTATTTCCCATAAACGTAAATAAACTTGCCCGTCTTTGTGATTGGCTGAACAAGAATTAGGACTGAGTGGACTTTCAGGCTCTAAAGTTTTACATTGTTTTGTTTTTGAGTGAAATTACATACAAAAAAATCTATATTTGTAAATTGCACTTTCACGACAAAGATTGCACTATGGTACTTGCATGAGGTGAACTGAAAAAATGCTATTTCTTTTGTCTACCATTTTTACAGTGCAGATATTTGTAATAAAAAATAAAGTACACTTTGATTTCAATTACAACACAGAAATATATGAAAAAGTAGAAAAAACATCCAAAATATTTAATTAATTTCAATTGGTATTCTATTGTTTAACAGTGCGATTAAATCTGTTATTATTCATAATTAATTTTTAATCACAATTAATTTTGAGGCAATTGCGTGAGTTAACTGTGATTAATCAAGAGCCCTAATTTTTACACGTAGTTTGTGTACACCACTGCTCTCCGTTGCATATATCTGACAGTCAAATGTTTGTCTCATTTTCTAGTCAGTAGCTAGTCTAACACATGCTAATACAGTTGACAGCTAATGAAGATACCTGGGTAATTCAAGAGGTGGAAAGTCCTGTGTTTTTGGAGCTGTGTTTTTGTGTTTAAACTTCTTTCAGTTTCTGTATTGCTTCCGCCACTACTACTATTTCAAGCTGTTTCTGTGCTGCCTCTGCAATGCTTTCTTCTATCATTCTATGCTACCCGTCTGTTAAACATTCTGTGTGCTGTAAGACCAAGACGACATGGTCTCTAACTCAAGCAGCATACAATTTACTGTGGTGGTCAGCACCTTGACATTCACTATTTGAAAGGAATTACTTACCAATAGTTTTCTCTGTTTTACAAGGCATTCCCTATGCACCCAGCAGGGCACACAAAATAATGTACTGCTTTACTAACTACTTTGTTTTTACACTAATGAATTGGGTTGATGGGGTTGGATTTATGAGCTATGATTGTTCTCAGTGTGCTTTTTTTAGTAGCTAAGCAAATAGAATTAAACCACTGGCTTCCATTCCCACTGGCCTGGTGCCCACTCACCATCTTTTCCCTAACTCAGTTTCAAAACTCAGTCCCTTCCACTCACTTGTCTTTCTCCAGTGATTTGTTAGTTACTGAATATCAAAGTGTACAGTCATTTACCATATATTTGTACAGTCCCTAGCACAATGCAATATAAATAATCATTGTTATTACCATTGTTACATTGAATTGCTTACCATCTGACCATTTACAGATAGAGTAGTAGTTTTCATCACATGATGCTGTCTTCCAGGTTCCTCCAAGGTCCAGATAAACACAGCCTATATTCTGTTTTGGCTCTCCTTTGGCCCACTTAGTATACTTCAGTTTCCAGTTATCAATCCATTCATAACGTCCCTCAGTCTAAAAGCAAAATAAATCAATAGAAACAATGAATCAGACATCAATAATTGCTTCACGGTCCGTTTTGTGAGAGGAATTCTTTCACCGTCCTAACCTCTGATATGAAACAGAAAAATACCAAGACTCAGTCCCTTGCCAGTAGATAGATATTTACAGTCTGTCCATCGTCCTTTGTCAGAGGTTGTCATTCAAAAGTATAGAACAAAAGTATAGAACAAATGTAGATGGCTCAAAGTTTTGATTCATGCTGTGGCATACGAAGTTCACAAATAAATCCACCATCACTCCATCCTCCAGTTAGCTCATGCCCAAGTTCTGTTTTATTTTGTTTTGAAGAAGTCGTACATGACATTGTTCACGCTGGCGTTTCCTTAATTTGTCTGGTCAATGGGTGCAGAAGACAGAAGTAGGAACTGTGTCAACTGTTTGCAATAGTTGTTCTTTTTAATCTTTGTAAAGGGCCCAGATATCAGAATGAGAAACACAACAGAGATAAGTTAAATTGGGTAGCCCACCGGTTATTCAGCTTCTCAGTAGCACAGATGTCCTGAGATTAATAATAACATTAGTTTAAAATCAATTCAGGTGTTATTTAGAGAAATACTTTTGGATAAAAATAAAGAATTTTTATCGCACACCTAAAGAAGTTAGGATATTTTTCCAAGGGGGATCATGACAGTGTTTCTGTATGAAGAAAGCCATAGTGAGATGACCTGAAGTAAAAATTTGTCGGGAAAAAACATAGAGCATAATGTCAGAAAGAATAAGACCAGAGAATGTGTGATTTAATCTGATTAATACTGATGATTGTTAATGATTCAAAGCTTAAGCACTTTCCCTGCCCTTTAACAATGACACTATATACAAGTAGCTAGGGCAGTATGTAATCTAATGAGATCAAAAGTGAATTAAGGTAAGGACTGTGAGAGTTGTATTATCACAGAAAGTAGAAAGATGTTCTTACCAGATTGCTGTTCAGACCGATCCATACAGGCTCCCCATACTTTAACATTCGTAGCCACAGGAATGAGTGGCTGTAGGGATCTAAGATGCTGGCAAGGTCAGAAGACTCATGTACGCATTTTCGCCTTGCATCTTCCCACTTCATTTTGGAATGAACGAACAAATAACTACTGTTACCATAACGGATAAAGTTTGCTGGGACTGCTGTTGATGAATGGTAGAACTTGGAGTCTATAGGGAGAAGAAAAAGGGAATGTAAAGTCGTCGGAGTTCTTAAAAAGTGGTTAGGGCCACATTGTGGCTGGCCCTGCATGTGATTGCAAAGCATGGATAAAAAGATACTTCTCTATCTCCTGTCTTCTGGTCTTGGTTAAAGCTCTGCAAACCCACTAAAGAAAGTGAGGATTTACAGGTGTCAAATGGGGGCAGAGTTTACATTGTCATTGATGGTATCTAACAATGTTGATAATGGCACAATGGCTAGCATAGAATCCAAATTATGCTCTCACAACTGTGATAGTTCAGCAAAGCTAAAGTGAAGGAACAAAAGGCTAAGGAAACTATGACCCTGAATACATCCAGGGATTAAGAGCTTGTCCACACGGAAGTTGCATCCGTTTAATTTACTTTGGTCTAGGTTTGGTCCGCAAGTTTTTGGTTTAATAAAAGATGTGATTTTAAACTGATTTAGCTAAACTGGTGCAACCTCGTATGTGAACCCTTTTAAATCAATTTACATCTGTCTTATATTGGTTTACCTTGTGTTGGTAAATGTATGGGTGGATATAGGCAGTGATCATATACAGGGGTCTGCATTCCTTTAACTAAACTAGCTTTTTGAACAAATCACAGTTGAACTTCTCTATGTAGAAAAGCCTTTAAAAGCTGGTTTAGTGTGTAGACCAAGATTTGGATGGTCATATTTATAAACAGTACTTTTTCTAACCATAGCCACTGAAGTGAAGGATAGTGACATATTGCAAGTGGAAATCCAGCACTTAATCCTCAAGCAAATAAAAATGTCTTGCACGAGATTTCTAAAAAATGCACCTTTGTTAATTTGGCATACATAGCCTTTGTTGTTGCCACAGCTTTCATCAACCCATTTCCCTGCCTCCTTAACAGGCCTATTTCTCATCAAGACGCAGTCAGCCTAGGGGAAAAAAGGATACACAAATCAGTTAATAAATAAATCAGAAGCAAATGAGAAAAGTTCCTCCCCCTTTCACATCTGTAGAAATGAATATAATTAAATTTCATTCCTGCATCATTTTAAGATTCAGTAATGCTGGCCTTATGCTGGTGACTTCTATGTGCTTTTGTTCCCCGTGTATTGCCCTTATTTCTTAACTTGCCTGTGATTTTTCCCTAGTCAATCTTGTGAAACAATTGAGGGGAGGGGCTGAGAGAAGGGGGAAGTGCAGAAATTATATTCTCTGCCCGCCCCATGTTGTATAATATGGAGGGCATCCCACAGGAAAGTTCAGAGGGGGATCTTGGGTGAAGTTAGTCATGGAAGGAAAAAGTGGCTTGATTCCTTTACACGGCTACTGCAGTCTGTTCCAAAGAAATCCTGGACAGGCAAGGAGTAATGCACTTCTCTGAAATTTTTTCTCCCACTTTCAAATTCATAGTTGCAGCTGTGCAAAATGTCAACTGCAAAACTAGAAACACTTAGGTTAGGGTTGCCAGGCATCTGGTTTTTTGACCAGAATGCCCAGTCAAAAAGGGACCCCGGTGGCTCTGGTTAGCACTGCTGACCGGGCTGCTAAATGTCCAGTTGGCGATGCAGCAGGGCTAAGGCAGGCTGCCTGCCTGCCCTGGCTCTGTGCAGCTCCCAGAAGCAGCCGGCATGTCTGGTTCCTAGGCGCAGGGGCGGCCACAGAGGCTCCATGCACTGTCCTCACCCTGAGTGCCAGCTCCGCAGCTCCGATTGGCCAGGAACCACAGCTTATGGGAGCTGTGGGGGCAGTGCCTGTGGGCATGGGCAGCATGCAGAGGCCCCTCGCCCCTCTGCCTAGGAGCCGTAAGGATATGCCACTGCTTCCCAGGAGCCACCTGAGATAAGTACCACCCCGAGCCCACACCCTGAACCCCTTCCTCACCCTGAGCCCCTTCCCACACCTTAAGTCACTCCCAGACCCTGCATCCTGCACCCCCTCCCATACTCCAACCCCCTACCCCAGCTCAGAGCCCTGTCTTGCACCCTGAACCCCTCATTTACTGGCCCCACCCTGGAGCCCACACCCCTAGTTGGAACTCTCACCCCACCCCCCTCCTGTACCCCAACTCCCTGCCCCAGTGAGTGAAGGTGGAGGAGAGCGAGCAACAAGGGGGAGGATGGAGTAAGTAGGGGGCAGAGCTTCGGGACAGGGCCGGGCAAGGATGTTCAGTTTTGTGCAATTCAAAAGTTGGCAACCCTAACTTAGGCCCAAATTTTTAAGAATGTCCACTGATGAGAGTGAGATGCCTGAGCTGAGATGGCATTTCCATTTCCTTGACTTCCAAATCCACAGAGCTTCTGTGAGCCTATAAGAAACATACAGTGTTTCATAAAAATGTTTTATATCTGCAAACATTTTTGAAAAGTTGAGCATGGCATTTTTTGCACTCTGTAGCTGTGTCAAAGAAATGATCACATTCTGTTGCTTACCCCAGGCAAACAGAATCTTCTGAGATTCCCCCACCATGTGGTTTCGCATATGAACTTCTCAATTTCTCAGTGAAACCTTACAGACCTTGCCACTCTTAGGATAGGACTTTATAAAAACACTATGCTTTTCAGAAAAGAAAAAATATTTTTTCCTCCATAGTGACATATTTTAAAAATGCCTTGTCTGATAAACTTCAGAGTTTCTCCAACACTTCTCCATCTGTTTAGGATAACATATGAGAAATTTCTGATAGCAAGGTGCTATTTTCAGGAAGTTGGAGAGGGTCATAGGGTATCAAAACCAAGGTTATACTGAAATTGCATTACAACTTCAAAGCCTGATCGTGCCCCTACTGCAGTCCTTGGAAGAATCAACTCCTTATCCAAGGAGTTACTTTTTGTAACTCCACCACATAGTATGAAATAATATTGCATTAGCAGAGAGATGAACTTGATGGATGGAATGTCCTTTTCTAGAATGCTGAGAAAATACAGAAAGTGATTTTTTTTCCTGAAAAGTCAAATGCTTATTTACAGAAGCTAGGGTAACACATGCCTCTTGCTCACAGCAGCAGCATCTCCACCCATCTGGAGGAGAGAGAGAGAGAAGATGTTGTTGCGTAAGTGGCCCTACTCCAGTAGGAGCCCAAAGCCCTGAAAGGGAGAATGCCAGCTAGGGAGGACCACTGTCAGAATGATAAAAGTGATGCACTAATTCAGCTTTTATCCCCATAGCAAACACCACAAGGCAGGGGTGCTATGGAGACGTACACAAGTTAAAGCTGCTCTTCTTTCCTGAAACTTAGTTCAACCAGGGATGAGTCCTTCTTGCGACATAGCAGTCCCCTTTATTAAGCTAGCTCAGTAGCTTCATCCTGCTGGAAATCCTTCACAACACACCCTATTGGTGCAGCTCTTACTGGGTGTCCTCTAATATATTGCTCATACTTCACTTGCTGCTCCTTTATTTGGATTCCTACTGTACAGCTGCAATAACATTTTTTTTTAAGCTGAGCCAATAATCAGTGTAACAGCTTGTGACAAGCACCATAAACAATAGAGACAGGATTGTGCTAAACATATCTGATCAAAGATTTAAACGCCTTTTGCACTTGTGAAAGACCTGAATCCTGCAGTATCACAGCTCTAGCCTCAGCAAATATCTTTACTAAGTCAGAAATAAACTGAGCAGTAACTATGGTACAGGTATTTAACAACAATTTGTAATTGATGTTCACCTGGCTATCATATGAATATAATGACACTTGTCCAGATGGGAAACCTTTGCCCCAATTTGTAAAGTAGACTCCACTTCCATCTGTCCAAAGATATTTGAGTTCATGGTTTATATCATTTAATCCAATCCAAGTATCAACCACAGAATCCTTTAAATGGAAGGTGAGAAAGGCTGAAAGAAAGAAGAAAAACATTTTACATGAAGTGTGGGAGAACACAGCTTTTTCTCATCAGAGAAGTTGCTTATGTGGTCAGAACTGGGCCAACCATGGTCCAAAAAATTCTTGTAGTATTGAATCTTATAACTCTTTTAATCAGATAGTTTGCAAACTTAGATGAATGTCTAGTGGAGAAAGTGAAAGAAATGGATATTATTACAACATTAAGTTAAAAGAAACAGAAAAACAACTAAAAAGAACAAGATGGGAAGATGTTTGTTTCGGACAAAATTGGAAAGGCACTTTGAAGAGGGTAAGTTGTTAGTTTGGGTGAGCAAGGACTCAGATATACAATTTTTGTATTTGTTCAAGATATCACAGATGTATGTCTGACTCTCCAAGTACTCTCCAAGTCTCAACAGCACATTAGTAAAGCTTCCCCTCTGAGGTTCCTAGGTCTTATTCCATCAAGTGCTCTATAGCCTATGACCTGGACTTTGAACTCTGCTATGAAGCAAATGGGAAGCTAGCAGAGTTTAAGAAAAACAGGTGTGATATATGTGCATCAATCTTTGTTGCTGAGGTTTATACAGGGATGCTGGGGCTGGCACTGAAGCTGGAAATCACATCTCTGGAAATGATAAAAAAAAATTACTTTAGGGTCAACAAGAATCTTGTGTTTGAAATGTACGCTGTCTGACTGCCCTCACTCCCCTGCCCCTTGTTTTCTTGGGGGACCACTGGGACCTACCCACATTACAAGTTCATCCATGTTTTTATACCAATTCTTGATACTTCTACCTAAGCTGATTACAATATGGATGAGTTAAATGTAAATGCTCTTTTGTGGAAAACACAACTATGTGCCAATCATGCTCGTGCATCTGCACCTGCCACGTTGCCTATCCACATTTGTATTTCTGCGTTCTGGAAAAATCTAGGTAGGTATCCAAACTGCCTCAGCAAGTGATAGAATGCAGAGGGGATATGCACAAACAGCGTCATGAGCAGCATGAACAGCAAGGTATTTTGGGTTGTCCTACTGCACAGAGAGCTGGAAAGGAAGAGGACCAACCAAACTGGTTACACAGATAAATGGCTGTCATTCACTCAGCAAAATAATAGTGTTCTGGTTACTGGAAGACACACATGGGCTAACACCCTCCCCTAACGAGGCTGAAACATGGCTGGCTGCCAAAGTTACAAACACAACATCAATCATATTTTGCACAGACATAAACCAAATTTAGGGCCAACCGTCTCTCTAACTTATCACAGACTTAAAGTTCTAGCGTACACAAGCTTCAGCTCTGGTCAGTAACAGGTGAGTATCACAAAGCTAACCTTAACCAGCTTCTAGAGTTTCAGTTACTCTTCTCAATGAATTAATAGCCATTTTTGTTTCTCTGTTCTCTCAGCTGGTTATCCTCCAAAATTTTCTTAATACGAACATCACTTGTGCCTTATCCTCCAGGAATAAAACCCGTAGGTTTGTGTGACAAATGTTAGTGCTGTGGTCCTGCTGGGAAGTGCAACAGGAAATCAACCCTTCCTTGCACGCTTCTGTTGCCAGTAATAATATTGGTTTGTCCCACCAGTTCTACTATTCATATGTTTCTTACCTAGTATTCAACCCTTGAGCATAAGCAACCGTTCAGGAATTCGTACAATGTGGTCACAACAGGAACATTTCTCTTGGAGGGAATTCAACCACATTTTGATCAAACAGTTTCTGCACTGGGAGTCTGATTTTCTCCACCATGGAAAATCATACATTAGCATGAAGGTAATGGAATTACTCTGAGTTTACAGTAATGTAACTGTGAATACGTCAGACTATAATCCTATTTACTTCTCTCACTATGGTTCTGTTTGTCTATTTGTGCTCTTTTAACTTCATATCTATAGCTTTGGTGCAGTAGCTGTTTTTCATAAGCATTTTTCCTATCTTTGTTGTTGCTCTTTATTATTTGTATTATTGTAGTGCTGCAGAGCTGCCATCATGGACCAGGACCCTTCCGTGCTAGGCGCTGTACAGACACAAACAAAAAGACAATCCCTCTCCCAAAAAGTTTAAACAATCTAAATAGAAGATAAGAGGCAATCGATGACACAGGAAGATGGGGAGAGTTTTATTTGGGGGAGGCTACTTAGGAGGGGATCCACTAAATAGAAAGGAAAGGGAAGGGAAGAGGGTGAGGGGGACAGGGCAGGTATGGAGTGAAGTATGAGGAGGGAGAGGGATGGGTGGAGCAATTAGCCAGTCAGCACAGGGCAGAGAAAGTCATAGAACATTCTGCAGTTTTGACTGGAATATCCAGAGGTCCCTGCTTTAGCTGCTTCTGATCTCTGGCTGGCTGCTTTCTGCAATTTTGCCCCAGGGCCACATGGCAGGGGAGGGAGGGAGGCACCACCTGAATTCTAGTGCCTCTGGCCTGGGCATTTCTCGCGTTTTCTTATGTGTTTTTAATCCGTTTACAATTGTTTCCCTTTCCATGACTGTGTCATGTTTTCCTGCTTCACTTTCTTTTTGTCTTCTGCATGTGCTCCCCGACCCTGTAGCTCCCCCAAAAGAAGTCCATAATAATTTATTTTCAGTGAGGCAGTTGAAGCAGGAGTTGAAGCACTTTGAAATGGACATGTCCACAAGCCCTGATCTCACCAGCAGCATGAGAGTTCATATCAGTTTTAGTTCACTTCAGCTATAAAGATGCTTTGCTGTTAGAAGCTTCACATTGTCCCAATGTTACTTTTCTGGCACAATGGATTGGGAAGTTGGCAACAGTACAGTCATTATAAAGTAAAAGAGTCAAAAGGGGTGGGGGGTTTTGAGGAAAATTCTCAACAGATTAAATTTACAGGTGACAATCTTTAAAAGTTGACAGATAAACAGCAATAATTGAGTATAACAAATCTCAAACACAGAAATCAAATCAGTCTCCCAATCAGATAGAATAGTACCTTGGTCCTATCAGCTTTTTGTTACTACTAAAAAGTATATAGCGGCACTCATATCTACAGTATATGCTTTCAAATATACATTTGTCTTATGTAACTAAAATTTTTCTTAATTCTATATGTAATCAGCAACAGACAAAAATAGTACAATATATTACTGCTGCTGAAGAGTTACACTTTAATCTTGTATTTACAATTCTTTACATTAATTGAATGGCATCTGGTACAGTACCTTGCACTTGTTCACTTGGGATTGTAACTAGATTTCCTCCCAAATTCACACAAGCTGTTCGTGCAGCATGCCATGACAGTCGCTCATCTTCATTTGAGCCAAACATTTTGTAACACTGAAATAAGAATAAATCATGTAAATATTTTATTTGCAGCAATATTCCCCGCAGATAGGAAACCATTTTTTTTGAATTAACATGCCTGTCATGTTTAAGTAGGAAGGTGAAAGCTTTGTATCACCATAGGAATGCTAAACTGTGTTCTACAAAAAGTTTGTGAGAAAGCCCCATTTAGAATGAGGTTTTTGAGGTGATACAGTTGATTATAAAATGAAAAGTAAAACTATAGATGCCAAAAAAGTGTGTTCTTAAAGAAAATATGTTTACCAGATTTGATTTGAAATCAGCTTAAAACAACAAGCAGAAGCTGGCTGCTTTTATAGGCCAGCTGCCTATATTTGGTGAGCTACAGAATGACTGAAACCAGCTTCTGTATGTCTTTAGCCATACAAAGCATAGGTTGAATCAAAAAGCAAAGCAGTGATTTTTGTGATAAAATGCAAATAAATACATTTTAAAGAAATGTCTGGTAGTCTATGAGGCTGAAATTTGCACAAAAAGAGCTGGTAGTACATTGTGGAACAGAAAAATATCTCTGTGTTGACCTGAAACATTGTTTTTTCAAGTAATAACATTAACAGAGCTGTTACTTCAGCCTTCTTGGAACTTGGGAACAGAGCTAGACCTGTCAGCCATGGCCAGCAGAGGAATAGTCTGTTTCTTGAAGTTCCATCCAACTGATCCAACTTCCAGGGTCAGGATTGTCATAAATAGATAGCTAAGGGTTAATGTTTCTTTTACCTGTAAAGGGTTAACAAAGGGAACCAAACACCTGACCAGAGGACCAATCAGGAAACCGGATTTTTCAAAGCTCAGGGGAGGGAATTTTTTTGGTTCTTTGTCTTTGTCTGGCTCTCAGCTATGAGAGGGGATCTTTTTCTATCTGTAAGCTTCTCATCTTCAGTTTCCCAGTTGTAAGTACAAAGGTAGCAAAACAATAGGCTTTTATATGTTTTGTTTTGTATTTACATGTGTGTGTGCTGGAATGTTTAAATTGTATCTCTTTTTGAATAAGGCTGTTTATTCATATTTTTCTTTTAAGCAATTGACTCTGTATAATTGTCACCTTGATACAGAAGATATTTTTATGTCTTTTTCTTTCTTTTTTATATAAAGCTTTCTTTTTAAAACCTGTTTGAGGTTTTTCTCTGGTTAAGGCTAAGGAACGAAGGGAGGGGGGAAATCTCTTTGTGTTAGCTTGACTAGGTTTGAATGCATAGCCTCAGGGGAAGAAGGAGGGGGGAAGGTAAATTGCCCTCTCTGTTTTGCATTCAAGGAGTTTAAGTACAGTATCGCCCAGGATAACCCAGGGAGGGGGAGCTGGGGATGAGATAAAGAGGAGACAAGGGGAGGAGGTTGTTTTCCCTTTGGTGTGAGACTCAGGGTTTCTGAGTCTTGGGGTCCCCCAGAGAAGGTTTGGGGAGACCAGAGAGGGAGTCAGGCCCTGGAAATTCCTGGCTGGTGGCAGCAAGATCAGATCCAAGCTGGTAATAAGCTTGGGGGAGTTTCATACAAGCACCTAGATTTTGGACGCTAAGGTCCAGATTTGGGAAAGATGCTTATGATAAGGATAATTCCATTTTGCATTACTATTCATAGATTCATAGACTCTAGGACTGGAATTGACCTCAAGAGGTCATCGAGTCCAGTCCCCTACCCTCACGGGAGGACCAAATACTGTCTAGACCATCTCTGATTGATATTTATCTAACCTCCTCTTAAACATCTCCAGAGATGGAGCTTCCACAACCTCCCTAGGCAGTTTATTCCAATGTTTACTGATTGTGTTAAGTATACTTGGGGAAAAAAAGCACAGCTTCTGCTATTGTGGAACATGGAGGTAATTTTTCCTAAAGAAGCAAACCTGAATCTTTGTTGGTGAGTTTCCAACTCTGTCTCTGTGACGGACTGGATCTGTGAATTTTATTGTTTGCAAGATGGACATCTTCAAGTAAACATACATAAGTTTTCCTATTCTTCATCATAGTAAGTTCCACAGATCTGTTACAATGGGATTTTCACACCAGTTTGCGTCCAACATGGGAAGCAGGATCATCCTTCACTTTGGAAATTAATGTTATGGAAGTTGTGAAGACTACTTGTGTGAATTAAAAGTATGATTCTGGGTCTCATGAGAGAAAGCTCCGAACTTTCATATATTCATCTAATTAGAGATAGTAATTATCAGGTCATTTACTTAATGGATAGTAAGTATATTGACACTTGCCACATGAGTTTGAATGTAGTAGTGCTTTTAGGACCAGAATAGGAGATTCTTCCTATCAGGTTTATGAAATCTTTATTAGAGAGATTTGACATTGCAGTCATTAGGAGGATACAGCTGTGGCAACACCACTAATGACTTTGCTTTCACAAGTTCCTGTTGCTGGTGGCATTCATTCACAATTCTGAACACTAAGGGTCAGATTCTGATTTCAGATACACCAGTGTAAATCCAAAGAAACACCAGTGAGACTGGATTTACACCTCTGCAATTGAGATCAAAATCTGGTCCTGAAATTCCAGTTCTGTCTCTGCTGAATGTCCTAACATTGACACAGAAAATTGGATTAGCTCAACATGTGTAAAGCTGCACTGGTTCAGTGTGGAGAGGTAATATATCACCACCTTAGCAAAGAACAAACAAAAACAAACAAAAAATCCAGTGTATTAAAAGTCATACACAACATCTGCATTCATAGTCTCTTGCAGAATGAATTAAGCCTCTGGAGGAATGGGAGCAGAGATTCTGAAGAAAAAGGACAGTTACCTGTTTTGTAACTGGCATTCTTCGAGATGTGTTGCTCATGTGTATTCCACAGTAGGTGATTCCAAGCAATATCTGCTGGAGGTGGATAGGAGCTCACGATTGCTTGGGACGAAGTACCACCCTGCGGAACCTGGCATCATCCCTAGACTGGGAGATGATTGCGTAATGCGAAGTAAATGTGTGAACTGAGGCCCAAGTGGGAGCCCTATAAATGTCTTGGATAGGGACATGGGCTACATAGGCCACTGATGAGGCCTAAGCCCTCGTACAGTGTGCCCTAACAATCGGTGGCAGGGGCACCCCTGCCTGATCATAGCACGTGTGTATGCATGAAGTGATCCAGCGGGAAAGCTGCTGGGTGGAGGTAAGCTGCCCCTTCACCTGCTCGGCTGAGGCAATAAAAAGTTGCGAGGATTTCCGGAATGGCTTGGTCTGATCCAGATAAAAGGCCAGTGCCCTACGCACATCAAGCTGTGGAGGCGGCGTTCCTCATTAGAGGAATGAGGCTTAGGACAGAGCATGGGAAGAAAGATGCTCTGTTCTATGTGGAAGGCGGAGACCACCTTCAGCAGGAATGCTGGGTGTGGGCAGAACTGGACTTTATCCCTGTGGAAGACCATATAGCGAGGTTCCGAGGTTAAGGCCCTAAGTTCCGAGACACATCAGGCCAACCTGATCGCTCTAAGGAAGGCCACCTTCCATGAGAGGTGAGACCAGGAACACATGGCCAGGGGTTCAAAGAGAGGTCCCGTGAGTTGGGACAAGACCAGGTTTAGGTCCCATTGTGGCACTGGGGGTCTAGCGTACAGGAACAAATGGTCAAGGCCCTTCAGGAAACGGGAGGTCATCAAGTGGAAGAAGGCCAAATGTCCTTGCACTGGTGAGTGGAAAGCCAATATGGCCACCAGGTGCACCCTGACCAAGGCAGGTGCTAGTCCTTGGGTCCTAAGGGATAGGAGGTAGTCCAGGATAAGCTGGAGAGGTGCACAGAGGCGGAGACCCCCTGCTCACTTACTCACCTGGCGAACCTGGACCACTTTGCCATGTACGTCCGATGCACGGATGGCTTTCCAGGAGGACTCACCTTACCTGCTTTGAACACCTGTTCTCCTTCCAGTTTAGTCACAGAACAGCTATGCTGTCAGGTGAAGCGTGGCCAGATTGGGATGGAGGAGGCGGCGCCCTCAGGGGGGCCACCAAGTGACGTAGAAGCAGCAACCCTGGTTCTGGCAGGTTGCAAACAGGTCGATATGGGGAACTACCCAGCCGGTGAGCAACCTCTGAGTGGAGCGACCACTCTTACTGGGGGGAGAAGACCCTGCTGAGGTGATCTGCTTGCATATTGCGGAGGCCCGGGAGGTGACCCACCCTCAGTGAGATATTGTGGGCTATACAGAACACCCACAGGTTCAGGGCTTCCCAGCAGAGGGCTAGGGAGCGCGTCGCACCTTACCTGTTGATGTAGTACATGGCGGTTGTGCTGTCCATGAGGATCCTAACCACTCTGCCGCAGAGGTGCGTGTAGAAAGCCACGCATGCCAACTGCACTGACCTGAGCTCTTTGACATTTATGTTGACCACGTTCCCTGGGTCTGCATGTTCCCTGTGTGGGCTTCTCAGCCAAGGTCCGAAGCAGCGGACACCAGGTCTATGGACGGGCTGGCATCCTGAAAGGGAACTCCTTGCAGCACATTGCTCGGGCAAGACCACCATTGAAGGGAAGCCAGTATCGAGGACACAATCGTGAGCACCTTGTCTTGGCCATCCTGAGCTTGAGAGAATTGGCAGGCTAGCCAGATTTGGAGGGGCCTCATTCAGAGTCTGGTGTGGCAGATCATGTACATACATGCCTCCATATGCCCTAGAAGTCGAAGGCACGCCCTTGCTGCAGTCACCGGGAAAGCCTTGACTGAGGTGATAAGATCCCTTAGGGTCTTGAACCTGTCCAAGGGGAAAGAGGCTGTGGCCCTCAAGGATCCCAGCAGGGCCCCAATGAACTCTATGCGCTGAATGGGAACTAATGTTGATTTGGTCTTGTTCACCACTAGGCCGAGACCGGTACATGTTGATAGGAGCCAGAGCTGGCTCTGACTTTTTTGCCACCCCAAGCAAACAAAAAAAAAGGGAGGCGGGGCGCGCTGGAGCGGCAAAGCAGGGGGAAAAAAAACACAGCGTGGCCAGAGTGGCAAAGCAGGGTGGGGGGAACAAAAAAATGGCGCGGCTGGAACTGCAAAGCAGGAGGGAAAAAAACAACAACACCACCACCACCACAAGGTGCAGCCGGAGCGGTAAAGTGGCGGGGGGGGGAAACCAAAACAAAAAACCGTTGCGGTTGGAGCAGCAAAGCTGGTGGAAAAAAAACAAAAAAAACATGCGGCACGGCCAGAGTGGCAAAGTAGGTATAAAAAAAAAAAAGAAAACAAGGCGCAGCCAGATCATCAAAGCAGGGTGGAGGGAACAAAAAAATGGCACAGCTGGAGTGGCAAAGCAGGGAGAAAAAAAAAAACCTGCGGCGCGGCAAAGCTGGGGGGTGGGAACAAAACAAAAACACAGCGCGGCCGGAGCAGCAAAGCACGGGGGGTGAGGAAGACAACGGTGCGGCTGGCAAAGCAGGGGAAAAAACAAAACAAAAAAACCCTATAGAGTGGCTGGAGCCAGGGTGCAAGGGGACTCCCTGTGCTGCAGAGTGAGCACCTGGTCTAGTGGGGGGAAGAGGGAAGGAGCGGGGGCGGGAGAGAGAGAGAAGGGCAGCGGCCAACGCTTCAGTGGAGAGCTCACCCCACACCCTGATTGCAGCGCCACCTGCAGGAGAGCTCCGTGTTGCTCCGGTCGGTGGGGAAGGAAGGATGTGGGCTGCCCTGCTGAGTTTGCCTCTACAGGGCTGCCAGAGCGGCAAACAAACAAACAAAAAAAGCAGCAGTGCTGCCCTAGGTTTGGGCGGAATGCCGACCCCTAGAATCTGCCGCCCCAAGCATGAGCTTGCTCAGCTGGCGCCTGGAGCCGGCCCTGATAGGAGCAGCTCCACGTGGGTCTATACCTTGGAGCGGGACTCCCCCTTGAGGAGCCAATCGTCCAGGTAAGGAAAGATCTGTATGCCCTCCCTCCTGAGATAGGCTGCTACCACAGCCATACATTTCGTAAAGATGCTGGGTGCCATGGATAGGCCAATGAGAGGACCGCAAACTGGTAGTTGTCCATCCACACTCAAAAGTGAAGGACACGCCTGTGCCCCTCAAATATATGGATGTGAAAATATGAGTCCTGAAGGTCCAGGGCAGCGTACCAGTCCCCTGGGTCCAGGGAGGGGATAAAAGAGGCCAGGAACACAATGTGGAACTTAGAACAGACTAGAAACCGGTTTAGGTCCCGCAGGTCCAGGATGAGCCTGAGGCAGCCTTTGGCCTTCAGGATCAGGAAGTACTGGGAGTAGAACCCTTTGCCCTGGAATTCTAATGGTACCCTTTCCACCACCCTCAGGTGTAGTAGCCAGTCCACCTCCTGCCGCGGGAGGTGGACATGCTCCGGGTCCCCTGGGGCCAACAAGGAAGGCGGGTGATTTGGCGCAAGCGAGGTGAACTGCAACATGTAGCCCTTGGAAATGGTACTGAGGACCCACTGATCCAATGTTCTGCGGGACCACGCCCTGTGGAAGGCAGACAATCTGTTGCAGAACACAAACTTTATTAAACTGGGAGTATCCCTGGCAACAGACCCGGTACCCCCTGCAAATAGTCAAAACCGCCTCTTTCCCTGCCTTTTGCTCAGCGATCAAATGAGCCCCTGTCCTGGCTGGCAGCAGTGGCCACGGTGCCTACTGGCACCACTGTCCCTGCCATGGGGACCCTTGCCATTGACCCGACTGAGAGCCCAATGGTACTATCTGTCCTGGCTGAACAGCGCGAACCGAGGATGGGTGCCAGGTGTCGAGGTCGCCGACGAATGCTTGGTGCCCCGAGAGTGATAGGAATGGTGCCTATGGAGCCGTCTTCCTCAGGACCTGGACCTTGATGTCGAGGAACGGTACTTGTTTGAAGAACTACTTCAGTACCCATGACGGCGACGCAAGGACTGGTGACCTGGTGCCGAGGCACCCCGAAGGGAGTCTTGAGCGCAGTGACTAGCTGATCGGGAGCTGGAATGGAAACAATGGCTTCTATCCTATCGAGAGCGGCTGTGGTACCCACGCCGTGCAGGGGAGCATTCCCGGTGCCTCTCTTGGTGCCTATGCTCGCTCGTAGGAGGCATCGAGGGTCCCCGTGACTCCCGTCCCGACTGCAACCTGGATGGTCTGGCCAGCGTCGAGGGTGGGCGGGAGCTGCAAGATGAGTGGCCACTGCACACCGAATGGTGCGGGGAGTGATCTTCGGAGTGGGAACTGCGGCTGGGTGGAGAGGTCTGGTGGGCACTCAATGAATACTTGCCATGAGATCTGGTGCTTGTGCCCAGCTGCGTGCTTGGGACTGGCAGGCTCATAATGTCCTTCGCACCCTGCATCACCTCTGGAGTCGATGGCATCCATACCAGTGGGGATGCGTGGGCCGATGGTACCAGGCTGCTCCGCTCAACACGAGTTGGAGGTCATGAGCCCGGGGGGGAACTGAGGGATGCCCAACGCGGGACCAGTCTCCCCCTTTTCCTTGTCACGGCACCTCTGTGAGGCAGGGGCCTTCCCTTGCTTTTTGGAGGGAGAGTGGCGCTGATTGGTAGAAGGGGCCTCGCTACGCACCGACGACACGGTGGCCGGTGCCCAGTCCACCCAGCATGCTGGCATTGGTGCCAGCGCTGACTCCATCAGGAGAGCTCGAAGTCTAATGTCTCTCTCCTTCTTAGTCCTTGGCTTGAATGACCTGCAGATCTTACACCGATCACTGATGTGAGTATCACCCAGGCAGTGGAGACACTCAGCGTGCAGGTCACTCCTAGGCATAGAACGGTGACAGGAGTCACATGACTTGAATCCTGGGGCATAGGGCATGCCCTAAGCCCACTCTAACAACTGAAGAAATGATCCACGAACGGTTACCACTAAGGTCGAGAAGGAAAGGCTGCAGCAGAGCTGGAGCACAAAGCTCCAACTACCTTCACTGGCGGGAAGAAGGAACCGAGGGTGGAGGGAGCCCGTGGCTCTCCCTGTAGCGCAATATACAGGCGCCACTCCAGTGGTCGCCATGGTGCTCCCCAGTATGGATACTGCTAAGGGAAAAACTTCCGGCAGCGGTGCGTGTGGTGAGCTCGCACACCTACTGTGGAATACATATGAGCAATCACTCAAAGAATAAGTTATTTGTTGAACAAAATGATCTACTGTTCAGAACAGTTTCTCTAATGTACGCTGAGAGGGTTTTTTCATATGCTCTGCTCAGTGCTGATGCTGCAACTCACTTTCAGTCATCTAATAAATCTCCAAAAAAAAGCATCAATCAGAAAAAAGTGGAAATTCAATTAAATATACACATTAAGATCTACCAGGATCATTCCTGTGTTAAAGGTAGGTAAGACTCAAAGAAACTTATACTGCTTATATCCCATGACTTATTTCATAAATGATTTAAATATAGTTTTATAAATTACCAGAATAACTCAACCAACCAATAACTGAAAAAAATTAGACCCTGTTTTTCATGAAATGGTGCATAATTTTTGTAAAGCAAGTTGCTTGCATGCAATTTCATCACAAATGAATATGTCAAGCATGCCATAATCCCCTTTGCATGCAAAAATAATGTATGCAGATCTAAGGCCTCTCTTTGGGAAAATCTGGCCCTCTCCCTCCAATATTGTATCATAATAAATATAAAAATGCAGGATTCCTCTGTCTAAAATACAACACATTGTGGATATGTTACTATACCTTATTTTGAAACAAAAGCCAAGTTTCCGGACATCCTCCTGGGGGTGAAGGTGTTGTAGGAGAAAGTGTCGCATTAATGGAACTGTTGTGCCTTTCACATATAAAAGGATTTGGATAACCACAGTTTATATCATTCCATAATCCTGAATATGAGATAAATAACTGGGTGAGACTCACATTTGTCCTGAATATCTATCCCATGAGAGACAAGGTAGGTGAGATAATATATTTTATTGGACCAACTTCTGTTGGTGAGAGAGACAAGCTTTTGAGCCACACAGGACTCTTTCAGGTCTGGAAATGTACTCTCAGAGTTACAGCTAACTGCAAGATGGATCTGATTGTTTAACATAGGTGGCTAGCACATATTCTAAGAGAATATTCAAAGTATGGAAGTTGGTCTGAAAAAATATATTACCTCACCCACCTTGTCTCTCTAATATCCTGAGACTGAAATTGCTACAGCTACACTGCATCTATCCCACCCCATCTCTGTTGCATGAAAAATAATTTCAATATAGTTACATTAATTACAGTGCTGTTATTTGAGGATATTAACAGTAAGAATCAGTGCCTCAAAGTTTGTGTAGTATTTTACACCTGTGTTAGATTAGTGCACACTGCCACCAATGCGATCTGGTGGCATTTTACTCTCATTTTGCCCATATGTAAGTGATTATACAAGACTGAGGAAGCTTTTGGGAAAGGAGGAGTCTATGAAGGATAAGCTCCACCTAAGCCAAAATGGAACCAGATGTTGGCATGCAAAATTAAAAAGTTTGTCCTTTTTTTATAGTATGGACTGGGGGAAAGCCAACAGATGCAGAGGAGCACATAGTTTGAATAGACACAGACATTGGGAGGATTTATTAAAGGGAATACACTATATCTCAATAAAGAGGCTAGGACAGAAGTTGATAAAATACTTAGGAACTGAAAAGCAAGAGTCAGATGAAAAAGAGTCCCATTCAATTACATCAGATGAAGTCAGACATCTAAATACTGACAAATATTATAAGTGCTTGTATATAAATGTTAGAAGTCTAAACAATAAGACGAGTGAACTTGAGTGCCTGATATTAAATGAGGACATTGATATAATATGCATCACAGAAACTTGGTGGAATGAGGATAATTAAGAGGACATGGTAATAGCAGAGTACAAAATATATAGCAATGATAGAGAAGGTCACTGTGGAGGACATAAGGTCAAATATAGTGAAAATCTTAAATGAATCAAACTGTACTATAGAATCTCTATTGATGGAAATTCCATGCTTAAATGGTAACTGTATAGCAGTAGGAATATACTGCTGACCAATATGGTGATGGTGATAGTGATTGTGAAATGCTCAGGAGGATTAAAGAGGCTAAAAAAACCCAGAAAACCCAGTAATAATGGGGGATTTCAACTATCCCCATATTGCCTGGGTTTATGTCACCTCAGGAAGGGATGCAGAGGTAAAATTGCTACACACCTTTAATGACTGCTTCTTGGAGCAACTAGTCCTGGAACCCACAAGAGGAAAGGCAATACTTGATTTAGTCTTAAGTGGAGCACAGGGTCTTGTCTAAGAGGTGAATATAGCTGGACCTCTCGGTAACAGTGACCATAACGTAATTAAATTCAACATCCTTTTAGGGGAGAAAATACCAAAGAAACCCACCATAGATGCATTTAACTTGAAAAAAGTAAACTATACAAAAATGAGGACACTTGCTAAATGGAAATTAATAGAAATAGTCAAGGATGAAATGCCTGTAAGTTGCATGGAAACTATTTAAAAACACTATAAAAGACAGGCTAATTAAATGTACATCCCAAAGAAAACAAAAAAATAAAACAGCAAGAGAACAAAAAAAATGGCACCACAGCTAAGCAGCAGAGTAAGAGAGGCAGTTAGAGGCAAAAAGGCTCCTTTAAAAATTGGAAGTCAGATCCTACAGGGGAAAATAGAAAGGAGCATAAACTCTGTCAAGTCAAGTGTAAAAGAATAATTAGGCAAGTGAAAAAAAATCTGAAGAGCAACTAGCAAAAGACACAATAACTAAACAGCAGTTTTTTTTAAGTTGATCACAAGCAGGAATCCTGCCAACAGTGGGAACAATAGATGACTGAGGTGCTAAAGGAGCACTTAAGTCAAGGTTATTACAGCGAATTCTTTACATTGGTCTTCAGGATGTGAGGCAGATTCCCAAACAATCTTTTTAGGTGACAAATCAGAGGAACTGTCCCAGATTGAGATGCCCAGTTGAGGAAGTATTGGAACACATTGATAAACAAGAAGTCTCCAGGATCAGATGGTTATATACCTATCGGAACTCTTGAATGAGTACCAGGCAAATTGGTTGAAATTGTAGACACACAGATGAACAACATATGTTGGAAAAGAGCAAACATGGCTTTTCTAAAGGGAAATCATGCCTCACCAATATATTAAAATTCTCTTAAGGTGTCAGTAAGCATGTGGACCAGGGTGATCCACTTCATATAGCATAACTAGACTTTCAGAAAGCCTTTGACAAGTCCCACACCTAAGACTCCTAAGCAAAGTAAGTGGTCTTTCAATAAGAGGGAAGGTTCTCTCATGGATCAGTAACTGGCAAAAAGAAGGAAACAAAAGATAGAAATAAATGGTCAGTTTTCACAATGAGAACAGGTAAATAGTGGACTCCTCCAATTATCTGTACTGGGACTTGTGCTGTTCAATATATTCATAAATGATCTGGAAACAGTGGTGAGCAGTGAGATAGCAAAGTCTGCAGGTAACACCAAATTACTCACAATAATTAAGTTCAGCATGGACAATCTTATGTTCCTAAGATGAAAGGCAATGGAAAGGTTTGAAGAATTTGTTATTTATGCCATTCACATTAATTTCTTAGTAGCACATTAGCTCAGTTAATAATAAATAAATAATCATCATCATCATTATATATTTATATAGCAACCATGCCCAGTGGCCACTGTTAGGTCCCATTGTGCTGGATACAATACAAACACATATAAAGAGAGAGTTATTTTTTTTGTAATACCTCTAAAAAGAAAAAGAAATAAACCACAGAAGGAAAAATTAAAGACTTACACAAAGAAACACAAATCCAGAAATGTCATATTGCTCACCTAAGTTTTTATATATGACTACACAGTTTTCATCGTTGTTTGCAAAGTTGGGTTCATGTGCTGCCCATGCTAAGAAATTCACAGGGGTTCCATCCATCCAGCTTAAAAATCAGACAAAACAGAACCTATTTATGCATAAATTTATTTGCTTCCACTTTACAAAAATCATTTTGCAAAATGTTGAAGAAATCTATCAACCATTTAGTTTAGAGTGCTTTACTTGTCCAACTTCCACTAACATTAAAAGTTATGAGATTGCTTAAGACTTAAAACCGAGACGAGATAATATGTTTCATATATTTTTACTTTGATTATCCTTGTGTTTATTCTGTATCTATAGATATACTATCTTTCTTTTTAAATAGCTGGCTATATTTACCAATACACTCCAGCTGATTTGGCACAGGTCTGGTGATGCAAAGCAGCCATAAACATGGCTTAGCTACATTGCTGGAGCAGCAAAAGACAGTCCAAGTGTGTTGGCGAATATGGTTCATATTCTAGTTCCATGTCTATTTTCTTTTGATTTTTATTTTTCTGTAAACAACTGATTGATTTCAAATCATATAATGAATAATACAGAAAAAACAAGACTGAAGATGTGATAAGATGCATATAGTGATTTCTATGAAAAAGTCAACAGTTACCATCAGAGGAAACCTGAGATATGTTAATTATTTCCTATTTTAAATTCAGGAAAAGACTGCAATATTTCAGGCTCCATGGTATGGTAACTGCTGGCCAGAAAGGAATATTATACATGGTGATCCCTGCAAGGAAGGAAGATATGGTAGTAAGTACTTATATATAACTATGAACTTTGTTGAAAAGTAACAAGTGAGAAACAAACCTACTGTTTCAACAAAAGCACAGACCTTGTGTTACAGCTGAGTTCGTCCTTGATTTGCGACTATTAATACACCTTTGTACCTCTCAATCCTGGGACCCAGGACAATTCTGAATGTAGCCAAAGGGCCACTATGGAAGCTAGGGATTAGCATGGCACAGCAGAATCCAGACACTCCCATTTCCCCCCATCCAGGCTTTAGCTCTAGCATCACTTTTTCTATTCCTTCTGAGTAAAAGCTATTTTTTTAAAATCATTTTTTCCTTTTGAGTTAACCGGAGATGTGTCTAAACTGAAATTGGATTGATCCAGTTCTATCGGTAGTCAAATTAAATAAAAAAAAGATTTATACCTGGTAGAACTTCAAAACTCCAATTAAAATCTTTTGAGATGCACTACTAATCTTAAAGCAAATGGCAAAGTACAACTTTTCAAAATCCACCAGAACTACTGAACTTTAAAAAAAAAAAAACGGTTTCAGAGTGGTACCATCTTAGTCTGTATCAGCAAAAACAATGAGGAGTCTTTGTGGCACCTAAGAGACTAACAAATTTATCACAAATAAATTTGTTAGTCTCTACGGTGCCACTAGGACTCCTCATTGTTGTTGTTGTTTTTTTAAAGGTTAATGTTCCAATACTTTTAAGGAATTAATGGATTTGTAAAGGTTTAAGAGCCTGAGCCAACTCCCTCTGGAGTCAATGGAAAAACATTATTGACTTCAATGGAAGTTGCTCTTCTATGATGGCAGAATTTGGTCCTTTATCAATAGATAAACATTCTTTTTAATTCCTCAGTATGGTTTTACTTTGTAAGATTCAGACCAATGGGGTAACTGAGTGCACAATTCAACTCAATCCCCCCACACTATAGAAAATGTAAAGTAGCTGTTATAGTGATTGATCATATAGAAATGCTATAATAAATAAGAAATGTGAGATTTTTCTAAAAATATTGAACTAAATATGCTTATGAACTGAGATCTTTATGACAATATTTAGTTCAGAATAAATTTTTACAGTCCTCAGTAATGGAAACACTAAGGGTGACATCGTGGTCTCACTGAAGTCAATGGCAAAACAGTCTCAGTGACTTTGACGGGGCCACAATTTCACCCTAAAGTTCTCTGTAATCACAGTTTTGTCCAATACAAGACCTGTTTCACTACAGTACATCTGACTAGCGTTGATGTGGATTGTTTACTTACCTAACCTGTTTATCCAAACTCAGTTCTAAACCAATGAAATATGCATCTTCTTTGCCATTTTTCAAGATCTAAAACAAAAAGATAAATCTTAAACACTTCCTCTTTATATATCAAAAATATTTTAATGTAACTGCCTGGAGAGTGAGTTACTGGTCCCTCTCTACACTGATCCACTGAGGATATAAATTGTTTCATCCCACAGCAATAGAGTTTTGACTCTTTAGCTTAAGTCGTAGCAGCTCATGTTTTTTGCTCTGGAGGTACCCAGTTCAATCCAGTCCAGAGCTGATGGTTTCAAATTTGCAGCTCTGGACTAAACAAAGACTGTGAATGGCTTGCCAATTACAGAACAAGTTTCTCCTCCCTTGGTTTTCACACCTCTACTGCTAGAACAGGGCTTCATCCTCCCTGATTGAACTAACCTCATTATCTCTAGCTTGCTTGCTAACTTATATATACCTGTGTCTGACGAAGTGGGTATTCACCCACGAAAGCTCACGCTCCAAAATGTCTGTTAGTCTATAAGGTGCCACAGGATTCTCTGCTGC